>NC_081345.1:49968288-50213546 GCF_029784015.1 Lycium ferocissimum | reverse complement strand
TATTATGTTAGCCTTGTTGGCAAGGTCGTTCGATTGTTTGGTTTAGCCATGTTTGGCTACTTTTGATATGTTCGCATTGTCTAAGTATTTCCGCATTATGATATTTCGGTGAGGCTTTTAGTTAATCAGGCATGTGTTAGTTTTATTTTATAAATTAGTTATGTTTTGATATCACATATTGATTCCGGCCATTGGTTCGCTCGGTCACGTACGGTCGGGCACCGCAGTGCCGTAGACTGTGCGTCCGAGCCCGAGTTCGGGGCGTGACAAGTTAAGTGATTTTAGGTTAGTTAAATTGATATCCTTTACTTCATTTCTAGTTATGATTATATATTTATTATGATATTTGTGTTAGTTAAAAATAATTCCTTCGCTTTGTCTTGCTTGATGATTAAGTGGATATTATGTGAATATGATACCATTTGAAAAAATGAAAATAAATTAGAAGTTTGATTTAGACAATGTTAAGTGACTTTAGGTTAGATAAATCGATAAAGAGATTTCATCCCTTATTTCATTTTGTAGGCAAGCCAATTTAGAATTCCATGGACAAAAATAGGCCATGTGGCCATAGCTTTTCCCCCCAAAATCCTTATTCAAATTTTTAAAAATCATCCAACTAAGCAATTAGAATTCTATGGACAAAAATAGGCCACTTGGCCATGCTTTTTCCCCCAAAATCCTTATTCAAATTTCCAAAATCATCCAACTAAGTATTTAGAATTCTATGAATAAAAATAGGCCACTTGGCTGTACTTTTCCCCCCAGATCCTTATTCAAATTTTTAAAAGCATCCAACTAAGCATTTAGATTCTGTGGATAAAAATAGGCCACTTGGCCATACTTTTTCCCCCCAAATCCTTATTCAAATTTTTAAAATCATCCAACTAAGCAATTAGAATTCTATGGACAAAAATAGGCCACTTGGCCGTACTTTTCCCCCCCAAAAATCCTTATTCAAATTTTCAAGATCATCCAACTAAGTATTTAAAGTTTTATGGACAAAAATAGTACTCAATCGTCTTTCCCCACAAAAGACCTTATCCAAATAGTACCAACAAAGGTACAAATGGATAAATCCTTTCTTATTTTTTATAAAAATGTAACACAGTTTTTATATAGTTTTAAGTTAATTAGTCTTATACGCCCCTCGTAAAATAATATTTTGACGAAATAAAAATTATAATACTTCATTTTAAAATACGAGCTTCAAAACGAGCCCAATATTGATATACTTCTGAGCAATATTTAAAAATGTGAAAAAAATGCGGTCAAAATGAGCCGTAATTCGTACGTCATTTTTAATTGACAATTTTCCCTAGTTAGACGGAGCGGGGCATATATCTTCTTTTCAAATCACGTTTGTGAAAGTAAATAACTTGTAATTTCTAATAAGTGTTAATTTTTATGAAAATAATAATTAAACGTCAATTTTTGCAATTTTCTCGGGATTTTTAAATTTTTAATTTTTTAAGGGCATCCTTACTCCATCTTGGACTCGAAAAATTTGAAAATTAAAATATGCGTTTTATGAGGTGAAAATTAGGTGTCAACAGCTTAGTCTTGCTTGATGATTAAGTGGATATTATGTGAATTTTATACCATTTGAAAAAAATGAAAATAAATTAGAAGTTTGATTTAGACAATATTAAGTGATTTTAGGTTAGTTAAATCGATAAAGAGATTCCATCCCTTATTTCATTTTAAGTTATGATTATATGTTATTTATGATGCTTGTGTAGTTGAAAAGGACTATGTGCTAGCCTAACTTTGTTTACATGATTAAGTGAGTATCCTATGGATTTATTACTATTTTTTACAATGTTAAGTGATTTTAGGTTAATTAAAATTGATAAAAATAAGAAAAAATAGTAGCTTAAGTTAGAATTTTGACATGATGTTGATAGGTTTAGTGTGATTATTCATTTTTGTTAGCTTTTGATATAAAAAAAATAAAAAAACCTTAGCTCTTGTGAGTTTACGAAACGTGACGATAGTTTTATATTTACAAAACATAACATTACAAACCCTATACAAAACACGCTTTTAAAAAAATATTTATTTATTTTTTAAATATTTTTTTCGCTCAAAAATTTATGTATGAAATGTATATATCTCGCTTAAGGCTTAAAAAGTTCGCTCAAAATTTAGTGTATGAAAACGGTATGAAAAATGTATGAAATGTGTATATCTCGTTCAAGGCTTAAAAAATCCGCTCAAAATTGTGTGTATGAAAACGGTATGAAATTTGTATCTCGCTCAAGGCTTAAAATTTCGCTCACATTTTCGTGTATAAAGTTCATGTTAGATTTACGAAATTAATACAACTACAACAACATTGTATACAACTTTGATACAACATTCAAGACTTAAAAAAATCGCTCAAATTTTTATGTATGAAATGTGTATATCTTGCTCAAGGCTTAAAAAGTTCGCTCAAATTTATGTATGAAGAACGTATGAAATGTGTATATCTCGATCAAGGCTTAAACATTACGCTCAAAATTTTATGCATGAGAATGGTATGAAATGTGTATATCTCGCTTAAGACTTAGAATTTCATTCACATTTTTGGTAAATAAAGTTCATATTAGGTTTCTGGAAAATTAATACAACAACATTGTAATAACTTTCATACAATATTTAAGGCTTAAAGTTTTCGCTCACAATTTTGTGTATGAAAATTATATTAAAAATTTCACTCACACATACACATTTCATACAACTTTCCTACACAAAAATTTGAGGTAATTTTTTAAGCCTTTGAGCAAAATAATAATAATAATAATAATAATAATAATAATATTTTTTTTTCCCGAAAATAAAATAAAAAACGAAAATATGTGAAAATCCGTCATGTTTCGTAAAATATCATTATGTTTTGTAAATAAGGAAAACTATCGTCACGTTTCGTAAATATTTCTCCTTAACTTGTACATATATGTAGTTTTCCCTTATTTATAAGTATGATAATTATGGGCTTGGTTTAAAAGTATTGTAATTCATTTTTTTGGCTTTGTAAATTAAATAATTGACATCTACTTTGTATTACTAATGTTTGTACACCTATCTTTTGTGACCTCCCCAATTTGTTGGTGGATCTTTCGAGCGACCACTAACATTTCTAGATAAGTCAACCTATCATGAAGAATGACGTTGGAAAGATAATTTGGAGTAAATATTTATTTATGCATTTTTCTATTGGGCATTGTCATTTTAATTCTATTCTTTATATTATTTGCTTGATTATATATATGTATGCTTGTATATAAATTGGAACTCTGAATAAGATTATCACGCCTAAGAGTTGCTAAAATTGATTCGAAGATTGAACTCCACGAAGCCATTAACATAGCGGTGGCGGGTCATTATTTCCATAGGAAGAGCGGGGACGGAGTCGGGGAGAAGTAGCTGTTAGAGCCTTAACGGTACAAATTGTACTAAGAGCAACTCTATGAGGTTACTACAAACTATTATTCTATAGTTTCGTGGGATTGATGACGATTTAACAATTTTATATCATTATCGGTTGCTATGTTTGCAACTCAACTTTCATAGGTAAAAAGTTATCGATATTGGGTGTGTTTGGTATGATGAAAAATCATTTCTTGGAAAACAAGTGATTTTTCCATTTATTTTCTTGTATTTGAAAAATATTTTCTAGTATTTGGTTTGAAAGAAATACCAATCCAACCCCTTAACCACACGCACTCCAACCCCCCCAACTCACTATCTCTCACCTCCTACTCCACACCCCCCCCCCCCGGCCCCCAATTCCAACCTTCCCTACTACCCCCACCTCCCATTTTGAAAAAGATGTGAAGATGTTATTTTCACAAAGTGGCTATTTTTATAAGATAACCAAATATGTACATACCTTTGCAAGCAGCCTTTTTTCTAAGACAATCCAAAAAATGACTACTTTGAACTTTGAAAGATAACCCAAAAAAAGTGACTATGTTTGTAAAGTAGCCATTTTTTAAAAGTGACACAAAAATCTATTTTTGTAAACTGATCAATTTTTTAAAAGTGACATAAAAATGGTTATTTTTGCAAAACTACATTTCTTGCAAAACGACCGAAAATGAAAAATTGCAAAAATAGTAACTTTTTGTCATTTTTCAAAAATGGCCACTTTACAAAATTAGCTGGCCATTTTTGTGTCACTTTTAAAAAATTCCTACTTTACTAAAGTGGTCACTTTCTTAGAAAGGGCACATTGCAAAAATGGTTATTTTAATACTTTCAAAAAGAGGCTATTTTAAAAAATGATTACTTTTGCAAAGTAGTTAGTTTTTAAAAATAACTACTTTCACAAAATGACTATTTATGAAATTGGCTACTTTCAAAAAGTGACAATTTTTAAAAAGTATCTACTTTCGAAAAGTGGTAATTTCTTTAAAGTGACTATTTTCTTAAGTGACTACTTTTGCAAGTAAATATTTTTAAAAAGCGGCTACTTTTGTAAAGTGATTACTTTTGTAAAGTTGCTATTTTTTAAAGTTATTACTTTCACAAAGTGCCTAGTTTTGCAAAGCTGAGAGATAGGGGGTGGTAGTAGGGAGGTGAGAGGTAGGGGTTGGGGGTAGGTGGTGATAGGGCAGGTGGTTATAGGGGTGGGGAGGGAGGTAGTGGGTGGTGGTGGGGGTAGTGGGGGTGTGGGGGTAGTGGGGGTGTAGGGTTGATTAGGTGGTGGGGTGGGAAGTGGGGGTTCGGGGGTGGCGGGGTGTGGGAAGGTCGAGGGGTAGGGGTTGGGTGGGTGGGAAGGAGACAATGAACTTGCAATGTTACTTGTGGAACAAGTTTACCCTACTTCCATTAAGGAAGTCATTTCCTCATTTTTAAGGAACTTGTTTTCCTAGAGAAAATGTTTACAAAGAAATTTTTGACCAACCAAATGGGAAAATTGGAAGAAAATGTTTTCCTCCATAGCAAACACACTCATTATGTGTTGATACTTTATACGTATCTAATTAATGAATGCAAGATATGTATATTTCATATGGTCATTGGTGGTTAAGTGATTCAATTTTTAAATGATAGAGTAAAATTATTTAATTTAGTGTAAACACATAATGCATGTAAACTTTGACTCTTCAAATCGTATTTACCTTCTTTTCTCAATATTGGTCTATTTGTCTTTAAATTTTACCATAGATGTAAGACATATGAGGATTGAGGAAGATAGTAAATGCTGAATTATTTGATTGTGACTGAGTATGTTACACCTCGCACTTTCATAGCATGAGCATGCCACGTACTTCACCGTATTAATGGAGTATTGGAGATGTCCCATGAAGTTTTGGAAGGTACAAATGCATGAAATGAAGTACGTAACAATGAAGTAAATGATGAATTACGATCTCGTAAGTCGTAACCGAGAAGGAAAACCTTGGAACCAAAGGACATGACTATTATCAAGTATGATTAATGATAAATATCATGCATGAAGAGTTTCGGAAGATTCCGGGACCAAGCAAATCGAAGAAAATAATTTTGTCGAAAATTTGGACAAAAGTTGGTAGAATTTTGGGTCACCTTTGGAGGGGCATATCTCTAGGTATATTAGGAGTTTTAAGGTGTTTCAAAAGCCTAAAATGAAGTTTGTCGAGTCTAGTTTCCAACGCAACAAACCGCTCGTCAAAACAACATCGGAGTAAGGAGTTATGGCCATTTTAAAATAACCCATCTAAGCTGCCAAATGGCTTCCGCGGGTCCCACTTGGGAAAGTCGGTGGAACCGACCTATGAGGGGTATAAAAACCCCCCATCAACCCTATTTTTTCATCATTTTACATTCTTATGAGTCCTAGAAACTTCCTAACACATCCCCCAAACATTTATAGCCCATTAAATCAAGGATTTAACAAGATTACACCAAACTAGTCCATGAAAGGTGATTGTTCTGTTGTGGTGAGTTTGGTCTTGAAGAAAGTTGGTGTGGCTAAAGTTCTTCAAGTATAAGGCATGTTCTTCATCCTATCTCTTATGTTGAGTTGATTTGAAAGCTTAGCAAGTCTTAAAAGTGAAAATAGTTATGGAGGAAAGGTCATAAAGTGTTGTGTTGTAGTTGTTGTGTTTACGGACTGTTTTGAGCATGTTGTGGCCGTGTGGTTGGGCTGATTTACATGTATATGTATGGTATCTAATGTTGTTGGTGTGTTGATGAGATTATGCTCCTTGATTGGGAAGAAAGGAAGTTTATATTGTTGTTGTATGTTGAAAAACATCGTGTGAGATGTTTTATGGAATATTTTGGTATTGATGATGATGTGGTTGATATTAGTATTGCTATTATTTTTGTTTTGTTGGTATTGTGATTTCGGGCTAGGGATATAAACAGAGGAGATCTTGCTTACCCCTAATTTCGTGATTTTAAAAGAAATTAATTTGAGGGCTTAAGACAAGCATATAACGATAATATGAATTCTCTTCAATGTAGATTTACAAGCTTGGGAGGATAAGCGTTAAATAGTTAAAGTTAAGGCGACCGAAAAGGTATGCTAAGGCTAGTCCCTTTCTTTCAAAAGGCATGATTCCTATGTTATGATTCCATAGATGTTTCCATAACCTTCTTTTCTTATGAATTCACACATATTTTCCATAACATCCTTATTCTCAAAAGTTAGAAGTTTATGATTCTTAAAGGCTTCTTGTGATACTAAAGATGAGATGTTTTCTATGATGAACATGATGATGATGATTCCATTTCTAGAAATTCCAAAGCTTATGATTTTAATGCTATTATGAGATTATTGAAATTATTTCATGATTTTATTCATTATTGTTGATCTCACCTTATAATCATTGTTCCTTCAAGGTGAGATATAGCGATGATGATTGTTCCATAATATAAATCGGAGGTTACCGACCTTACGTCACTAGATAAAGTGGTAACTTTTATTTGGGCTCCCATGCATGCTACTTATATTATATATGTATATGATGTATATATATGTATATAGGGGATATGGGAAAAGGGCGAGGCGTTATATACGCATAGCCACCTGATCAGTTGGTATATTATGACATCGTCCCGGACGCGGGATATATGGGTATGGATCGAGCTGCACGTTCCGCAGCAATATAATATATATATATATATATATATATTATATTTATGGATCGGGCTACACGTTCCGCAACACTATTATGTTATACAAGTATGAGAAAGGTTTTTATGAAAAGGCTAAGCATGCATGATATTCGCCCTAAGAGGCAATCAGATATACAGGTTCTCCTTATCTCATGTTTTGTTCTATATTTCTTATTATGTTGTTATTCATGCCTTACATACTCAGTACATTATTCGTACTGACGTCCTTTCTTGTGGACCCGCGTTCATGCCAAGGGTAGCAGATTGTGCACACACGGATTGACATTCGTAGGTGATTTATCGGTGGATTCTCGGGGCACTCCACTTACTTCGAGTCGTCTCGTTGGTATTGGTCCTTATGGTCACTTGTATTCTATGTAGAGACTCGTAGACATGTGTGTATAGTTAGACATTTCATAACCCTACCGGTCCATATCATTGTATAACATTTTAGTAGCTTTGTCGGCTGGTGATGATGGACATAACTATTGAAGATTATATAGAGATGTGTCGTTATATTGTGATATATGTCCTTACAGATCATGATATCCAGGAGCTATCTTTATGGTCCACCCAGAAATGTTTATGAGATGTATGTTTAGAGCTGCTCGGTGTGTTAGCTCCGGGTGCCCGTCATGGCCCTCTGGTTGGGTTGTGACAGAGTAGTTTGTAAAATTTTAGGGGTGGAGTTAGCAGATCTCCCATAATATGTAACTAGCGATAATATAAAAGTCATTGAAAGTAGATTATGTTTTGACTTTTTATTTCAGAATAGAAAATATAAGAAAAGTATAAGTCGTTTGGTATGATGGATAAGCAAAAATAGTCCAGGGATAAAAATGTAGTACCATCTTATCCCATATTTGATTGGGATAAAACCATGGGATAACTAATCCCGGAATTAGTTATCCCGGTATTAGAGTATTATTTTATCCCACATAGAGGGTGAAATAACAATCTCTGGATAACTAATCCCCGGATAACTTGTTCCCCAAACGAGCCCGTGTATAACCGTTGCCTAACTTCAAAGCGTAAGGATTTTTTTTTTCCTTTCCTTTTGGGGCAGTGTAGTTAAGTTGCTATACCCAATAATCTTAAAACATGAAATGCGGAGGGTGTGTTTGGTATGGAAGAAAATGTTTTCCAGAAAATAAGTTATTTTGTCAACCAAACATAAAAATATGTTTTCCTTAAAAGAATGTTTCACATTAAAAGAGGAGTAACAACTTTCTTCACTTGTAATTACATTTGAGAAATCTTCTCGATTTTAGAGAGTGCTGGATAGTGAGATAAAATCGGTTCAAAAAAAAAAAATTGTTTTGGAAACTAAGCCATGGAGACTAAACACACCATGGAGAGTTCAAACTTCGTGTAACGCCCAATGGATCATTTAAAGTCTACAACTCAAGTGTTTAATTGAAAGAAAAGATTCAGTACAATAATACCTGCGTCTCAATCACAAGTAGAATTGTGATCAGTTATATAAATCATCACTACTCATGTCATTTTGTTTAAGCTCATCCAACTTCTAAGCTTGATATTATAAAAATTTAATTGCTCTACATTACAATGCGCAAATAAAATCATCCTACACTCTTCTAAATATTTGTCGATATAGAAGATTTCGAACTAATTGATTAAAAAAAATCTCTGATGACTTAAACGAAATTTTTGATACTTTGCAATTCTTCACAAAAACTAATCGTTTGGAGAACTTGAAATATCCAATTTTCAATCCTCTTCCTACATACCCAAAGGACCTTCTCCTTAAGTAAAAGTGAAACCAAAACTAACAAGAAAATAAACATGATTTGACTGATGGGAATTCAAAGAAACAAAAGAAGGAATTTGTTTACATCAAAATTAATTTCATTAATGATGAAGTCAATACCCGAACCTATTACTTGAGGTGCGTTCTTGACTCCTTCCCTTCTCCTCAACTACAAATATATGTAAACTCATCCTTCTTTTCCTTTTTCCTCCTTTTGAAATTTAACTGCAGTACCCAACAAATTAAACAAAATGGTTAGATGAGAATAATGAATACATCGAAACTCCATTAGATTAACGTATTGGAATTTGAATATTAGACTTTATTTGCATGTATTTGAATCATTTCACAGGTACATGTTATGTTCCATCAGCAGAGAAATCGAATAATACCCACTAAAACTTAGATAAATAAGAAAAAATCACTTAAAGGCTTTTTTGTCTCGGGTGAAATTTGAACCTGAGACTTTATTGTTCTGCTTCACTTGGTTGACCCACTAGCTAGGTCACTACTTTGGTTTTTTCTTTTCATAGAATCTTCTAGGAAGACTAATAAATTATATATAAAAGACATTTTAAATGAAATGATCACATAATTTAATGGCATATGCATCTAATATAGATAACATATTGGCACGGAGTTTAAATAGAGAATTAAGATATTTTCAAACTTGTGAGCTTAAATATGTAAGTATGTGTGGGGTTATAAAACTTTGAAATTTGTAGCTAACATGTCAGAATGTTCATGTGGTTGTAAATGTTGCTCATTACGAGTAAAATGAAAAGTGTAAAAGTTCAATCAACTACAAACTTAAAACGAAAAGTGTGTCAAATAAATTGAAATAGGCAGAGCATCTTACCTTAGATATTGGTTATGCATTTTCGCGCCCTATAGAAGCTTTGATCCTTTCAACAGTGCAGGTGATGAGACTATTAACAGTTGCAACTGATCCAAGGGAAAGTTTTGCTGTTGGTACTGAATCAACTAAAATCTGAAATGCAACAGTGAGTAACGAACCGCCAGCATTATTAGTCCCTGGATTTATCACACCATGAGAGGGAGTAGTACTAGTAGAACCATCAGGGAGTATTGCAAAACCAGAAGGCAAAAGAGCCACATAGTCAGGATCACCACCATTTAACACCACATTCATGGCAACAATATCGACCGGTGCATATATAACGTAGGATCCTGTGGAATCGGTGCAGCTTTCTTGGAGTATCAGCATATTATTCTGGCTTGAGTTTCCGCTCTACATAAAATAAATTTACAGTTTCATTGGAAACGTTATGTTGAGGTCCGTGATATGAATTGTCATGGATAATGTCACTTCATTTATGCAATGAATATAGTCATCGCAGTCCCATATAATACTAAAATAGGAGTTAGCGATGGACAACTACTACTGCTAAACGCAAAAATCCGTTGTTATTCCTATTTTACAACAGATCAGCAATGGCTATCAAATATCATGTTTAGCTAAGAATTATTTAGCGACAGATTAGCAACAAACTTCGGAAACTAATTCTTGTTTTAATTTACTTCTGGCGAAAACTTCTATCACTATTTGATCAAGCAGCTCTTTTCCATAACTTTCATTAACTTCGTAGAGGTGCCAAAGGACCCTTCCAACAGGATAGGTGGCCGCTCCCAAGTATTAGACTAAGATATAACGAAGCAAACTTTTTTGCTAGTTAATAAAATTGCTTAGTTTTTTAGGGGACAACTAATTGCATAGGCCAGGCAAAGTCCTCTTACGTTTGTGCATTATCCGATATATACAACACTTCAGGGCCTTGCCATGGTTTTAACTTTAAAAAAAATTACTTCTAGCATTAATATCTGGCAAGAGATCTGTAGAAAAAATTAAACTTAAAATAAACGTACGATCACAAGATTCTGAACTTGAATGTCCTTTCGTATTATTAGAAGATTCAGATGTCAAATTGATGAGCCATATAGAGAACTTACATTAACACGCAGTAGAGAGACACTGTTGCCAGAATCACGACCATTTGCAATATGTGCCATTTCTTGAACTAGGCCACCATTTGAAAGAATATCCCACTGCAACACATTTTATGGATTGTCACAAACATAAAACTTCATCTTTATATTGGAAAAAAGATATTTTGAAACTTGAACAGGAATCTTTATTTTAAAGAAAATTGAGGTCTGACGTGTCTATATCCGATCAATATGAACTGTTATGTACACTATCAGTATGAAGTTAAATCAACTAGTTATACATCTTTGACGCTTTCTTATAACAATTGAAAATGAAGCGTGTAAAAGAATGGATCTTGGGCCTAACTCAACCCAAAAGCTAAGTTTATGAGGGGAGGATTACCCAGTCCATCTAAAGAGTCCACCCATCCCTTGAACCATTGATGTGGAATATTTTAACACCCCACCTCACGCCCAATAAAGAGTCCACCCATCCCCTTGAATCACTGATGTGGGATATTTTAACACCCCACCTCACGCCCAGGGCTGGACACACTAATTACGATGGGTCCTGCTGTAGTACCTTGTAGAGAATAGATCTTGAGCCTAACTCAACCTCAAAAGATAGCTTATGAGGAGAGAATTGTCCAAGTCCATATAAAGAGTCCACCCATCCCTTGAACCACCGATGTGAGATATTTTAACAAAGTGTATGCAAATCAATTGCTTCATCATTTACCTCATTTCTAGAATTTTCATCCCTAAGAAAGTCAAAAACTCTCTTTGTAGAAACAGGCAGCCAAAATGAAGTTGCTGCACTTAGCACAATTCCAGGAGGCCTGCCTGGATCATCTATGCTCTTTCTGGTCATAACTCTAACATCATCAGCACCACTTCCAGACAATGTTGTCCATGTGTGAGCAGTTGATGCACCAACACCAGCACAAAAGCTATTCACCATTCTCTCAGCAAGTTTTAACATACTTTTTCTACCTTCTGGACTTGTGATAACTGCATAAGAAAAATTAAAAACATGACTTCAAGGAAATTTAAAATCCATTTATGGCTTATGGGTGTGTTTGGTATGACTGACGTAAGGGTGTCAAATGAACGGATGGGTTGAATTTGAACTGGTCAAAATAAGACGAGTTAATAAATGTGTAGGTCATACCAAAAAGTTACTTGGATTGAGATGAACTTGGTCAACATCGGCAAGACAATAGGCCAATGCCCAATCCATCCAACTATTGTATAGTTTTAATTTCATTGTTTGTTTTCTCATAATTAGCTTAATTAACTAATAAAAAAATTGTTATTTATCAGGGCTATTTATAATATATCAAATAATTGTCTTCTTAAAAAATATTGACAAACATTTTTCGTCGGTCAAGTTAGACTACATATTTAGACCAAATCAACCCAACTTTCAAATGGACTGAATTGATTGGGTCAAAATGGACTATATTAATAAATGAGTCAGTTGAGCTGACTTTGCCACACCTAACAAGTCATTCTAGTGCAAAAGTGAGGAAAATCATTTGGACTCCCGGCGGCCCGGCAAAGTGAGTAAAATCATATTCACCCATTTGGTTAAAAATATTTTCTGATAATTAAATGCTTATTTTGTGCAAATAATATTTTCTGATAATTAAATACTTGTTTTGTGATAATAATATTTTCCTGTCATACCAAAGATACCCTATAAGTTTCTTTAAAAAAAAGGATGAAAATTTGAAGACATCTGAATTTACCATCTCCAGTTGGGATGTTACTGGCCATTACACTTGCAAGTCGTTCACATTGTCTATCTAATGTTGCTACCCATCTTTTTGCACCAAATGCCAGGCCTGAATCCACAAGAGGTCTATAGATGTTATGGACAGCTCTATCATCCACCTCAACATGTTCGACCCACGTAACCTAGAGGATAAATAAAACAATAAAATAATTAATAAATCAACTAAACTTAAATATAACTTTTCTACACTAATAATAAACAACTTTCATATACCATATTAGAATTACCTATTATAGCATCTACTTATACTAGTTATTTATAGTAATCTTATACAATAGTCTGTTTGACAAAGTTTCTAGGAAGCCAAAAGTTTTTTTTTTTTTTTTAAAAAGACGTGCTTTTTGTAGAAAGTTGAGGCGTTTGGCCAAATTTTTAAATGCTTTTAAGTAAGTAGCAGAAGCTGAAAAATTAGTTTTTTTTTTTACCGGAAGCACTTTGTGAACCTAGGCCAAGTGAAAATTTCTTCTCTAATATTGGCAAAAGTTCTTTTCAAATTGATTAGTGAAATACAAACCACTACTCTCCAAAAGTAGCAAATTTTGTACGCTTGGCCGAACAAACTATTAATTGAATAGCACAAAAACCAGTAACTAACCAATTAAAATTGATACTCCTGTATAAAAGTTTTTAATACTAGGATTTATATAAGTTAAATTCAATAATGTTCAATGCGTAGTGTGAAAGTATTCCAATTTTAGGACTGACTTCACGTACCTTGGAGTAACCATTTGGCAATTCTTGAATTAAACAACCAGATGGCCTTCGTCTACAGCGTGACACTGAATTAGGGCGCAAATTGTCCAAGGAAACATCAACCACTGCCCAAGTTCCATCAGCATGTTGTTTACAATATCTCACAAAATAGTTTTCACGAGTTGGAACAAGTGGTGAGGGAACTTGGAACTCAGCTGTCATCTAAAATTGAAAAGTAAAAACAAACATCCATTAAAAGGTAGTTAAATATAGAAGCAGAACGAGACACTCGTTTAAAGCTTCAAGACGTGATACCAAATATATATAGGAAATTCTTTGATAACAACAAGTACTTTGGACAATTGAGGATAAAGTTATGGAGGAATTATTATAAGACCTTATTAACATATATAGAGATTATTATTGGATCATTTAGTAGATATGCTAAAGTTTTGGACGGAAAAAAAAAACGCTAAAGTTTGTAATTTGACCTTAATTCTGAAGTAAATAAAATGTAGAAAGATGAAGTCAAGGTTATTTTTGACTTTTAAGTATTTTATCCCCGTAAAACTAATCTCCATATAAAGTTAAATTTGGGTGCTTTCTTGAATGATCATTCAGCTTTCACTTTAATTTATCGCACTACATTTTTTTATCAACAAATTACTCAATTTTATTGACGAAAGTTGTAAAATATTTTGTTGTGAGATTACCTAAATACTGCAAAAAGTCATTCAGAGGAAAGAAATGAGATACTATTTATATGATACTTAGGCAAATTTGAAAATTTTTTGTTAGAAAAATTGTTAAGTGGATTGCGATACTCAGGAAAGGTTGAATATATATGACCCTCCCAATACTCTCATTCATTAACTCAATCCATCTAAAAGTTGGGCTGGTATGCAACTTAAATTGACTCATGAGAAATTGTGTCTAAATACTTTTAAGAAAACTTTTCTTTTGATAATATGTGTTATATACAGCTATAATAAAAAATAAAAAATAAACTAAAACTTAGTAAGAGATGGACGGGTTGGTATATGAACTAATGTTTAGCCTATTTTAGACCAACCATTTTAACCAAGTAACTTTTGAGCGGGTCAATGATGAACTATCCTATTATTAACTTATCCATTTTGACTCGCCCAAATTCACATCAACACATCTATTTGACACCCCTGCGATTTAATAATTAGGATGCAATAAAAGAAAAATTGAGTGGCCATTTGTGAAATTGTCTATACTTGGAACAAAATACCAACCAAATACAGAATATAATAGGATATGATTAGTAGAACTTAAATCATACCACTTGCAAAGCTCCATTGTAGTTTCCTGCGACGCCAGTCGACAAGACTTCCAAAATCGTTGCTTTTGACACTATGCCGGTGAAAAAGCTTGTCCATTGGTTCTACAATCATTACAAGATTTATAATTAAACACAACTAAAATATTAAAGACCAAAAAGAATAGCACAATATCGACTAACATAAAAGCAATTCTTACGTACCACATACATCAAAATTTCCACTAAATTAATGTGATTCATGATAACAATAGCAAATTCTCGTCAAGACATCTTTCTGATTTCCAGAGTCAAACTATTTCTTTTTACCGAGATTATTCATACACCTTTTAAATTATTTAAATAATAAATTATTTTGTCTTAATGTGATTCATGATAACAACAGCAGATTCTCGCCAAGACATCTTTCTGATTTTTGGAGTCAATCTATTTCTTTTTACCGAGATTATTCATACACCTTTTAAATTATTTAAATAATAAATTATTTTGATTTATAGAATTTTTTTTACATGATTTTTAAATATGTAATAAATTCTATTTCAAAAAAGTTAAGATTTTATGTCGGAATTCACAGTCAACGTTTAAAAGTTTGACCATTGAATTCGAAGGTGTAACATAAAATGAAGCAGAGGGAAGTATATAAAAACATACCACATCCATCAAAATTTCCACCAAATTAATGTGATTCATGATAACAACAGCAGATTCCTTTGAGGCTTCAGATTTTAAACCCAGTGACTTTGGTCCAATCCCTCGAGGAAATGTCCGAACATATTCCTCCTCATTTAACAAAACCTCATTAGAATTTTCTGAACTTTGAATCCACAAAGTTTCTCCAGTTTGAGCCAATCTAATAAACTCCTCCATTGCAGCAACAGCTAATTCAATAATTATCGGTTTATCAGCATCTGTAGGACCAGAAATTGATCTAAGAAGATCACCAGCAGTATTAGTGTACATTTCTCCTAATTGATGATGACCAAGATTTGCTGCTGCAACACCAAGATCAAGTGAACGTGTTGGTGGTCCAAGTGAAGGAAGTTGTGGATAAGTTAGTATTGGTTTCCCAACGTATTTTGCAGCAATCCCAGATATCCTGTCAATCTACAAGACAAAATCATGTTAATACTATTAAGAAATTTTAGTAGCGATGTATAGACCATATATTCATGAGTCAAAGGTAGTGTTGCAGATCTAAAATAGACGGAACAGGCGTGACAAGAATGTACTATAACTTGGATTGTATATGTACTAATCCATCTGTTTTAATTTATGTAGATTTATGTGATTGTTTTAATTTATGTAGATTTATGTGATTGTTTTAATTTATATGAACATGGACACGAAATTTTAAAAAGGAAGAAAATCTTTTCAAATTTGAAGTTTTAAATATGCATATTTGTGTGACTATAAAAATTTCTAAAAATAAAATGAAAAGTTTAAATTAAATTACTTCCAAATTTATGAAGAGATCATTGCTTTTTTAGGCAGACCTAAAAGGAAATAAGTTTGGTACATAAAGTGAAACGGGCAGAGAAATATATTAGTGGTAGAAAATAAACCCATAGATTACCTTAGTAATTAATCAGCCCAACGGCCCCAACCCACTCAAGTTTAATCAGGTGGGTTATGACTAACTTTTTGACTTTACCGAACGGAGTAAACAAGAGGTGACTCATCAAACTATTCAGAAAAATGAATTAAAGATAGTGTAATCCAACGGATCAAATGTAATCCAAGCATCTTTAAAAACCCAATCATACTCTTACTCAAATAAACTTTGGGTGGGGTTGGATCATAACTAGCTCGTTTAATGATTTGACCATCCCAAAATACACAAAACTCTCTCATTGTTTATTATAAAATTATAAAAAGCTTTTTTTTTTTTTTTTTCTATTTTAAAAAATAGTCATTGTAATGAAATCTCAAATTCAACTGCTCTATGAATTCAGATTTTTTTTTTAATTATATAAGCTGAAAAATGACTATTTGTAAATTTCACTCTCATAAATTGGGACATATATATGTAATATAGCAGGATTCAATGATTATAATCCACTACTTAAAAGAGCTAGGATTTGATTAAGTACCTCTTCTCTTAGACGAGCATTTTCAATCCTCAAGTGTTGTTCATCAAATGACATTTCACCTATGGCAGCAGGCCCTCCACAATTTGGACATGTAACAGTGCTAAGTGCCTCTTTATACCTTATATTTTCAGCACGAAGTTTGTCATTCTCATTCCTCAATTGTGTGTTTTCATGTCGTTCATGCTGAGCCTGGCAAAATTAATTAAGAGCACAATTAATTCCATTGAATATGAATTATTTGCAAATATCTCATATACAATTACATTGAATGCAGCGCATTTAAAGCTATTTCAAATTTTAGGGATAACAGCATTTTGGTCCCTATATTATAAAAATATTCTGATTTTGGTCCTTGTGATATCTGACAAAACACATTTACTCTTCAATTAATCAAAATGTGTATTTTTAGTCCTCCTATGTAAGAGTATGTTGTATTTCAACTTTAGAATAATATTACCATCAAATATAGAGTAACAAAGGCACGCTTAACATAACATAGGTAATTAAGTAGTGGAGCGACTAATAATTATGGTAAATTTGTGAATGTTCACAGGGATTAAAAGTGCACACAATTAACTAAAGATTAATTATGTTTAGTCAAATATCACAAGGATCAAAATTAGATATTAACCCAAAAATTTATGTTATCCACCAAGAACTGGAGAAATAGAAAAATATAATTACCTTCATCTGAGTACGTTTGTTTTGGAACCAAAACTTGATTTGCAAAGGCTCCAACCCTAATCTTTTCCCCAGGTCTTTTCTTTGTTTATCATCAGGATGAGGACATTCTTTGAAAAACCTGTCGAATGATTAATTGGATAATCACGAACGGGCTATAGTTCAACTAAATTACACTTACAACAGTAATGTTACGAAATTATATTTAGTTAAAGTATATATGTCAAACAAATGAATGAATGCTTACGATTCCAATTCCTGGATTTGATGCTGAGTGTGTCGATGATATTGCTTCTTCTTGGGACGTTTATTAGGATCTTGATCGTCTCCAGATGGGGCTTCCATGATATCAGCACCCGATTTGCTCTCGAATTCATCATCTCGAATTAAATCCAGCTCGTTTTCTGGTGTTTTACGGCTCATATCAAGCAAAAAATTGTGGCTATCGAACATGTTTTGCTGAAACATCTTGATAACTTTTCCTTCTTGCAAAGCTAACTAATGACTTTTAATCTGCCCCAAAACACCAAAGAGGAAAAACAAAAAGAGAAATTAATCTCCGTTTATACACCCCATAAAAGAAAAATAGATCCTAACAAGTAACAAAGCCCAAGAAATGAAGATCAAAAAATTCAAATATTCCATAGATGAACCAGATACGGACAGTGCCAATAAAATTTTATTCCTGAACAAAAACTCATTTTTTGATTTATTTCATCAACATGCATATGACAAGCTTAATTATAAGCTTTCTATCTCTCTCCAAAAATTAATAAGATAAAATGATGTCAAAAAGTGAAGTTTTGTTACAAATAATTCGACTTGAATGGTCTTTATTACCTAGTACCTCAAGATCCAAGCAGATCTCAAGAATAAGAGAGATAAAACCAAGGGTTCTTTTTTATTTCACTAGGAGAATAGAGACAGTAAGAATTGAACCACCATCTATTGCGCTAGAGATGATTTGTACCATTAAGATGTTAAAATGACTTACTTTTACTGAATACTTGCTACCTCTAGCCTGCTGGAAACTTCATGGCAGTGGACTTTTCACCACTTGACATATATGACATAAGCCCTTCAAGCCATAAAACAATTTCTCTCTTGCTTGTCTTTCTATATATGTAGATATCTCTGTGTAGTACTACTAGGTGGTTTTTTGTGTGTTTGGTTTTTACTACTGGTTAGAAAGGATAGGGCATAGAGTCTTTTTATAGATTCTTTTAAGGGAAAAAAAATAATGGGAAAATTCAGAAGCAATCAACAAGGAAGAAATGTCTCGGTTCTTGCAAGTCAACCATAGAAAAAGACTGAAATGACAAAATTTAGCAAAAGAAACAAATACAGAGTTGACGCAGTGTGAATTCAAAAACTGCTTAATTTTTTTCGCTGTTTTTATTTTTTCAAACTTAGGTACTCGTATATGATATAACGTCCACGAGTATCTCGGTAAAGTCCAACTTCACTAGCATTTCTCTTTCTGCAAAAATATAACGGAAAAAATGGTAAGTCAAAAAAAAAAAAAAACCAAGTGAAACTACTTATTACGTAGAGTGATTTGATTTGTTATAACAAGTAATAAAGGTTATAAAAATTCAAGAGAATGATAGTACGTTAACTTACAGTCGTTGAAGCCTTGTGAGAAAAGCAAGAGCATGTTTTTTCTTTGAAGTATTAGGGTTTTGATAAAAGAAAGAAAATGGTTAAATCTGGTTTTCAGGCAAAGGGTTACTGGAAAACAACTACCTTTTGGAGACTGAACATGTAGATACCTTTTTAGGTTCAAATTAAACACTTTTCTTGTGACTAGAATTTAAGAATACTTTGAGGTTAAGGATGAAAAAGAAAAGAGATAGAATCAAAACAGGAGATAGTGAGAGAGAGAGAGAGATGAGAAGGTGAAGAAGAGGAAGGGAACAGGTGGGAGAAGATGTGGCAGCAAAGGAGTTAATGCAAAGCGTATAGAGAGGATGAAATTGCATTTATGGTTGCTAGAGAGGTTTTAAATGTTGTAGGTGAAGAGAGAGAGAGGGTGGGGGTTGACAAGAGTAGTAACAACAACAAGAAGATCAGCATAATTCCATAAGTTATTTCTGAAGAGGGTAGGATGTACAGACTTTATCCCTATCTTTGTGGGTGGGGTAGAAAAGCTGTTTTCGATAGACCCTGAATTCGAAAGAAAAGAAAAGGATTTGAAGCATGATATCAAGAAAATTATGACAATAAAATAACATGATAAAAAGCAAATGAGGCAACAAATGGGATGCTTGAAATCTCTTAAATTTAGGAATTTTTACACTGTATATTCATGCGCCAAAACACTAGGCGATAAATATATATTTTTGTATACTAAAATATACATATTTTATACATAATAATATGTATCTTTTATATATTTGGTTAGAGGATGTAATTATTTTTGACCAATCGTTCAAATGTGTAACTTGCCCTACATTTCGGTCCGAGATTTTGAGTTCCATGGAAGAACTTTAGGGTGTGTTTGTTTGAAAGAAGACATCTTTATAGAATATGTTTAATTTAAAATAAGTGATTTCTTTACATATTTATTTAATATTTGGTAAGTAAGCAAAAAATTATTTTTCTAAGTGGGTTCTCATGTATTATAGAATAGAATAACACTTTGAGAGGGGGGATATTTTCCTCACACCAAATACTACACCCTTAAATAAAAAGCATTTTAATTCTTTTAATTGACACCAGATACATTTTTATTGATTGTAATGAATTTAAATTAGTCAGATTAATAAATTTGGAATACACGAAAATTAAAATCGAAGAAGAATATTTTCTCCGTATAGGGGTATGGTGAAACGATTATGGCTTCTTAACTCCTAATCCTAAAGCAGACAGACACTTCACAGCTCAGATACTACTGGATTCAGGCCTCTCCAAAATTTCTAGCTATTTCATCATTTCCTGTCTTCCCATATCCCTCTAGTGAACAAAATGAAAAATAAATAGCAAAATAATTTAAAAAAACAGTACTCCCTTAGTCCCTCTATTCCATGTTAGTTGTCCACGTTACAATAAATATATATATCCGTCCTAAAATATTTATTCCCTTAGAAAATCAAGATAGTATTAACTAAGTTTTTCCTATTTTGCCCTTAACATTAATTGTTTTTTTAAGTAACCAATATTGATTAGAGTGCAATTAATTGAAGAGAGATAAGCATAATGTAGTAAAAATACACTTTTATTTATGAATTCTTAAAGGCGTGTAAAAGGAAAAGTGGACAAGTGATACGAACGGACGGAGTATTAACATTTTGCATCCTTAGTTATATCATCATAGATTTATGTTTCACCTAGAGGCTAGAACATTCTTTGTCTCTTTATTTATCAAAATAAGGTTAGGATCACCAGACTCACTACACGATTAAAGAAAATAAGAATTAGCAATGGATAATTAAATTTCGTAGCAAAACAATAAAATCTGTTGTTAATTATATTTAGCGATGAATTATTAAAAAAAAAAAAAAAAAAACTATTAAGGTCTGAATATCTTACCTAGTGTAGCCTTTCCGATATACTGTACTTATTATGTTTTTAGAAAATTTAGGTCTCAGTATATTTGCCTCGCATGGTGTATCATACAGATCTTGGTCTATTTTGCTTTTTGATCTATTGCTAATGCAGTTTATATATATGACCAGTTGTAATAAACTTATATTTAGTACCAATTACATGTATTAATTTATAAATGAGCTAAAAGTGTCATATCTGATCATATCTTGCTGTATTTTCATCGTGGTGTTTGTTTCCTAATTAATCCTATGCAAATTATCGTTTTATCACGTATTATTAAATTATTTTGTATTTCATGTTATAACAACACTTTTGACAAGTTGACAACTTTAATTAATTTTTCAAAACAATTTTAACGGGAGAATTGGATTTCTGGCTTACTTACAAATATTTTTAGTTTTATATCTTTTTTACAAGAGATTTTCATTTTTATACATAAGAGATCTTCATTTTAATACATAAAATATCTGAAAATACCATTTTCTTCTATTTAATTGCACGAGAGCAAAAAATCTCATTTTCTATGAGGAAATAGAGAAGGGAAAAAAGGTCTTGATTTACTATCCGTTTGATAGAAATAGCAATTTTTCTTTCTCACAATCCGTTTCACTAAATCCAAGATTCCAGTTGAGCACAATTACTAGAGAATAAATACATTCTATAAATTCACACAGAGTATGATGGCAATCCTTCTTTCTTAATATACCCGTAATAAATATTAGAAATTGTAGCCATGCACAATATCTAAGTGGAAATACAAAACAGTTAATGCAGTAGATACAAATATACACTCTTTATTTCTAGAAAGGCAGTTTTCAAGTGTGAATCCGTTCTAAATAAATTTTAAAAGAAATGGAACAACATCAACAGACTTTTTTGCATCAATATTAATCATTTTTAATCAATACTCCCTCCAGATCAAACAGAGTGTCCACTTAGCCTTTTTTTCTTGGGTCAAAAAGAGTGTCCACTTATCAAATCAAGAAAGAATTAAGCTTGTTTTTTCAGATTTGCCCTCATTAAGTGTTATGTGATCAAATCTCACTACCTCTGTTTTGCAGATGGCACCATCATATTCACTAGTGGAAAGAAGTCATCCCTCCTGATTGTTCTCAAGACCCTAGCTGAATATGAGAAAGTGTTATGACAACTCATCAACAAAAACAAGAGTTCCTTCTCTATTGCCCCAAATACTACTTTAAGTGACATCAGAAGAGTAGGGAAAATCCTTAATATGAGATATGAGCACCTCCCCATAAAATACTTGGGATGCCCTATTTATACTAGGAGAAAAACTCTTGACATATTCACTGAGATGACTAGTAAGGTCATAAATAGGATTTTGGGGGGGGGGGGGGGGGGGGGGTTAAATTACTTTCCTCTGGGGGAAGGGAAACTCTGATCAGACATGTTCTCATGGCCCTCAATGTACACACATTAGCTGCATTTCACCCTCTAAAGGACACCTTTGAATTAATTGAAACATACCTCACCATTCTACTGGACTGGCAATGAAGAAGGAGGAAAATACCATTGGATATCTTGGGATAACTTGAGCTACCCTTGTAAAGGAGGTTCAAATTTCAGAAAAATTGAAGATACTTATAAAGCATTCACTGCAAAACAATGGTGGAAATTTAGAACTTCCAACGCTTATCGGCCAGATTCATAAAAGCAAAATACTGCAGAGCTGATCACCCCAGCGCCATACTCTAGAAACCTGGTCAATCTCACAGCTGGAAGGCCATTTTGGAGATCAGGAATGAAATAGATGATAAAATATGGTGGAAAGTTAGGAAAGGGAACATCAATTTTTGGTTTGATAATTGGACCAAAAAGGGACCCCTTTGTGAAGAAATAGAAGATACTATGATCTACCAACACATTTCTATCAATGAAGTGCTCAAGGACAATGGGACTAGACAGTTCTAAATCCCCAACCAAATGATCAAGTCAAGGAGATAAGTCAGGAGATGTGAACTTATTCTGCAACACAATATGGAAGACCTCCCATTCTATTCTGGACGGAAACTGAATTTGGGAGTTTCTCTATTGCTTCAACTTGGAACTTGCTAAGAAAGAAAAAACCTTATGCTGACATTGATGCTAAACTATGGCATAAGACATCCCTTACAAGATGTCTTGTGTAGTATGGAGAGCTATCCATTGCAGAATGCCAACTGATGATAAGGTAGCCCAAAAATTTAAAATTGACATAGTCTCTAAATGTTTTTGTTGTGTTGGTGCAGATATGATACCAGGAATGGAGACAACAGAACACCTCTTCTGTTCTGGACATTTTGCAAGGCTCATGTGGAGCCATTTTGCAGGAGGAATAGGCTTCAGTACCAGCAATACAAACCTCAGAGATCAACTTAACAGGTGTTGGAACTCCACAGCCAAAAATCCAATAGCAACCTATGTTCTCAAAATTCTTCCACCTATCATTATGTGGGAATTATGGAGATCAAGATGTAGCTCAAGATATGAAGATGAGAGACCCTCCATAATGAGGTTCAAGGCTTTGATTTCCTTCAACATCTGCCATCTCACTAAGGGTACTTTCTCAAAGTTAGAAATTCCAGTTCAATGGGACACTCTTCTCAGATTCATGGAACTGAACTTGAATGATACCTCTGCTATTCCAAAGAAGGTGGATAAAACGACCACCAATTTTTTTTGTCAAAATAAACTCTGATGGATCTTGTATTGGAAATTTTGGTGGAGGAGCTAGGATCGTCAGAGACTTTTTAGGCAGATACATCATGGCCTTCATCCTTCCTTTAGGAGAAGGCATCAGTAATACTGCTGAAGCAAGAGCTTTCCTATTTGGCATCAAATGGTGTATTAACAATGGGCACAATCTAATCATAGCTGAAATTGATTCCTTACTCATCCAGAACTGCATAAAAGAAATATGGTCCACTCCATGGAGGATTAAGGAATCAATAGAGGAAATCAAAGGACTTGTCTGCAGACATGAAGTTCTTACTAAGCATTGCTTCAGAGAAGCCAACAAAGTAGCTGACAAGCTTGCACATATGAGTCATTACACTAATGTTACTAGAGTAGTTACTAACTCTAACCCTCTCCCTAGTCTGATTAGAGGCCTTTTGAACACTGATAGATGGCAATACCCTTCTTTTAGAATTAAAAAAAAAAAAAAAAAAACAGGGATGATTTATTATGATCCCCCTTGAAGGGTGCTTATATTGCCACTGTAGCTATTTTTTGGTCAAAACTTGTAAAAGGTAAAAGAAGGCAAGGTCTAGTCCTCCTTCTTCATTTGTAACCAATTTTCAGTGGCAATATCAAAAGATCAGTTCAAATTTTAAAAAAAAAATCCCCCTACCTTATTAAATAGGGTCAGTTTAGTCAAATTAACTATTTTTCTAGGAGTTAGTATTTCCTTAAGGGGTGTGCAAATGGTAAGTGAACACTATTTTTAATCTGGAGGGAGTGTTATCTTATGGTCTCATTTATATAGAGACGGGTCTTATTTTTTATTTTTTTAATACAACATCCAATCGAGAAAATTGATATCCAAACTGACTTGCAATGGCCAATCATTTACCTGTAATTACCTACTAATGACTTAATAGTGAAAATTATTTTCCCCGTCCGTGTATAAAAAATTATACTCTAATATATTCAGAGTCATGGGTTTAATTTAATTTCTCCTATTCAGAAAGCCCAAAGTCCTTTATTTATGGATAAAGGCATTTAAATTAAAATTCAAACTTAGGACTTAACTACACACCAGCAAAGAAGTTTTAATTTAAGGACTCAAGGATATTCTTGTAGAATTGGTCCTAATTTTAGCATGTCACCAGTGGGGACTTCCAAACGTCCAATCCCGACCTGGGTTCAATTTTCACATAAATGCCAAAACATATTTTTTTTGACAACTAACTTGGTTTCATTAATCATGATAAGCCATGCTACCTTATGTTTTAGTGTTTTGATGATTTGACAAACCTACTCGAGGAACCAGTTAAGATGATATAGAGACCAGGTCTCCTAAAGTGTCGTATAATCAACTCTAAGTCAAATCGTCACCTTGTGCTTGAAGACAACGAAGCGGAGAGTTGCTTTATGGGCTGTCACTTTCAATCTTCCTCTACATATTCAAACATCATGCTAAAGTGAAGATTTGATTCTTGCAAAATTCGAAAATTGTTTAGATCTAAAAGTGCAAGTCTCCACCTATCAAGGTGTGTTCAAGAACAAAGCTTCAACAAAGGCCTGTTCTCCTACAACTGAAGTTGTGTTAAGTCCTAGGAGTGTTAACTTTCTGTTCTTTTGTTCTTAAACCTGTAAACCTACTCTTCTCAAAAGGAAGCTGTTGTAGGTACTCTGAATTCTCAGTAGTTATGCATAGGTAGTTTACCTTCATTTATACTGAGTGGTACCCTTGGCTAGAGTTAGTCAAGGTGTATTAGTGTGTTTGGCTGGAGGCAGTCAAACAATGTTGAACTCTCAAAGGCTGCTTGTAGGAAGTGCATCTTTATAAAAGTTTGAGTGGTACACTAGGCTAGAGTTAGTCTAGGTGTATTAGTTGGTTTAGCTAAAAGTGGTCAAAAGTTCCTTGCAGTAGGGGTACTGTACGGGTGGAGGGATTATGTGAGTTAATTCCTAGATTGCAAGAGTTGTAATCTGAAGTAGCTCAGTGTAGTGGAGTTGAAATCCTACGTGGTAGGTCGTGATTTTTAATCCTTTGAGAAAGGAGTTTTCCACGGTAATATCTTGTGTTACTTACTGACTGCACTGCATTAGGAAACTGTAAACAACCAGGTCCCTCATGTACTGTTTGGTGGAGGCACAACTTCTATCAATTGCTATCAGAGCGGGTTCTTTCTAAAATGTTAATGCCTAGAAAGGATCGTTCACATGGCCGCTCTACCAAACAAAGAAAAGAATAGAAAGGGGTTGAATGCTAAGGGCAGAAGTGAGTCAAGTGATGATGATGAACTAGAAATAGCATATCTCACTCATAAATTCCAAAGAGTCATTTGAAGAAGTACTGAATCCCTGAAAAAGAAAAATCACAGTGAAAATCTCAAGGACAACTCCAACAAGACTGCTTCAAGAAATTTGGTGCTCGATAAAAGGCTCAGAAGAAAGGAGGAAGCTGAAAAGTTAATGAGGCAAGCTCTTACCGCATGGGGAGACTCGATGAGGGAATCTAAAGATGAAGCGAACTCAAGTGATACACCCAAGTCTGGAGTCAACAATGAATCCTCAATGAGTGATTCGAATCCTAGTCTCTTAAAGAACTCTTGCGCTGAAAATAAAACCAAAGAAAGGGTGAAAGACCCTCTTGATGATCAAACCAAACTGGAAGGCCACTCCCACAAAAGGCTAATCTCCTTGGTAAAAGATCTGATAAATGAGCTTCATGGACTCACTAAAGAAAAGGAAGAGCTAGCTGAGAAACTTGACAACACAGAATAAGAAAGGGATGATATGGTCGTTTGCATCGTAGACCTACAAGACCAAGTTGAGAAAGTTACTAAAGAAAACTTTCTTCTTAACAGCTATATCAAAGAACTGATAAATACACCTTTTGGGAGGAAGGAGATAGCAATCAAAGTTCAGAATGAACATGAGAACTATTCTGAGCAAACCAAAGTGGATCCTATATCTGAGATGAAGAGGTATGAGGAACCTCAGGAGTACCTGTGTAAAATGAACATCAAGCTGGAAAATTCTATATAAG
Organism: Lycium ferocissimum; assembly: GCF_029784015.1. NCBI lineage: Eukaryota > Viridiplantae > Streptophyta > Magnoliopsida > Solanales > Solanaceae > Lycium > Lycium ferocissimum. Next base: position 50,186,897 of record NC_081345.1, on the reverse strand, counting down.
AGACACGGGATTCAACCACATCTATCGATACAAGCAATGAGGACAGCACTAAACAGAAGATAAGAAAGAAGGGACATGGTCCTCACCAGGAAGGAGAAAATCTGCTTGAATGGAGAAGAGGAATCCTAGTTCATCATATTCACCACTCCAAGGGCCCCAATTCCGTATGGGTTCCCAATCGGAGTCAGTAGTCCAGCCAGAAGACTTGAATGAGAAGAGGACAGTCAAAAGGCAATTTACGAGACTTTGACTATCCTTTGATAAATGAAGAAAGTCTTCTCACTCAAGGGTTTCTAAGGAAAGTATATGTGCTTGAACGACACTTTTTCATGTTTTTGAAAATGGTAACTACTGAAGAAGATACGTAATCAAAAATGTCGTGTTGAAACCAAAAATGATCCATCCTGCCTCTCAAAAAAGTGTGATGTCCCTGAGCACAGTTGCTCAGTGCATGAACTTATTCAACAAGGCAAGCATTCTATGCAGTATGAATGACCAGGTTGATAACATTGATCAGACAGCAGTTCTAGAAGAAGCTCATTCCCTTCTACAATGGCAATGGCAAGAGGAGAAAGTGTTTGCCCTGATTTCTAAGAGACCTGGTCTCTATAACTCAGGTTAGTAGTCTTTTCAAAGATCTCTATGAAATTGAAATTTTCTTTTAAGTGCCAAGTCACCAAAACTTTGAAAAAAAAAAACTCCTCAAAAGCGTTACACCTCTTGCAAACCGTTTCGATCAAACGGCTCGCAACCCGACCCAGTCTTCACTCTACCTATTCAAATACCCATAAAATAAAATTCCACTTTTCCTTCCTTACATGAAATTAAAATCTTAACTCATTCCATACTTCTCCTTCTCAAACCACAAACCTGCTCGCTCCTTCTTTCTCAGAACCTTCTTCCTTCTCTCTAATCAAATCTTATAATGTCTAACGAAAAAGTCACCACTCAAGCCCCTGTTGAAACAAACCCCACCACCTCACCATCCAAAGCCAAAATTTCACCCGAATTGAACTAACCTACTTCTTTCCTAAAACCCCAAACTCTCTCAGATCAAAATCCCATCATCACTTCCTCTAAGCCTTCTGCTACAAGTTACAACCCCAAATATCAGTACTTCAATCAAAGATGTCAGACCCTATTGAAAAACCTGACTCTGTCAGTAGCGAACATATCACTTTCGTCTCAAAATACTTCCAGAATACTGATGAGATGGAAGGATAAGACAATAGAGTAGAAGTTACCAGTCAATCCATTGAGAAAATAGAAAAGTCGAGTCAAAATAATGAAAACCTGGTCTCTCAAGTCCTGCATGAGGAAGAGACTGTGAGTGACAAGGGGGAGCAATATGCAAAAATCAACAAAGAAACTTAAAAATCTAGTAATGTGCAAAAAGGTAACTCTCCTTCCTCTGAGTGTCATAAAGAGGTAGAAGAATCTCCCATAAAAGTAGATGGCACCATTTCTGGGATAGGTCAGATTCGATCTAGTGAGTTGGATTGGGATGCAGCTCTTATGACAGATTTTGCAAATACTTTGAGTGAATTGACGGGTGTAAGGCCTTCCGAAGAAGTAAAGGAGGCACTTGTTCCTTCAACACAAGAAGGGTCTGAATTCGAATTCAAAGACAATCTTTGTGAAGGATAAGGCACCAGGTTCTTCCAGTGCAAACTTAGACTTAGTCATTAGCTCTGAACCTGTATCTTATGATGCTATACCTTTGGCAGAAATTTCCTTGAAAGGGATCACAGTTAGAATGCTCATAAAAATGAATCTGATGAAGACGAAGTACCACTTGATTTTGGGATGAGAAAATAATCTAGGAGTAAATCTATATCCACAGTAAAGAATTCATCTGCTCGAACAACTCCTAGAACTAGACTAAGGAAGAAGGCTGAAAAAGTGGCGCTAGAATCAGCTCTTAAGGCAAATAAAGCAAAAGGTACCAAAAGGACCAGAATTTCTCTGGTAAAAAGTCATTTGATCGATGAAGTAGAGTCGATAGTTATGGCAACTGTAGCTGCAAATGACATTGATGAAGATTTAGAGGTAGAAAGGGATGATGCTCCTCTTGAGAGGAAAAACTCTAAGAAGAGGAAGAGCAGTGAAAAGGGAGTCACTCAGGTTAAGGTGACAAGTCGATAGAAGAATCCAAACTTTCTAAAAAGAGAAAAAGCAGAAACAATGAGGAGTCATGCTCCTCAAAGAAGCAAAGGAAGAAGGCTGAAAAAGTGGCTCTAGAATCAGCTTTTAAGGCAAATAAAGCAAAAGGTACCAAAAGGACCAGAAATTCTCTGGTAAAAAGTCATTTGATCGATGAAGTAGAGTCGATAGATATGGAAACTGCAGCTGCAAATGACGTTAATGAAGATTTAGAGGTAGAAAGGGATGATGCTCCTCTTGAGAGGAAAAACTCTAAGAAGTGGAAGAGCAGTGAAAAGGGAGTCACTCAGGTTAAGGTGACAAGTCGATAGAAGAATCCAAACTTTCTAAAAGGAGAAAAAGCAGAAACAATGAGGAGTCACGCTCCTCAAAGAAGCAAAGGGTGGATAAAACTGTGGCTCAAAGTGAAAAGGAAAGGAGAGAAAATTTGAAGAAACAAAAGGTATTGTTGGGTAGGGTGCTTGACCCTGAGATTGCTGACAACTTTGGAATGAGAGGACTGCGAGAAATCATTGAGTTTCAGAAATAGGGTCATCTGTTTGTCTCACCAGTTCCAAGTGTCTACAAGGCACAGATGGCTGAGTTCTTTGAAAAATTCCACTACTCAGATGACCATGGCACTCCCTTTGCATCAGTCAGCTAAACTAGATTTAAGTTGACTAAAGAGGGACTTGGAGAAATTCTAGAAGTTCCTAAAGAAGGAATAAGAGCTATTGAAGGCAAAATGGAAGCTTCAAGCAACTTCAAAGTCATGATTGCCAAAGAGGTAGTAAAAGATGCAGGTGCAAGGGCAAGACTCAACAAGACAGAGCTAAAACCAGAGTACCGACTCTTGTTTGAATTGGTCAACAAAATATTGCTTCCCAGGATTGAGGGTCGCACCATTGCCTCCATTACAGACTTGGTACTTATAGAGGCATTGGCTAATTTCCAATCCATAAACCTTCCTGCAATCATGATTGAGTACATATTCAAAGTGGTGAATGCACCAGAAGGAAAACATAGGCTTCCCTACGGATTCTTTCTGACCAAAGTATTTGCACACTTAAAGGTTAAGACTGACAAAGCTACAAAGGGATCCAAGAATAATATGTTATCCATGGCCACCTTAGAAGAATGTGACTGTGTACCTAGGAAACATGGCACTGGAAGTACTTCCACAATCTCAACTCTGCTTGAGGTACAGAAGAGGATCACTGCTGAATTACAAAAAATCAAGACCGAGAATGCTTTTCTTCAGGCTCAACTAACTGAGAAAGAGAAAGCTACTAGCTCTCAAAGTGCTTTAGAGGCTGTAAGAAGTGAGATTAAGAAGCTCAAAGCAAAAAATAAGATATTGACATAGAAAGTAGATGACCTCGAGGACCAGATGCTCCAAGACCAGCATGGCCATAGTGAACACGTGGATAAACTTCTGACTTCTCTGACTCAACGCTCCTAAGATTTCCAGTTTCCCTAGTTTTCTTATGTCAACATCTCTCCTCCCTGTTTTATATGTCTGTTTTGATTTGATAATTGGCACCTATGACAATTTGTATGTTCATACACTTTCTGACATGCCTACTATGCCTTGCTTGATTATTTGCTTGACTAGTTTACTTACCGTGTGGCTCTGATTTAGCAATGATGAACTTCGTTTTACTTATTTTTCGATGATGCCAAAAGGGGGAAATTAATTGGTAATTCTTTGGTTGTTGCTATGGCATGGTTCTTAGGGGGAATAAATGGGAATCTAGTCCTTAGGGGAAATACAACTCATGTGTTTATCATCATAAAAAAGGGAAAATTTTATAAGCCATGCTACCTTGTGTTTGGTATTTTGATGATTTGACAAACCTACTCGAGAAGCCAGTTACGATGATAGAGAGACCAGGTCTCCTGAAGTGATACAAGCCAACTCTACAACAGAAGTCATTCGTCACCGTAGCGATAATGTAGCAACATATAGCAACAGAGTTGCTTTATGGGCTGTCACTTTTCCTCTATATATTCAAACATCATGCTAAAGTGAAGATTTGATCCTTGCAAAATCCAAAAACTGTTCAAATCTAAAAGTGCAACTCTCCACCTATCAAGGTGTGTTCAAGAACAAAGCTTTAACAAATCCAAGTGTTTTTCTACAACTGAAGTTGTGTTAAGTCCTAAGAGTGTTAACGTTTTGTTCTTTTGTTCTTAAACCTGTAAACCTACTCTTCTCAAAAGGAAGCTGTTATAGGTACTCTGAATTCTCAATAGTTATGCATAGGTAGTTTACCTTCATTATATTGAGTGGTACCCTTGGCTAGAGTTAGTCAAGGTGTATTAGTGTGTTTGGATGGAGGTAGTCAAACAAGTTGAACTCTCAAAGGTCGCTGTAGGAAGTACATCTTCACAAAAGTTTGAGTGGTACACTAGGCTAGAGTTAGTCTAGGTGTATTAGTTGGCTTGGCTAGAGGTAGTCAAGAGTTCCTTGCAGTAAGAGTACTGTAAGGGTGGAGGGATTATGTGAGTTAATTCCTAGATTACAAGAGTTGTAATCTGAAGTTGCTTGGTGTAGTGGAGTTGAAATCCTACGTGGTAGGTTGTGATTTTTAATCTCTTGAGCAAGGAGTTTTCCGTGGTAATATCTTGTGCTACTTACTTACTGTACTGTATCAGGAAACTGGTAAATAGCCAGGTCCCTTATATACTATTTGGTGGACGCACAACTTATATTAAATCACCCAGTGAAACATTACACAGTCGTATCTGAGCAAGCACCTGCTAGATATATGAAGAAAACAAAATCTCAATATCTAACAACTAGTACACAAGGCTTTGCAGGATAAGACTAGTTTTAGGATTTGCTCTAGCAAAGACACATGTAAGCTGCTTCTTTTGCTAAACTACTCCAATCTCGACTTTTTTTGGTAAAGATTATGTGGTTTCTTTCTAGCTATCCACAAGGCATGAACAACTTCAAAGGTACACCGGCTTGAATATATGCATGGGTTGAAACAACTTTGCCTTTAGCATTCTGGATTACTCACTGGATATGCTCATCATTGGATTAGGTAAACAGACTCTGCTCCGAGCAACAAGATTCCTCTTTGAGATGGTATTTGATTTTGTCTGCAAGTAAGTTCTACAATAGGCTTTTATTTTTTCCATTACCTGGGCATACATCATAAATATTTGAACCAGTACTCTTGCATACCAAAGGTAACTGATTGGATCAATTGAGTTCTTCTTACATATGGTTGCTTCTTAGTTGTCCATAAAGAAATTCTTTTAATGATCTTCTGTATCAAAGGCTTCCACTGAACCACACTCAGTTTCTTTGTAGTTAAGGGATCCCTAGATACTTGAAGGGAATTTCCACCAAAGAGAAATCTAGAAAATTTAGGATACTTTGTTGTACTGTAGAAGGTTTTGTACCAATAAATACAGAATTAGCTTGCAATCCAGAAGCTCGAGAGAACTTTAGGAAGGCTCGGTATATACACTGAATGGATGAGAGGTCACCTCTGGCAAAGAGTAACAAATCATCTGCAAAACTCAAGTGTGTGATTCCTAGCTTAGCATATTCGATGATGCTAAGAAACTTAGATCCTATCTCAGTTTCTTAGCATGAGCAAATGGCTTATAAAGCTCACCAATTGTGAGTATTGAATAACTCACAAAGGGTAACACACTCCATTATCCGGCATATAAATTTAGTATGAAAGTTTAACCCCTCCAATACTTGTTCAAGATAATCCCATATGACGGAGTCACATGCTTTTTGAAGATCAATCTTTACCATGCATGTAGAAGATATGTATTTCCTAGTGTAAGACTTGGCTATCTCATGTGCTGAGATGACATTGTCTGAGATTTTTCTGCTAGGAATAAAGCATGCTTGGACTACACAAATTATAGAGGCTATTACTTTCTGAAGCCTAGAAGCTAGCACATTTGAGATCACCTTGTAAAACACTGTGCAACAAGAAATGGTCTTAGAGCCTGTTTGGCTGGGCTTATCTAAAACAGTTTATAAGTTGTTTTCAGCTTATAAGCTGCTTTAGATAAGCTAAGCCAAACGGACCCAATTATTTTTTTGGGCTTATTTTAAGCACAAAATGGCTTATAAGCTGGTCAGTCAAACACTCAAAAAAGCTGAAAACAGCTTATAAGCTATTTTTAGCAAATTATAAGCCAATCCAAATGGGCTCTTATACATTTTCATTATGGTTGGACTATCGTTCATTAGGATCAGAGTCATAATAGTGCAGTTCAGAGGTCTGTATAATCTACTAATGTCAAAAAACTCCTACACAGCTTGGACTATATCATGCTTAGTGGTACTCCATGTTCTCCTAAAAAATAAGGCGTTACAACCATTAATTCCTGGAGATTTATCATCTTCTATAGAATTTAGGACCAACTGAATTTCCTCTTAAGTTACTGATTTAATAAGCTACAATTGTTGATCAGGTTTAAGGATAGGGCCTGTTGACACCTAATTTTCACCTCATAAGACGCGTATTTTAATTTTCAAATTTCCCGAGTCAAAGACGGATTAAGAATACTTCCTTTCAATTTTAAAATTTTAAAAATCCCGAGAAAATCGCAAAAATGACGTTTAATTACTATTTCCTGAAAAAAAATGATAAATATAAGAAATACGAGTTATTTACTTTCATCTCGTTCCGTCTAGTCTGGGAAAATTGTTAATTTAAACAATATATTAATTACGGCTCATTTTGACCGCATTTTTCTTTTCATTTAAAATATCCCCCGGAACTATGTAAATATTGGGTTTGTTTTAAAGCTAATATTTTAAATTTGCTAGTTTTAAATTTTAATTTGCCTAAATAATTATTTTTGCTTAGTAAAATGAGTATTTATAATATATAGGGTTTAATATGATTTAATTTAGGAAGGGGGTCTTGTTTGTTATTTTAAAAATAGGGAGGGTTAATGTTTTAAAAAAAAAGAAGGGGTTTGAAGTTTTTCAAAACAAACTTCACACCCCATATTCTCATTTCTCTTTCACTCGACTCCGTTTCCTTAATCATGGCTAATTCATGGCGATCCAAGGCTATTTTTGGCCAATTTCTTGAGGGGTTTTACGCTTAATCATGATTACTCATGATTTCCAGGTTTATTTTCATTCGAATTTCATTTTTTCATGCCTGAATTGAATCATACTAGGTTGTTACTCGGATTCTTTATGTGTTTATGGTTGCCATGGGTAAGGCCTTGAGCCCTTAGCCATCTTGTGCACCATATGCATTAAAATAAAGAATCTAGGGGTAACTTCCTAGATATTTCACGGCTAAGGTATAAATTTGGGGATTTTATCCTCATTGTACTATTTGGTACAATTGTACCGTTAGAGTGGTACAAATTTTGTTGTATTCGTACTATCCTGGCATTTTTGATTTTTATTGGATTTTTTGTGAATTAAGATTTCTTTTTTGATAGCTTTCTGATAAAGTAGTCTCACAACTATGACTAATAGTAGATCAATTATCGTTTTTCTATGGACTCTCTCTTTGATGATGGAAGAAAAGTACTTGGTGTTTGAATCACCAAGTTGGATCTATCTAGCTCTAGACTTATGCTTCAAGGCACTCTCTTCAATTAGAGACCACGTCTCAAGATTTAGTTGTTATCCCTTTTCTTTGATGAGTATCTGGACAGACACCTGCCTTCGCAAATCATTCTGGACATGTTCAAGATCTTTCCTAGCTTGAGGGTAATGGTTTTTAAATTTTCTCTGTTTAACTTCAGTAGGCCAGATTTAAGATCTTTCAATTTAAGCCAAAATTTCTCCATACCATCACTGGACTTGTTTCTACACCAAGTGAACTCAACTATATCTCCAAACTTAGAGTGGTCACTCCAAGTTTTAAAGAACCTAAAAGGGAAGATGGATAGCAACTATAAATATCATGAGAGAATGGACAGAGATATTAGGTAGTCCATAATGGATGCGAACTTATCTCCAAGTCATCATCTAGTGAAAGCTCCCAAATGCCCCCCCCCCCCAAATTCTATCAGCATAACAAAGAGTGGCATTAAAATCACTACAAATCATTCACGGGTTAGTTCTAAGGTGATACACTTTAATCAGCCCATCTTATATTTCCCTCATGTGTTTAACAGAGTTAAAACCAAAGACTACAGATAACTCTCAATCTAGATTAGTAGCAATGTCATGCTTCATAGTGTGAACAACCTGAGCCTCAGTCGATAAAAAAATCACAACATAATAGGACTGATCCCAAAGAATCCAAATTTTGTTATTTCTAGCTGCATTGAAGTTATTTAAGTAGCTCCAAGTCTTTGCAATATTGTTTAGATCTCTTTTTGCTTTATGCTATTTTACTCTAGTCTTGACTAAACCTGCAAGCCTTAGTTATTATTCTTGAGATACTGTCTTAGTTCCTTCTGCTTGTATCTCTTATTTATCCCTCTCACATTTCAACTTAGAAAATTCATTATTTATTAGTAGAGTCTTCAAGTTTATCTGGAGGTATACTCTTAGTTTCTTTACTTTTCAATGCCTCGGAAGGGTTTCTAGTTAGGGTCTTGAGGACTGGAAAGTTCACCAAGTCAAGATTAGAGTGGTTCTGCTCCACAGTTTCACATTTAGCACTTAGAGAATCTGAGTATCTTGTGTTGGTCTCCTTATTATCTTGTTAGTTGGGCTCTTTGTTGCTGGAGGTTGCACAGGTTGAGGGTCATTAGAGTTGTTACATTTGGATCTAGAATCTCCAATCTGTGTAATATGAGCTATCTGCTCAGCTTGCACATTGTTTCCATTTATCTCCTTATATAACCAAATCTGCTTGGTTACCTTCTACTTTTTGTGACCTCAGGCTGTTGCCTTGGTGGTTTCACTTGTTCCACACAATATGTCCAACTTTCATACATTTTGTGCAATATTGAGATTTCCACTCATACATGATAGATCATTTAATTTGGGTTCTTGATGGTTCCATGACTTGACTTCATTTGGCAAAGGTTTGGAGACATCAACATTGATGAGCATCCTTGCATATCAGAGTCTAGACTGTTTGGAGTTGCACCCGTCAACAAATAAAGATTTACTGTAACGACCCATTTGGTCGTTATTGAAATCCTCCACAACCCGTATAAAAGTCAAGCTTCGCGTTATAAAAAGCTAGGCTTATTAAAAAGTTTCGCGTAAAATTAAAATTGGGATAAAATTCATAGAAGTCAAAATTGTGGGCCCAGGGTCAAGACCCTTCACCGCAGCGATCCAGAGGCCGCTGCAGCGGGAAGCCCACCGCTGCAGTGAAGGAGCGTGGACCAGACTTGTCACGACCCAACCGAAGGGTCATGACGAGCACCCGGAGCTAACCCACCGGGCACCTCTCATCGTACATTCACATTCATCTCTAGGTGAGCCACATGGCCTATTAACAATTCTATGCCTCAATAATGCCATTTCCAATGACTAAAATATTTTTTTATATCAACATCAACAACTATGCTCATATACAAATACACTAGCTGACGAGGCTAACAAAATAATATACTAAAATATGAGCCGAAAAGGCAAAAGACATCTACTATACATGACTGTCTACGAGCCTCTAAGAAGATTATGAAGCATCATCATAAGGACGGGACATGGCCCCGCCATGCCCATATGTATGTACACAAAAGAATAGTACCAACAGCAGCGGCTCCGAATCAAATGGAGCTCCTCTATGCAGTTTTGGAACGAGCGAAGCCTGGGTCAATTCTATCTCCTCCGTCCACCGCAGTACGTACGCAGCGTCCACAAACAAAAGGACGTCAGTACGAATAATGTACTGAGTATGTAAAGCATAATCAATAACATAATGGAAGCATGAGAAATAACATAAGATAAAAAAGTCATGGGATGAAAGAGCCATTTATACCTCTAGCGACGTTCATCATATTTAATTACCCTCTTTCTAATGGGAAACTTTCATTTCATACATTTTGTTACACCCCGTACTTCTGAAGAAGCCCTTGTTAAATTTAAGCGTAAGTATGTCGAGCTATGGCTAAGTAAAATAACTTTGGAATACATGAAGTGAAGCATTATTAAGTATATTTAAGGATTAAAGGATGTATATAAGGTATAGCATAAGGTTTTATAAGGAAATGAGCGGAAGAAATGGAGTAGTACGACTTTGGAGAAAGGATGGGTAAAGTTTTGTGAAAATTTTTGTCCAAGTTGAGGGCAGAATATCTCCTAGCATATGAAGTGTCTTAAGGTGTTTCAAAAGCCTAAAATTAAGTTCGTCGAGTCTAGTTTCCAACGCAATAAACCACTCGTTGATAGGACATCAGAGTAGAGAATTATGGACGTTACAAGTTCGGCTGACAGAACAGAAACGCGTGCTACAGTACTGCTACAGTACCCGACCCGAATTTGAACCATTATAAAAGGGACTTTCCCCCTCTTTTTTTAACCTAACCTCTTCCAAATTATTCCAAACTTCTCTAGAAAGCTCCCCAACTCCTAAAGCCAAATTTCAAGCCTAAATCAACTATAATTCCCGAATTCTGGTCCAGGCAACGTATAGTTGCGAGTATAGAATCGTATGGCGACGCGTGTGGTTCAAGTTTAAGGTGAAGAAAGTGAAGAAATAGCGATATTATCAGGATTAAGGTATGAATCTCCTGTTATTAATGTTAATTTTGGTTTATTTACGGAGATAGAGCCGTTAAATAGCTGTATGATAATTCTATTGGTGGAGATGCAGATAAATATTATATGGGAGGTTTTATGGAGTATTTGGTATTGAGAATAAAATGGTTGATGTTGGCCTTGTTGTTATTGTTGTTGGTTACTGAATTGTAATTTCGGGCTAGGCATATAAACAGGGAGATCTTTGCCTAATTTCGCATTCTAAAGGGATTTCATTTAAAGGCTTAGGACAAGCATATGACGATAAGCCTAACAACAGTATGAATGGGTTTATATGTATATCACGAGACTGCGAATGATCTTATTTAGCCTGCAAGACAAGAAGTAAGTTGGAAAGTCAAGAAGCAAGATTCCAGGTATGTTAAGGCTTTCCCTTTCTTTCATTTTGGAATGATCCTATGACATGAGCGAACAACGAGTAATCGAGTCTCCATATTACTCTACTCTTAGAAGTACTAGGAGTATCCCAGTTCTTGATGATCCTGTACCCCTCGATTACGATTGTTCCTTCTGTTCACGGGTCCTGAGTTTTATATCATGATTATGTTAGTTCACATTTATGCATTGCATTCATTTACATATATGCATATTGACCCGTATATATATATATATATATATATGTATATACGGGGTATGGGGAAATGGGCGAGGCGTTATATACGCATTACCACCTGATCAGCTGGTGCACAATGATGATGATTATGATGCCCGAAGGGACTGGCCGAAGGGGCCATTATGCTATTATGGCCGAAGGGGCTATTATGTTATTATGCCCGGAGTATATATATGTATATATATATGTATGTATATATATATATATATATATATATACATATACATATACATATATATATATATATATATATATATATATATATGTATATGTATATATATATATATGTATATGTATATATATATGTATATATGGGGTATGGGGAAATGGGCGAGGCGTTATATACGCATTACCACCTGATCAGCTGGTGCACAGTGATGATGATTATGATGCCCAAAGGGGCTGCCCGAAGGGGCCATTATGCTATTATGCCCGAAGGGGCCATTATGTTATTATGCCCGAAGGGGCCTATATGGGATAGGGATCGAGCCGAACGTTCCTCGGCACTATGACCTATGCATATCATACGCCCTCAGAGGCATTTTCAGTAAGCAGATGCATTCATACAGGTATATTCAGATAGTCAGACATATAGATGCATTCATACAGATATGTTCAGACAGTCAGACGTACAGATGTATTCAGTAGTCAGTTTAGTTTATGACTTTCAGATTGTCTTCATGACTCCTATGTGTATGTTACTATTCTGCCCTACATACTCGGTACACTATTCAGATGCGACGTCCCTTTTTTGGGGGGTGCTACATTCACGCTGCCATGCACGTTGACGGGACTCCTCGGTGACAAAGTACTTGACATCCGCTAGTGGTGAGCTCCCTTTTGTTCGGAGTTGCCAGGTCTATGTGTGTTATACCCCGTACTTTGGACGTTGGAATATTCTAAGTTGGTTGCGACAAGTTATGGACAAGACTTTTAATTTTCGGTTTTGTTGATTTTTTTTGTTTTAATGCGCAAGTTGCATAATTGGAATAAGGGTGAAATTGGAATAAGGAAAAATTTGGGGTTAAAAGTGAATTATGGAGAGTTGAGCATTTCATGAAAATTTGGGGCTAGAAGTCAAATTATGGAAACTTAAATTCATGAAAATGGTCATATGTGGCCATGTGTGAGATGTGGGCCATAGGGCCACTTGTGCAAATTAGATATGGAGCATAAGATGACTAACTTAAGTCATCTTCATCATTTTCATCTCCTAGAAACTTCAAGAAAAATGGAGAAAAAAAAGAGGAGAAAAACGGCCAAGAAAAAAAAAATGAAGACCAAAAATCTTGAGCAAAAAAAATATTTTCTTCTAGCTTTCCTACTAATTGAAGGGCCCTCGTCAACATGGAGTGGTTGTTGGAACAAGAAAATCGTTCGTTGTTGCGATTCATCAACCTTAGGCCGAGGTGAAGTCAATGGAAAAGGTGAGGTTTCATCTTCCTTACATGTTTCATGGATGATTTGTGCATGTTGTGATATATAGAAGTGAATGAAATACATGAAGGTATGATGTTGAAGTTGTAGCCGTGAGTTGTAGTTTGGCCGTGTGTAGGTGTGTGTTGTATGGAGTGATGAATTAATTGTATTTAACATGTTTGTGTGTTGTTGTAATGTGTAGAAAATGAATGAAAATCATGGAATTAATGTATGTTGGTGTTGGCCGAATAGGGGCTGTTTTTGGTAGCTTATAGCGAAGTGATTTTACTTAGTATTTTGGTTGTTGTTGTCATGGATTATGTAATGAGAATGAAGGTATTGAATGGTTCAAGTTGAAGTTGTAATTGTTGTGTGTGGCCGTGTACATGCTATGGTTGGTGTAGAAGTGAAGAAGTAAGTTTATTTAGCATGTTTAGATTGTTGTTGTTGTGGATTTATGATGAACAAAATGAAGAATTAATGCATTAAGTTGAAGGTAAAGTTGTATATGGGCTGTTTTGGAAGTCAATGTAATCTTAATATAGTTTCTTGTAATTATGAGATTAATGTTGTTAAAGTATGGATTGTTAGTATGGTTTATGAATTTGGAAGAAAGAAGAATGTGTTTGGTGTTGTTCTCGGGTTTGGAGACAATTTCGGGTGAGTTGGGATATGGTTTTGGTTGTTTGAAAAATTGTGTGAAATGTTTAAAGCGTTCTTGAATATTGTCTGTATGGTTTTGGATTAGTAATCAAACGTATAAACGTTGATATTGGTTTGAATGTAAGTGATTGAAGTAAGTATGTCGGAATATTATGAATGTTGTGAAGTTATGTAAAAAGAGCTATTAATGTTAGAATGCAATGTGAATTGATTATTGATGTGGTAGTTTGGTTGTTGGTGTTGTTGTTATTGAATTTGGCCGAGTTGAAATCTCGGGGTTGGTGTATTTACAGGGGAAATGCTGCCGAAATTTCTGTAGAATTTGATGTTCGTTTGGAATTGAATTCCTAAATGTTTTCAACTAATGTTCGATATCTACTGACATCATGTAGACCTTGGAGAGCCGAGATTTGAGTTAGGTTAGCTTAGGGAGCGACCGAGGTATGTAAAGCTTACCTTTCCTTCTTTTGGCATGTCTTAGATATGGCTAAGCTATGATGTATTATAAGCTTCGGGGGAAATTCTATTCGTAGAATCCGAGCATGTTTATGATTCATATGTGTTTCTTGATGTTGGCATCTTTGTATGGTCAAGCTATGGTTTATATGCCTTTTGTATGGTTGGTTTCAAAAGTTGCATAAAAGTTTGTTTTCAAAAGAGTTTTGTTCCTAAACGATTTCGAAAACTACGAACGCCCGTAACTTTCAAGCAAGGGCTCGGATCGCTTTGATATTTTCGCAAATGACTTTATGACGAGTAATGACTTAAGTTTTCATAGGCGGGCCCGGATTGGGTTGACGCTCGTCCGTGGGTCCCGCGACCTCACATGTTTGGTTCTAACGACACATCGTTTTGGGAAAAGTTTAATATGTAATGTCTTTCCGACCCCGAGTACGATTACTTATTTGTTCGTTGAGTTTGAAATGAGGATTTTTATGCATACGATTTTGATACGTAACTATGATTTCAAAAATTCTATTTAATCTGTTCCCGAGTGACGTTCGGAGGAAACTTGATTTGACTACCGTTTTGGCTTTTAAATGAGGGCTTGTTTGGTCATTCTGTTGAGTCCGTAATAAAGATTTATATGCATATGGTTTCTCGGTTTGTAAATGATGTGTTTTCCGAGTATGGTGTGTCGTGCGCGAAAACCCTTTCGGCACGGTGCACCGTGTATATATGTATGATGTGCATTTCGAAATATGATGTGATACGAAGTCTGATATGATCAGTTGGTTTCAGATCCAGTGGTGGGGCAAACCCAGTGGTGGGGCAAATCCAATGATGATGCAAAATTCCACATTGGTTTAGGCAAATCCCACATTGGTTTAGGCAAATCCCACAGCGGTTTAGGCAAATCCCACATTGGTTTAGGCGATCCCACATTCGGTTAATGGCATCTCATATGATCGGTCATGATGTTGTGATGCGTTACGGTATGTGTATGTGTGATATTGGCCGCTGGGTACTTGACCGCGGTATGTGTGTATGTGATTTTGACAGTCTGGATTATGATCAGTCGGTTAATGTCAGCTCAGATGATAAGTTATGATGTTATGATGTGTTACGGTAAGCATTTTGGCATTCTGATTATTATATTTGTCTTCGGTACCTCATGTTGTACGATTTGTGTTTCGGATGCAAGCACCACGGGGGTTACGCCAATATCTTTACGTTACTTGTGCTCCTCCTTCGGTTATGATCTCGTTTTACGTATGCTATGCTTTACATGCTCGATACGTATTCCGTGCGACCCCCTTCTTTGGGGTCGCGTTTCATGCCGCGCGGTACGAACGGAGATGAATATGTGATGTTAGCGGAAAGATGTTCCGATTGGGTTGGCGAGCTCCATTTCCTCGGATGCTTTCCGGGTCGAGTGCTTTTGTATGGTATACGAAGTTATGTTAGAGACTTTGCAGACAGTGTCGAGTGTGTGATATGTCAGTTTTGTAAGCGGCTAGGCGAGCCGATATGCTATTATGTATCATTTTGCAGATTTGTTTTGTAATCGGCTATGTAAGTCGATATATCAGTATGCATTATGTTACAGATTCGTTATGACTACGGATTTTATTTGATTTGAAAAAGATGAAAGGCATGTATGTTTTTCGAAAATTTTCCATTATGTGCTTATGTCATGGGTTGCGGGCCCAGTATGATTATGTGTATTACGAGAGTCTGCGGGTTCGCTCGGCCCTAAGTAAGGGTCGGGTGCCCATCATGCCCTATCGAAAATTAGGGTGTGACAATGTGGAGTCTTTCTTTGTGTTTATGGACGACGGGTGAGCCGGAGCCCTGTCCTGCCCATGACTCGGTTATACTTCTTTAGAGGCTTGTAGACACATGTACAGTACAGTCAGTTAGTCCATGGCCCTGTGGCCCATCCTTATGAGAGCCGTTTCGGCTAGTACAGTGGTTTGAGCAGCTTCGCATATATTCCATGAGACGGCCGGACCGCATACAATTATGTTTTGTTTCTTGAGGAGGCGGCCAGACCGCAGAGATTTATATGTATATATCTGTGTTGGGATTTTTCTGAGTGCAGGTGGCCACTTTAGGCCTATCCACATTCTTAGCTCAATGTAAGTTTAAATGTTGGTTCGCCCGGTCCAGGTAAGCATCGGGTGCCGGTCGCGGCCCTCCAGATTTAGGGCGTGACACATTTATACATATAGTAGTGTCATACCCGACCATAGAGGTTCTGTGTCTTACGTACCCGACCATAACAAAGTTCGGTGTTATACGTATCTGGCCCTACCAAGGCTCAGTGTTACTCGTACCCAACTGCAGTAGTGTGCACGCGATAGATATCATACCCGGCCATGTAAGCTCGGTGTTCTTAATAGTCATACTTTAATATACAAATATATATACATAGGGGTACATACATGTCCTCAACATCATCATCATCATCATCATCATCATCATTTTCATTATATCCTTCCTAAGAGGACCAACTATCATAGGATGGGACCAATGGTAAAGTGATAATATCAAGATCATGAGCTTTAGTGATTCAGGAACGAAGTCATCATGGAAGATACTATGGATTTCACATGAAGGTATACATCAATGGGATCATGCCTTAAGAAAGAAGGGTTAGCCTTACATACCTCTTTGTCTTCTTAACTACTTAACGTTCACCACCCAAGCTTGAGAAATCTACATTTAAAAGGATTCATACCATGGTTAAGTCTTAGAGACATCTTTAAATTCAAACTAGAACAACTCATGGACTAATAAAAATTGGGCAGCATTTCCCCTATTTCATCGACTTCCACCATATTACCAAACAACTCCCAATTATCCATAATTATAACATCGACAATATCGTAATCAAGTAATCACATTCCATTAAGTCTTCAAAATTCATTCTCATGTTCAACTTATACTAACAACTTCACACCAAACCTTAGCACATTTTCATACAACGCTTCCTCATCATGATTATTACCTTCCATAACAAGATTATATCCGTATCATACTTAGAATCATGACTCAAGTTAGCTTACTACTCAAAAACATCATAAAAACTACATTTAGACCTCAGCTCCTACTTTCTCCTTCTACCCAAGTTCAACAACTAAGCATTCTTGATAACATGAAATAAAAATGAAAACTAATCTTTTATCTCATAAGAATGGGCTTTGGAGCAAGCTATCAACTTATATGGAAACCCTAGCTTCAATATCCAAAGAATTCTTGAAGTCTACTAACCCTAGCAAGACTTCTAACATATGGACATCTTGATTCTTGCCTCATGATCTTTAATTTCTATTGGATTTGTGTTGATGAGGTGTGTGGAATATTTTAGAGCTCTCAAAAGTTGTGGAGAAGATGGAAAATGAAACATAGAACTTGGGTCATCTATTTAAAACAAGAAAACAAAGCTGCCCGTCGGGATTTATACGGACACTTATATGGTCCGTATAAGTGAGCGTATAATATCACCAGTGGTGACCCTTCACTGTAACTGTTATACGGGCCGTATAAAGTTATACGGACCGTATAAGTGGTCGTATAACCCACTATTTTTCTAACTTTCTCTCGTTGATTCGTTTGACCTCCAATCCTTGTGAAACCTTCTTGGCACTTGCATAACGCTTCACTAACCATACAATAAGCTCTATAGCAGCCCCTCAAGACATCACTAAATACGTATCAAATCAACTATCATGAAAACCCTTACAAACATGACTTACATTCACCTGCTTTAACAAACTTAGTCTCACATATCCATATGACCTCGAAATCTTATGATACACACTTTAAGCTATCTAATACTCTCCTTAATGTCGTAAGGACTTCATGTTCGTCTTAAGCTCACATTAGTCTACTCACAAGGCAACAAATCCGAAATTTTTGAGATGTAGCATTCTTCCCCCCTTCCGAACATTCGTCCTCGAATGTTAGGTTCTTGAGGATTCTATAAAAATTTCGCCAGAGTTTCCCCTATAATATGGCAATACCATCCTATCACAGCAACCCAAAATGCACCGCTTCACAAGGCTACAACAACAACATCAATAACCATGGCCACACACGACTAGGAAAGCATCAAGGAAAGCACTACATACTTGAGGACAATGGAGTCTCTACCTGAGTCTCCTGCGGAAGTTGAAAACAAATGCGGGTACACCGAACTTCGTATCTTCTTCTTCCTTCGCAAGTCATTTCTTCTCTATTCTTATTTCTCCATAAAACTTTAATTGAAGCTACATCTTTGGTTACGTAGTCTTCATGCTTATCTAGAATGGCAATGAGAACTTCTTCAGTAGGATAATTGCTCAGTGACTTGGAGATCATCTACCGGTACAACTCTAGAAGGATCTCCAATGCACTTACGAAGCATCGATACATGGAAAATCGGATGGACTGACTCCAGATCCGAAGGTAGGTCTAATTCATAAGCAACTTGGCCTACCTTTCGTACAATCTCATAAGGTCCAATGTACCGGGGACTAAGATTGCCTTTTTTTGCCAAATCTCATGACACCCTTCATTGGCGACACCTTCAAGAATACCCAATCCTTCACTTAAAACTCTAAGTCCCTTCGACGATTATCTACATAAGATTTCTAACGACTCGAGCCGTTAATGTCGATCTATTAAAGCTTGACCTTTTCTATAGCTTGTTGGACCAAACACGGTCCTATCAATTTAGTCTCCCTACTTCAAACCACCCAATTGGCGATGCGCACGCCCATACAAAGCCTTATATAGGGCCATTTGGATGCTAGAATGATAAATGTTGTTATAAGCAAATTCGATAAGCAGTAAGTGATCATCCCAACTACCTCCAAAATCCAATACACATGCTCGTAGCATATCTTCAAGAGGCTGGATGGTATGCTCGGCTTGTCCATCAGTCTGTGGATGAAATGTTGTGCTAAGACTCACTTGAGTCCCCAAACCTTCTTGAAAATATTTCCAGAAATTGGTCATAAACTGTGTCCCTTTATCGGAAATAATAGATGCTGGAACACCATTGAGTCGTACTATTTCTCTGACATAAATCTTTGCATAATCTTCCGCCACATATGTAGTTTTGACCGGTAGAAGAAATGAAACCGTAAGTCTATCCACAGTGCCCATATAGAATCATATTTGTTCTTGGAATGAGGTAAGCACATGAAGTCCATATTAATCACTTCCCATTTCCAAGTTTGGGATTTCCACCAGCTTGCAATAATCCGCCCGACTTTTGGTGCTCAATTTTCACTTGCTGGCAATTAGGACATTGAGCTATAAATTCCGCTATATCTTTCTTTATCCTATTCCACCAATATATAGATTTAAGATCATGATACATTTTTGTTGCTCCGGGATGAACAGAATAACGGGAACAATGGGCTTCTCTCAATATTTGGTGGCGTAATCCTGCAACATCAGGAACACACAACCTGCCTCAACATCGGAGCACTCCATCTCTAGAAATCTCATATGATGACTTCTTCTTCTGATGAAGTGTATTTATGCAATGAACTAGCATGGGATCCTCATACTGGCGCTCTTTCCTTCACCACTTAGTGTGAGATGGCATTACAGATGATAGCTCATGAATATACTCCCATATCCATTACCCGGACTCTAGAGCTAGCTAGCTGGCTGGAGCTCACGAGGCTAACTCTCTTTTCTCTAACTGAACATCACATAAACTTCTCATAGATCTACAGCTAAGAGCATCAGCCACAACGTTCGCCTTCCCGGGATGATATAGGATGTTAACATCATAATCTTTCAACAATTCCAACCATCGTTGTTGTCGTAAATTTAATTCCTTTTGTTTGAAAATATCTTAGGCTCTTGTGATCCGTATAGATATCCACATGAACACCATACAAATAATGTCTCCACATCTTCAATGCATGAATCACTACAACTAGCTCAAGGTCATGGGTTGGATAATTTTTCTCATGTTTTCATAACTATCTTGAAGCATACACAATCACCTTACCATGTTGCATTAACGCACAGATTAACCCAACGCCAGAAGCATCACAATAGACAACATAGCCTTCCGATCCCCTGCGGAAGTGTCGGGGTTAGAGGACAAAAGTTAATCTATTCTTTAACTCTTGAAAGCTACGTTCACGAAATCCGTCCATTGAAATTTAGCTAATTTTACGGTTAACTTTGTGAGTGGTGCAGAGATCGAAGAAAAGCCTTCTACAAACCTCCTGTAATAACCTGCTAAACCCAGAAAACTACGAACCTCCGTAGGTGTTGTAGGCCTTGGCCTCAATCTTTTGGGTATCTACCCGAATAACATCGGTTGAAATAATATGCCCCAAAAAGGTCACCGAATTCAACCAAAATTCGCACTTTGAAAATTTGGCAAATAACTCTCGAGTTTGAAGAACTCTAAGAACGGTAGGTAAATGATCCGCATGTTCTACCTCGGACCTAGAATATACCAGGATATCATCAATGAACACAATCACAAATAAATCTACGAAATGCCTGAACACATTATTCATCAAATCCATGAATACTGCCGGTGCATTAGTTAGCCCAAATGACATTACCTGGAACTCAAAATGACCATATCTTGTTACGAAGGCCGTCTTGGGAATATCTTTCTCCCTAACTCTCACGATGATACCGGATCTCAAGTCTATCTTTGAAAACCATTTGGCGCCTTGTAATTGGTCAAATAAGTCATTAATCATGGTGATATTTTGTTTTTGATCGTCACCTTATTCCGTTGTCATAGTCGTGCACATTCGCAAAGGAGCCATCTTTCTTCTCACAAACAACACGGGTGCTCCCCACGAGAGGTGAACTAGGCCTTATGAAGCCTTTCTCAAGCAAGTCCTTCAATTGCTCCATCAGAAAGCTGCGCTTTCCAACTGCGGGAGCCGCTCACATAAGGAGGAATAGATATGGGTTTAGTATCCGGTAGCACATCAATAGCAAAGTTGATCTCCCGCTACGGGGAAGGCCTGGAAGCTCGTCCGGGAATACATTCGGAAACTCATTCACCACGGAAACAGACTGAAGAGTCGGCGATTCGGCTTCTATATCATGAACCCGGACTAAATGATAAATACAACCTTTAGCAATCATTTTTCTCGCCTTGAGATAGGAAATAAACCTACCTCTCGGGACGCATATTTCCTTTCCATTCTAAAGGCGGGTTCTCTCGGCGGAAACGAGACTATTTTCGTTCTACAATCAACATTAGCGTACGAAAACGAACCAATCCGTACCCGCTAATAACATCAAAGTCCACCATTTTCAACTCATGTAAATCAACCATAGTAAGGTGATCACAAATCACAACTACACAATTTTTATATACTCGGCTAGCTATTACCGGTTCACCAACGGGTGTTGATACCTCGAAAGGTTTGATTGACTTCGGTTTAACCCCAAATTGACCCGCAATCTATGGAGTAACATATGACAATGTGGAGCCCCGATCTATCAATGCATATACATCAAGAGAAAATACCGATAATATACCTATAATAACATCGGGAGAGGGACTCCAAGATCACGCCGTCCAGCAGTCCCTAAATACGGTCTTTGAGGACTACTAGAGACGGGGGCTCTGCACTCCCCCATCCTCTACGCGACTAGCGGTGTGCGAAAGCCTTGCCGCGTAGGGCGTATAGATAATGAAGACCCGAGCCAGGCCGACCACGAACGGCGGACCCCTACCCTACACCAATCGAGGGGCAATCACGCATGATATGGCCTGGCCGACCGCATGCCTAGCAAACATCTGAACCTAGTCGACACTGGCCCCAATATAGCTTCCCGCACTGAGAACATCGTGGCATGGGTATCCTTGTCTGACCCGAGTCGCCTCTGTAATAAGAACCTGAAGCTCTAAAACTCTGACTCGGCCCGAAGTGAGTACATCTATCAAATCTCTGGCCTGTAAACCGTGGAGGTCCGCTAGTCATAGAATGGCCCGAATGCTTAGAAAACTGCTGTCTTTGCCCTCCTCTAAACTCACTAGTCGGACCCGAAGATCTAGCCCTCTTGTTATAACCTCTGTCGAGCTCATGCTCACCTCTTTGCGGTTGTTGGCTTTCCTCGAATTCTGAGGCATGGGCTTGAATGCCGGAAAAGATCCATGTTGTCTGAAGGAAGCGGTCAAGCACTTATCCATTAAATGTGCCTGGGCCTCTCACGAATTGGTGCGCTCGGTCACCCATATCGCTACTACCATGGCCGGAGCATACCTAGACAAATAATTGAAGCGAGACTATACTCTAAGGCAACATGCTTCCTTGCCTAAGATTCAAGAACTTATCAGCTCTAGCCCGCCGAACCTCTGGGGGCAAGTAATGTCATAGGAAAGCATCAACAAATTCTTTTCATACCAGGGGAGGCGCATTAACTCCCCTAGAAGACAACCACACCGTATACCAATGAACCGCAACATCCCGCAACCTATACAATGCTAACTCCACCAATTTAACGTCGAAAGCATGCATTAACCGAAGTGTCCTCAACATTCCATCAATAAAGTTTTAAGGGTCCTCGTCCGGCTTTAACCCCAAGAACTCCGGAGGGTTCAAGATAATAAAATCACGGGCTCTTGCACTAACCGTCCTATCACCATGACCCGTACCTTGCCGCTGGTCCTGAGCGGCAACCAATTGAGTCAACAATTGACTGGACTCTTTCACTACTTGGCCCGAAACCTCCGGTGGAGGAGCTGGGAGTGCTGGAGCTGGGGCAGACGCTCCCACATGCTCCTCAGAAATAGGCAATAAGTGAGAGAACTGAGATTGAGCCGCATTCTGGGACTCACCTTCCTCTATAACCGTTGGTGGTACTCTTTCGGTCCGCTTTTCTGCCACCGTCTTGCCCTTTTGGGCTGCTGTAGCTTTCCTCTTTACAGGCATTTTTGAAATACATAGCACACGGTTAAGAAAAGAGAAATCCTTATATCATAGCTCTATCGCACGATCTATGAAGAAATAAGGTCATTAATTCCTAAAATGCCCGCAGCTCACCCTAGGACGGAACTGCTCTGATACCACTTTTGTCACGACCTAACAGGAGGGCCACGATGGGCACCCGGAGCTAACCCACAGGGCACCTCTCATTGTACATTCACATTCATCTCTAGGTGAGCCACATGGCCTATTAACAATTCTATGGCATTATGGCCTATTAACAATTCTATGCCTCAATAATGCCATTTCCAATGGTTAAAATATTTTTTTATATCAACATCAACAACTATGCTCATATACATATACGCTAGCCGACGAGGCTAACAAAATAATATACCAAAATATGAGCCGACAAGGCAAAAGACATTTACTATACATGACTATCTACGAGCCTCTAAGAAGAGTATGAAGCATCATCATAAGGACGGGACAGGGCCCCGCAATGCCCATATGATTGTACACAAAAGAATAGTACTAACAGCTACGGCTCCGAATCAAATGGAGCTCCTCTATGCAGTCTCTGAATATGCAGTCTATGGGTCAAATCTATCTCCCTGTCCACCTGCGGGCATGACGCAGCGTCCACAAATAAAAAGACGTCAGTACGAATAATGTACTGAGTATGTAAAGCATAATCAATAACATAATGGAAGCATGAGAAATAACATAAGATAGAAAAGTCATGGGATAAAAGAGCCATTTATACCTCTAGCGACGTTCATCATATTTACTTACCCTCTTTCTAATGGGAAACTTCCATTTCATACATTTATACATATAGTAGTATCATACCCGACCATAGAGGTTCGGTGTCTTACGTACCTGACCATAACAAAGTTCGGTGTTATACGTACCTGGCCCTACCAAGACTCAGTGTTACTCGTACCCAACTGCAGTGGTGTGCGCACGATAGATATCACACCCGTCCATATAAACTCGATGTTCTTAATAGTCATACTTTAATATATAAATATATATACATAAGGGTACATACATGTCCTCAACATCATCATCACCATCATTATTTTCATTAAATCCTTCCTTAGAGGATCAACTATCATAGGATGGGACCAATGGTATCGTGAGAATATCAAGATCATGAGCTTTAGTGATTCTAGGAATGAAGTCATCATGGAAGATACTATGGATTAAACATCGACAATATCGTAATCAATTAATCACATTCCATTAAGTCTTCAAAATTCATTCTCATGTTCAACTTATACTAACAACTTCACACCAAACCTTAGCACATTTTCATACAATGCTTCCTCATCACTATTATTACCTTCCATAACAAGATTATATCCATATCATACTAAGAATCATGACTCAAGTTAGCTTACTACTCAAAAACATCATAAAAATTACATTTAGACCTCATCTCCTACTTTCTCCTTCTACCCAAGTTGTTCAACAACTAAGCATTCTTGATAACATGAAATAAGCATGAAAACTAACTTTTTATCTCATAAGAATGGTCTTTGTAGCAAGCTATCAACTCATATGGTAACCCTAGCTTCAATATCCAAAGAATTCTTGAAGTCTACTAACCCTAGCAAGACTTCTAACACATGGATATCTTGATTCTTGCCTCTTGATCTTTAATTTCTCTTGGATTTGTTTTGATGAGGTGTGTGGAATATTATAGAGCTCTCAAAAGTTGTGGAGAAGATGGAAAATGAAAAATAGAACTTGGGTCATCTATTTAAAACAAGAAAATAAAGCTACCCGTCGGGATTTATGCGGTCCGTATAAGTGACCGTATAATATCACCAGTGGTGACCCTTCACTATAACTATTATACGGACAGTTATACAGGACGTATAAAGTTATACGGACCGTATAAGTGGTCGTATAACCCACTATTTTCCTAACTTTCTCTCGTTGATTCGTTTGACCTCCAATCCTTGTGAAACCTTCTTGGCACTTGCATAACACTTCATTAACCATACAATAAGCTCTATAGCAGCCCCTCAAGACATCGCTAAATACGTATCAAATCAACTATCACGAAAACCCTTACAAACATGACTAACATTCACTTGCTTTAACAAACTTAGTCTCACATATCCATATGACCTCGAAATCTTATGATACGCACTTTAAAGCTATCTAATACTCTCCTTAATCTCGTAAGAACTTCATGTTCGTCTTAATCTCACATTAGTCTACTCACAAGGCAACAAATCCGAAATTTCTGAGATGTAACAAGACTCCTATATATGCCTTATTTCGGGATTTTGTCCCACTTTTCTCCAAAACCTTACTCTAAACCGACTTTTGTGAGGTTTCTTGGTTAGAGCACCCAAAAACTTTGCCAAGATAAGCCTCCAAACATTAATAGCTACTAGTTAAGTTAGCATGTATGATTGTTGTGTAACCCATGTCCTTGTATTCATAAGATTCCTAGAGTTCTCGGTCAAAGCTTCGGATCAGCAACGCGGTAGGAGAAGGTTGCACGCACGTTCATGGTAGCTGCTCGGCATCGAGGTAGTTATGATTTACTTGAGTTAGAATTTGATTAGTGAAACGTATATATGACGTAGAATTGACGGGATAAAGCATGATTAGGTCTTCGAACAAGAAGTTCGATTGGACATACGAATTACGATAGGTTGACATTGTTAGCATTAAAAAGGGCTTGTAGTAGTGAGAAACTTAGCTAATTGTTCTAAGAGGGATATTAGTGTTGCATGTGTAATCATGGAAGGTTTGGAAGTTTTGGGCGTGATGCGGTTGTAAATAGATCTTAGTATAGGTTGGATTACGATATGTTAGGTGACGCGTACTTTACTATAGTAATTTCTGTTGTGCGTATGCATGATTAATATCGAGTTCTAGTATGATTTGTGGTGATTCGATTGGTACATCACTGATTTTGGCATCGCCTCGTGTTTATGATTTGATTATGTTCAACTAAGACATTATGGATAATAGCTCGCAATGGAAACTACTAATAACATATTGTGATGGATGATACTGATAATAATTGAAGATGGAACATATACATCTACGTAAGGCACATTTGACAGGGGGTGGCGATGTAGCCTTGTTATGAACTCATGGTCCGAGGTCCGTTCCGGAATGAGTGGTACATGGACACCATGGATCCCCTGCAGGTCATGGCTATTTGGGGAAAACATTACCATTTAGCATGTATGTACATAGTTGATGAGAGACTACAATTATTTCATTGCACTTCCATAATATATATATTGCTTGATGGTGTGTGTGAGTCTTATGGCATCATATTGAGGTATGACTCACTTTTGAGATTTTAAGAGTTGGATCCTTTCGTAGTAAAGTAATTGTTGCTTCTCTTGCATTTAATGTTTATGTCAGGAAGGGATAAGAATGGAATACTTAAATTGGGTGTTTCATTGTTCATGGGTTGTTGATAATTGTTATAGGAATAATCTGTAAGTAGATAGCAGCTGAGGGCTGTCTAGAATCATATTACTATTGTGTCTGCCGGTTAATTAATAAGTTCGTCATGTTGTGGGAATAAAGGCGGAATGTAATCAGTTACGATAGGACGAAGCGGTATGAAGAGTTGTCCCAATTTCTTATTTTCGAGTTATGAATGTTTGAAAGTCTGCGAAATAGATGAGGTCGTTGGGTTATGTTATTCCTTTTTATGCGATTAAGTAAGTGATATTAATAGAGGGGCTCAGAGTAATTTCATGATGCGTTGTTATTTAATGGGAATAGCTAAGAAGTGTAATCGTTAATTAATATATATGTTTATTCTGTTTAATTTTATATTATATTGCGTGAACTAATCTCAGTCGGCCTATGATGCTTATCAGTACATGTGGTGTACTGATGCTACTCTTGCTACATTCCTTTCGGAGTGTAGGTGTGTTTTCAGGTAATTTCTTTAAGGGTTCTTTATGTTGCAGCGGTAGATATCCTCTGGCAGCTTTTGTGTATCTCCTTCCAGACAGAAGCTGTGTCATCATTTTATTTTCGGTCTATTCCTTGTATCATAGAAGCTCTTGTACATGTCTAGACTAGATCCCGGGAAATGGAAAGTTTTCTCTTGATTTTATGAAAAGGATTATGATGTTTTCTACCTATTACTTATGTTAGTAGTTACATAGTTGTAAAGACAAGTTTTCAATAATAGATTGGTTCGTAAGGGTTCGCCTACTAGGTGATAATACAGTAGGTGCCCGCGCGATCCGTAATTTGGATCGTGGCATTTGCAAAATGTGCTAGCTATCCTTCTCAAAGAGTCACATCCCTAGAACCTCAACGGGGGTTTGGTAAATTTGATCTAAAGAGGAATCACAATGAGATACTCAGAATCAAAGTTAAAATCAAAAGACCACTATCTCAAAATCAATGGTTTATTGTGAATTGTGTATGACCAGAATAGAGGATTTCCCTCATGTCATCTAGGGACTTGAATTTAACAATTTAATAAGCCTCATCTAGGAGGAATAATTTAGGTTCAACAACAAAGCTCTAAGCTTGGGCAATGTGCTATTTCATTAGATGGTATCCTGGAGTCTCACCCACTGTTTAAACAACTAATGAGTTCATCCATTTAAGTTCCATCTTTTCGACTTACTCTTTGTCAGGTTGAGCTACCATAACCCCATCAATAACCCGAGAAGGAATATAGGATAGGTGCATACCATTTTCAGCCTTGCGGTTTCCTGTGAATAAGCTAGTCCAAGCAATCAAGGATTGACCAGGTTCAATCGACACTACTCCTGCTTTTCCTTTCCATTTGTCTTCCTTCCTAGGCCGCACTCTCTTCTCTGGTTCTCGCTGTGGTTTCACCGACCCAGATTTGGATATCTAGATTGCTTGCTCCATAGTTGGTGTACTCCGCCCCCGCTGGTGTTGACTTTCGCAACTGGTGAAGGCTCCATATTCAATTTCTTCAATGTAGTGTTAGGTTGAACACTAGATCTTTTAGTGCTCATGATACACTCACTACACCAAAAGAGGTTTTTAGTGGCAATATATTTTTCTTTTAACAGCAATAGTTATTGTCACAAAAACATTTACGAGCAATTGGTTAATGTCATTCGATCCAAGGTCGCTCAAGCCTTTAACAGCATTTATTGTTAGGGCTGAAGCTTGGTATTGCCGGTAATAATTGATTCTAGAATATAATTAACGGCAATTAAATTATTGCCGCAAATTAATTACCGCTAAAAGCATATTTTGTTGTAGTGACTGTTCCATTGGTACAGGGGGGAGCTGCAACTTTGACATCTTGAGGTTTCCCCCTCTTGCATGCGAGCTCCAGCAGATCTCCCAAAGGTGACGAGTTGTTGTTGTTCCTTGCAAGGTCTTCCCCTTCCTCAACCCTTCCCTTTAGCCATGGATACACAATGGTGCAGGTTAGACTAACACGCATCGTCCCATGGAAAAATTTCTTGATTACTCCTTCTGTTTCAATTTATGTAAACCTATTTTTTTTTTTAATTCGTGTCAAAATAAATGAACTCTTTTCTAATTTGGTAACAAATTCACTTTATGAAATAATTTACAGCCACACAAATATTCAAGATTTATTTTGATCCACAAGTTTCAAAAGTCTTCACTCTTTTTTAAATGTGATTCCTAGTCAAATGGATTCAGATAAATTAAAAACGGAAAGAGTATTATTTATGACAAACCTCCCAGGAGCAGTTTTTAATTGCATTGAGAACAAGTTAAGCCATAATTAAAGGGTGTGGTTTACGATTGAAGGCTTCATGACAAATCAAATCAATGTGTCCTTAAAAGTCAATTTTGGTGACAACTGACAAAGATGTAAGCATGAAACAAATGTAGCATAGACCATCAATTAAGCATCCTGGCCGAAAATATAAGCCATTAATTGGTAGACCACAACAAGTTGTTGCAAACTGGCTTTTAATCAAATGTGAGTATTTGACAAAAAAGAGATTTTTTTCTTCTTATTATTCTTCTAGCTTTTATTTTGTATGTATTGACCTTCTCTATCCATGTACTCTTTGCTAATTGCCATAATATTGTGATTTATACACTGATCAAATTTATTGCTTGTAACTGGAAGAAGGTTTAGAATTTGAATAAGTATAATATCATAGCTACTTTAAACTGATACTCTTTAATTATTTTGGTATATACTTTCTCGTTCCTTTCATTGTGTTCCAGGGAAAAAAAAAACAATAACCTCCAATATACGTACAGTCAAATCTCTTTATAATTGTCATTCATTATAACGGTATTTCACTATAGCGGCTTGATTTTCTCTGGAATCGATTTTTCATGTTATATTTACTTTTCTATAACAACATTTTACCTATAACAGCAATGACATTCATTAAAGCGGTACACTCTTTATAAAATTACCTCTCTATAACAGTCATACTAAAATATTGTGTAAGAAATTTTGTAAGAAATATACTATGTATAAAAATAAAATATTAAAATATTTATGGTAATCATCATTAATGTCATGCACATAGTAAATTTCAAGTACAAAGAGTCAACCGTTAAGTTCTTAGACAGCTATTGAATTCCTTTTTGCTGAAAGTTTGGACAAAATTCTTCGTCAATTCAAGCGTTATATTATCACTAAGAGACTGCAGTTTGCGAAACAACCTACAATTGTAGAATTCTTACATCAAACATGAAATATTTAAATTCTCAATTAATTTTAAATGCATATGTTCCTTGAATTTTAATTATTTATCGGTATGGTCCAACTAGTTATAGATTTATTAGTAATTAATTAGTCTTTTTAGTTTTTAATTAATGAGATATGAAAATCAATTGCAATTTTAAAATTAACAAATTTTTTTTTTGTTTATAACATAAAAAGTAAAGAAAAATAGTTGTTTGAGTTCTTTTGTTTATAACAGTTAAATGAGATCTAAACATCAAATATATGCATAATAGCACCTCACTATAACAGCCATGAAATTTTTGGACAAATGCTGTCATTATAGAGAGGTTTGACTGTACTTGTAATTAATACTTTTTCCATAATTATCTGCAACATGCAAATTGCTACTTTAAAGATATTCAACCAAGAAGGTGTTAATTTGGGAAATTCAGACATTCAAGTTTAGACTAAACATGCAAAACTATTACATGTCATGACGCAATTAATTTTAGCATTTCTGACTAGGCCTGTGCACGAATCGGTTCGGTTCGATTTTGGCCGTCATCGAGTTGAAATTTCGAATTTCGACTTCGTAAAATCCTCAACCAAACTCGATCCATTCTAGGTTCAATTCGATTCGTTTTTTATTATTTCGGTTCGATTGCACAAATCGATTTATTCGGTTTGTTTGAAATTTAAACAAGCAATTATTTTCATTTCAGCTTGAGGCACCATGAATATCCAAGGCAAGGTGTGCATGAAGACATTCATTTGCACCACTTCTGAAGTTAAGTGCAGAGAACACGCTAAAGTAAATGTAGAGAAATAGGAACTAAGTTCAACCATTAAAATCCAGCAGCATAGGTGACTAAGAAAGTAGCCAAAGCCCAAATGTAATGCAATCCTAAATTTAGTACATCCCTGATCCCACAATAGTTCAATAGTAAACAGTAATAACTAAAGTAGTGGCAGGCAGCAAAAGCAGCAAGAAACGGCCTAGAAGCTGGCAGCTGGCAGCAACCATCTCCTTTCCAACCAGCAAGCAATCATCTCACCAAGCAAGCATGGTCTGAAACTTGAAAGAATAAGCAGTCATTAGTGCTATAAATTTCAAAAAACAGTGTTGAATTGAACAAACGGATACCACCTTGAAACCCACTTGAGAAGAGAAGACGGTGTATTTTGATTTTACTTGAGAAAGTGAGTTTGAGAAGACAGAATACTGAAAGTCTAAAAGAATATTATAATATTAGGTCTAGGAATTTTAGGATTTGGGCCTGTGCCGTGGGCCCCGTGGTATAAATTATAAAATATAAAATGAATATTACTTCACCATTATTAGCATATATATAGTAATTAGTGGCATATAAATTCGATTTGTTCGGTTCGGTTCGGTTGATAATTAAAGTCAATCGCATTCGAACCGTTAAATCGTAATATTTTACAATTCCATTCGTAATCGAAATCGAATTGTATTATCCAAATTGAATTATCCAAATTATTTCGAATCGGTTCGAAAATTCGAGTTGAACCGATTTGTGCACAGGCCTATTTCTGACCAATATTTTCATTATTGAAGCAATTGGAAAGTTTTCTCATTCTTTACCTAATGAGGACAAGAAAGTGCGTCAGCAGGTAAAGGAAATAAATGTCATCACCATTGAGGTGGCTATACTGTTAAGTGCTATCCACTTTTATTTTGGCCATAGCTCCCAATATTTAATTTTTTTTCTTGCTTAGCACACTATCAGTGCAAAATTTTCACTTTATACATGGTGGTGCGTAGTTTTATAAAGGAGCGTGATTATTTATCTAAATTCTACTACTATTTAGTCTAGTCGTCAATTATCATAAGCAAAGAGAAAAAAAAAAACAACTCACAATCAACATTTGCATCAAACTAATAAATGCACCACATTCGTCTGTTCTATAATTATTTGTCACTTAATCTCTCTTAAGTGAGATGTATTCTTATTTTTATGTATAAATTATAAATTACGTTGTTAATATATTGTAAACATCAAGTATAAATAAGTATTTTCATAGAGAAATATATCCAAGTTATCCTCCAAGCCAGTGGCGGAAAATCACAATTTTCTAATAGTGTGCAGCATGCAATTGTACCAAGTTCATTTGAACCCCGGACTTTTAACGTGCAGCGTAAATTTATGTATACAAATTTTACTAAAATTACCATAAATAGTAATCCATAACCCCAATTGCTACGGGAATGCCGTTTAGTTGGCCTATGCCTGTTTGAACAGTCTCAGTTAATCCTGTCTTTTTTTTATAAGAATCAATACGATCTTTATAAGGCTCCTCCTCTGAATGAAATTCAATGGGATCCAGAGAGAGATGGTATTTTATAAATACGTAATTATATTAACTATTTCTTTCTTTTCCAATCGCCTTGAAAGGACAAAAGAGAGATCTAAGTTTGAACCTATAGTCTAAAATACACAATGGGTTCAATATTAAAAATCTTAAATAATAAACTTATAAAATTATTCTTCAACCGCTCCGAGTTCCCCTTGTAAGCTACTTGTAATATGGGCCACAAAACCAGCTGCCCTGCCTTCACAACCAGAGGAGTTGGGGTATAGTATATTAATTGTTCCATGGAAAGCTACCTCCCTATATAATTAATTGCAATTGTGGTCTGCTGTCTTTGTTATCTAGGACAATTTAAGACAATCAGAATTTAATTTCAGTATTCACGGGTTTCACACAATTGGGCCATCTTTGTTTCAACTTATGAATCTTTTTCCACCCAAAAAACAAACAATGAATTTTAAAGGAAATTAATGAATTAACAGTGAGAGGAACCAATAGAGTTGGTACAATACAAACAAATTAGAAGTTTGAAAATTTAAAACTACATAATTAATGTGGCTTTTCGTTGCAGGGAAAGTGATGGTTAGTTTGTAACCTTATTTAATTCCAACAATGATAAGCTACTTTGAGAGGCTTTACAAAGCTAATAATTCTTTTTTGTTAATGTTTATTTCAAAATAATTAATAAAAATAAATTTAACGCGATACTAGATAATAGAAGCTGTTTAGGCAAATATATAGCTTATTAATTGAGAAATAGACCTAAATAGTCGCTCATCAAATAATATCCAGCAAACGTATATATTTTTTGTAAATTAGTGTATAATGTACAAACATATACATTTCTAATAAACTACGGTGTATATCTTTTTGTATATTTAGCTAGCGAATGTAATTATTTTTTGTCAACCGGACAAATGTGTAACTTGCGCATATCATCTAGTTGTAATGTAAGCCATGTTTCCCTTGGGATAGCACTCGATATAAATATTTGATTATGCAATGTATTCGGTTTTCCAATGCAGATATGTTTTCTTTATGGGTTTAAGTTTTAAGTATTGATGGTAGCCAAAAATATTTGCACAATCAGATAATAATTAAAGATAAATATCTTACTAAGTATTAATTAATAATTTAATAAAAAATAATAACTTACCTTCTATGACATGGTTATTTAGATGTGAAACTTACATAAATAGCTACCTTTTATTGACTTCTAACTAGATATAACTATAAAATGCAAAATTACCAAGCGTAGTTACTTTTCTTTAAAAACGCATGCATTTCTGTTTTTTTGAAATATGGAGAAATACAATGAACAGTAAACACGCTCCACTGAAATCAGGAGCTATTTATGGAACAGATTTTTTGAAATACAGTGAAATACACGGAAATACAAAATCGGGTTGAGTAAAAATAGGCTATATTTTTGGAACAGATTCTTATTTTTCTTTTTAAGTGGTAAGTTAAATTAAATCAAACATATTTCACGCATTCCATAACAGCTCACGAATCTCTCTCAACTTTTATCACAATCAAAACTTTTTGAATTCAAAAACCACTAAAGATCTGAAAACTTCCAAATATAGAAAAATATACGCTGGAATACAATGAAATATGGTTGATTGTTTAAGAAATATAAAGTTGTAGTATGCGTATATACAATGAAATATATCAGAAACTATTTCATAAATTAGAAATACAAAATGCAGAAATACATTGAAATACAGCGAAATAGAAAAATCGTGAAAACAAAGTGGAGTAAAAATAGGCTCTACACCAAAAAAAAAAAAAAAAAGGATAAATACATTTAAATACAACGAAATAATACACTGAAATATACTGAAAAATTAGATATACTGTTTGTTGATACACAGAAATACATTGAAATATACTGAAACATTTTATCAAACACTTGGTGGGCATGAAGCTCCACAACTCTCATCAATGGTGTTTCTACAATAACAACCTATTTTCTTGCTCCTAGATGATGCTACAATATCATATTGCTATAATCAATACTATTCTTTATCACTCATAAGATAAATAACACCACATGATTAGTAAACATAAGAAGGATTTTCCTCTTATTTCGGCCTATCCATGCAGATTTAGCAAATAAATTGTTATGTGGAGCTTCGGCCATTGGCTGGAGATCCTCCATCGCTTTTCTTGTTGCCACTGGTGTATTTTTGCTTAGAGTATCAATATCCGCCATTAAAATGGAGAGTTAGAGCTTGTTGAAGATACTCTAACAATGGCTGAAAATATTTTTAAAAAAAAAATTGAATGAAAAGTGAAGCTAAAGACGATGAAATTTATGACCAATTGAAGAGAAATACAACAAATAACATAACGAAAATTAGTTACCTGTAGAGTTTGGGTAACTGATAAGGAAGAAGAAGAAATCGTGCTAATTATGGTGAAGAATAATGGGAGTAAAATACGGTTGTGAATTGAAGATGTGAGAGAAAAATATTTGAAAAAAAAAAAGAGATTGTAGGTAAGTGGGAGAGAGGTACCTTATTTTTAAGGAAATATACTCCAGTTATAAAAATAAGTTATAGATGGTAATTTGATAAATAATTAAGCTACCTAGTACAATTGCATGCTGCACACTATTAGAAAATCGTTCATCAAATAATAGCCAGCAAACGTATATATTTTTTTTAAAGTAGTGTATAATGTACAAACATATACATTTCTAATAAACTACGGTGTATATCTTTTTGTATATTTAGCTAGCGAATGTAATTATTTTTTATCAACCAGACAAATGTGTGACTTGCACATATCATCTAGTTGTAATGTAAGCCATGTTTCCCTTGGGATAGCACTCGGTATAAATATTTGATTATGCAATGTATTCGGTTTTCCAATGCAGATATGTTTTCTATATGGGTTTAAGTTTTAAGTATTGATGGTTCAAAAAATATTTGCACAATCAGATAATTAAAGATAAATATCTTATGTTTTAAGTATTAATTAATAATTTAATAAAAAATAATAACTTACCTTCTATGACATGCTTATTTAGATTTCTGAAGACGCAAAATTTAGCACAAAAGCAACACATATTCTCTCCCATGCACATGGTATGTGTTGGGCCGAGGATAAGCCCAAATATTCTATCGACAAGTAGAGCAAAATATTGCGCGGATTGTCCTTCGTGTGGACTGGTCTTAATTTCATTTTTTTGTGTGGTATTTGTTCTTCAAAGGCACTGGTCTTTAATTTTTGTCCCTCAAAATGCTGGTCTATAATTTTTGCCGTTCGCCTAATATCATGAGTTTTGGGGTTCGAACCCCGACTCAGTAAAAAAAAAAAATCGCAAGGCCGAGTTTTGTAGCAAAATTAGGCCTATTCAGGCAAAAGTTGGGCCTTAAAGCAGAGTTTTGCAGAATTCCAACTGAGTAAAAAAAAATTTGCTTTAATGCAAACCCTTACCTTAAGGTAGAGTTTTGCCTTATGCACAAGGCAAAATTCTGCCTGATCAGGCAGAGATTGCAGTCAAACTCTGCCCGATCAGGGAGATTTTGAGGCAAACTCTGCCTTGAGGTAAAGTTTGAAACTCTGCCTGAAGGTAGCAAAACTCTGCCTTGCGAATCCAAACTTTACCATGATTTTTTTAATTTTTGACTGAGTGGGGTTCGAACCTGGAACCAAGGGGTTTTTAGCGAAGGACAAAAATTAAAGACCACCAATTTGAGGGGTAAAAATTAAAGACTACCCCCGAATAAGGATAATCGTGCAAATTATCCATCTTAATTTTTGCCCCTCAAATCGCTGGTCTTTAATTTTTGCCCCTACTTCTCATTTAAAGAAATTATGTGGGCCAAAGTACCCTTATTCACTAGTCTATGAAACTAGAGATTTTGGGTTCGAACCCCAACAGAGTAAAAAAAAAAAATCGCAAGGCAAGGTTCTCATAGAAACTATGTCTATTCGGGGCAAAGTTATGCCTTAAGGCATAGTTTTGTAGTATCCTACAGAACTGTCGGACAAGGCATAGTTTCTATATAATTACATAGGCATAATTCTCTAGGATTATTTAATTTCTACAGAACTATGCCGGATCCGACATAATTTTATAGCATAACTTAATTTCTACGGAACTACGCCGGACGTGGCATAGTTTCTGTGTAAGCATAGTTCTGTAGAAATTAAGTTATACTACAAAATTATGCCGGAAAAGGCATACTACAAAACTATGCCCTAAGGCATTACTTTGCACAAATAGGTATAGTTTCTATGAATATTTTGCCTTGTAATTTTTTTTTTTAATCTGTTGGGGTTCAAATCCAAAAAGTCAAGGATATTTTCAGTCACTTTTTTATTACTTAAAGTATCGAAGAATAAAAATTAAAGACCAGCGATTTAAGGGACAAAAATAAAAGACCGCCCCAAGATAGGGACAATCGTGCGAATTAGAGCCATAAATATGGGCTTGGCTCATTTCTTGAATGACTCCCTCTTATTTAATATGACAAAGAACTCTGAGAAGAATTTGTCCAAAAATAAAAGATTATGGAGAGCGCTTGGGTAAACTTACAAGCTGGTTTAACCAAGTGGAAACTGCAATTTCACTTGACCAGAATGACCTTGAACTAACTGTTGACACCCAATTTTGTCCCGCCCTGCCTAAATATTTATTTACATTTCTGGTATTTTTGGCCATTTTTTTTAAAAAATTTTTAATTATTTATATTTTACTATAATTATTAGCTTTTATTAATATCGGCGTTTCATTACTCTATTTTCACCAGTTTTTATTATTATTACTATTATTGTCATTATTATTATTACCGATGTTATCGAAAATTCGCATTATAATCGTTTCAGCATTTTTATCATCCAATGCACACGTATCGCATTTTACGCAATTTATTAATAGCGTTTTTTATTTACTGTTGAACTTTAAAATATTATTGCACGGTTATTACCACTTTTTATAATCTTTATTATCCGAGCATTAATAATTACATATTTTTTATATTCCGGAATATTTTAGTCCGTATTAATTCAGTTCATGATCAAATCCTAAACTATTTGGGCTAAAGCTTAATTCATGAAACCAGCCCGCACAATGATCAGCCCATTAAAATAAAAATCAGCTCACCCGCTCCGGCCCATCTACAACACCCGACCCGGCCCACTCTTCCCTTCACCATTCTAAACCTAATCCTTATTCCTCCTCTCTTTCTCCCTCTCTCATACGTTCAGCCGCACACACCCCATTTCTCTCTCATTACTCCATTTTAGCAAACCCTAATCTTTCTTTAGTCTAGGACAGAGCTGTCACGCCATTTTAGTGCAAATTTTCGCCTTTTTCTTCTGCGAACGTTAGGCGCCTCTTCATCTCTGTCCCACATTTCTTCTTTCGTAAAATTGCCAAGCTCCTCATCCGAAAGGGGCCTTTATTTTCGCCATTTTTGTGCGAAAAGAATGCTTTTCAGATGCCTTTTCCCCTTTCCAGTGAAAGTCTCAACATTTTTTGGCAAAACTTTCAAAGTCTCAACGTTCAGATTTGAACGATTTGGTTTGACTCAGTTAGAGCCTTTAATTCAAAATCCCGCCCATTTTAAACAGAGGAGAAACCTAGAAGTGGAGTATAAATACTTGTTTTCATGACCTATTTGGGAGGTTCCTTCAGCCGCAAAAACCCCCTTTTGAAATATATACATTTTTCTTTATCATTATATCTCGGAAGATTTTTGAAGTATTAAGTGGTTACTCTTTCAATCCTGCTGTTATTTTGAAATCGAGAGTGATCGAGATCGAAGCCCCACTTGTTGCCGCACCCAAAGTGTCGGTGAACAACTTCTCTTTTAGTTTGGTTTAGTTTCAGTCTGGTATTTGACAAATGTTTTGTGTGTCCATACGTGTTGGTTGTCGCTGCTGGTTTATTTTCAGCTTAGTAGCATGGTAGCCTTAGGTGTGCTCGTAGTTAGTTAGTTTCGTTTCGGTTTAATAGTCAAGGTATTTAGAGGTTCATGTTTTATTAAGGGTTTAATTTTCAGTTCAGTAGCTAACAGAGCTTAGCTGTTTATGTCTCAATTTAGTTCAGTTAATCATGAGCCTGTTTAGCTGAATATTGATGCAAGTCCGTTCATCTATTGGTATAGTTAAATGATTTTATGTTAATATAAGTTATATATGGTTAGCTTGCTAATTTGAGAATGATGTTTGCTTTAGTCCAAGGTCAGTAGCTTTCATATTTTTCATCTTCCGGTTACGGTATGTAGTCATTTCCATGCTTGGTTATTTGTTTAGCTCGACATGTCGCTAGGGTGTATTTAAATGCGTATATGATGTAGTTCCACTGTCTCACTCAATTGCTTCTTGTTAGTTTGCCTGCATTATATGTTAGTTCAGTCTAAGACATGTTTGAATGCTCTCGATTAATGTTCAGCTACTTAGTTTGTTTTGCTTAATGTGGTAGTTGGTAAGAAACTATATTTAGCCTTTTAGTTTGTTTGCTTAGTGTTGTAGGTGGTATAAAACCATGTTTAGTTTGTTACGTAATGGTTTAGTGTTGCTTGTTGTATAATCGGTATATGCTAGATTATCGAATATAGTGGTCATTTAGTCTTGATAAAGGATCGTTGGTTAGTCGATGCGATTAGACATGGGTTAATCATGTGCTAGTTAGGTCTACACTGCTTATTTATTCTCCATTTGATTAGTGCTATATATTAGTTTGTAGTCTGCTAATCATGTGCATGTGTTTACCTTTTAGTTGTTCTATAGTGGTTCACTTTATATCTTGTTAGGTTAGCCATATGTATTTAGCTTATAGCAGCGTAGGTATCATCTGCTACTCTGTCTGAAACCTGTTTCCTGCCCTAACTAGTTAACTTGATTAAAAAGGGCATGTATCTTATATCGGATGAATATCTCTGATTTTAAAAAATGATGGCATTGTCTGTTTGGTTTGTAGAGCTAGTTCGCTTGTCAATGTTGATTGCCCGTGATAAAGAGAGTGGTTAAAATGGTTCATGGTTGATATTGACTTATTCGTCTGAGAGGAGGTCATTTTTCTCAACAGATTAGGAGTTAAAAATTAAATGTTTGCTCAACCCCAGTAAGCATATTAAAGAAAAACAGTGTGACTACTTGATAGAAAGGTTAGCTGTTAGTAACATGATAACTCAGATTGGTTTAAGAAATGACAATATGGTATGTTTGGTCTTTGTATAGGATAAATGCCGAGGCTACTGTGGTTGGTTAAATATGGCTATCTGATATTGTTGAGTGTAGTTTAGCATATACTTGTTCAGTCTTTGATATTTCAGTTTGGATATTTCTCTTTCTAATAGCACATTTTGTTGTGACAATTCAATATGTTGGTCAACTTTGGAATGGCATTCTGCCTAGTCATCAGCTTGCATACAGTTCTTTGAATGATGACACAGTCCAAGCCCATGTATACACGAGATATGCCTAAAATATACATAGAATATCTACAATTTACTTATCTGTTTTGAGTTTAAATTCTACATGTTTAACTTCATCTGTTGATTATATACTAATCTCCTCTCCTTTCATTTTGTGCATGATCGTCATATACGAGTCCGAGGGATTCGTTCTTCTTCCACATTCGGTGTTGGGCTAAAAGCCCAACGAAATCTTCTCCGTGTCCAACCCATAACGATAGCGTATAAAAATTTTCTTTGACCGAGGCCAACAAACCATGACAAGCGCACGGCTCAAAATAGTTAAGCCGAAGCCCAATGCGTATCATGCAAAAATCCTTAGAAAATGGGCTGAATCCACCTAACTTATTTTATGCCTTTATTTTACTTTATGCATAGAATTTGTGTTATTATGCAATTAACCCTTTATTTTGTTTTATTTTCTCCATTTAGATGAACCTTAGCAATTAGTGAGGTCTAGTTTAATAACGGGTAGTTAATGTAAGGAAATTAATAATT
The DNA here is from genome assembly GCF_029784015.1 of Lycium ferocissimum. Taxonomy (NCBI): domain Eukaryota; kingdom Viridiplantae; phylum Streptophyta; class Magnoliopsida; order Solanales; family Solanaceae; genus Lycium; species Lycium ferocissimum. Next base: position 50,147,095 of record NC_081345.1, on the reverse strand, counting down.
AACTCCATAAGTTTTTATTCTGTTCTCTTCATATTAAAGTCATTTATAATACCTATAATATTTGTCATTAGAACAATTGATTTTCAAATAGCATGACTACGTATTTTGAGCTACAAGAATCATGATTTATTCTTACTATCTTACAAAATCAAAAACGGCAGTAATACGCAAACATAAACTTAAATATACTTTATAAATAACTCTTCAAGTTTGAATTAATCATGCATTTTTCTTAATTAAGCATAGTTAATAAAAGGTAATGAAAGGGAGAAGGAAAACTCCATCTTGTCTATGTTCCTAAACTGCAAAATCAATTAATATTTCATTATTTGAGTTGTTTTAAGTATTTATCAAAATATTGCATAAACCTGCATTTTCCTTCTGCTTATATACAAATCATTATATTTTGCGAATCTCATTTTATCTAGCATTATTATTTATTCTCATTTAAAGTCTTAAACCTTGTTTTAAATATAATTTAAAGACATCTTTTATGCAAATTATTATTTTCAAATCTTATTTCAAACAACATTATTTTCCTTTAAAACCTTAGCAATAGTTACAAGCCATTTTCTTAAATTTTTAATATTACATTTGCGTCTTTAGCTTTAATTAATTAACCTAAGTTTGGTCGGATAGCAGTAAGTTAACGGATTCTAAAGGATGCCTAATCCCTTCCCTTTAGGATAATATAGAACCCTTACCTAGAATCACACTAGCTAAGCAGACTATTAACGGAGGTTAGTTTTACCTTACGTTAATAATTAGGTGCCCTAATTCACCTTAAAATTAATTAGGTGGCGACTCCTTAAAATCAATCAATAGGAATCACCATATATTTATCTCTTACTCCGATAGGTTAAAATGGGGTGTAACACTAACTACTTGAACTGTGGCAATCAAATATTGAACAAGTTTTCAGTCTATGCAGGTCTTTCATTGTTAGCAAGAAAGTTACCAGTGTTATTATGATGATAATTAACTAAGTTTATAAGATAGGATTTTCTTCCACATAAAAAATCAAGGGCTTTTTTTCTGAGTCTAGAATTTGTGAGATTTGTTGATACTCAAAAGATTGAGTTTGTTATCAAGTTCTGGAAATTAGAGGAATTGAAACCATATTGAGGTTCTAGAATATATTTTTACAATGTATATCTGTCCACCAAAATAATTGTTGATAAATGTATATTTTTTATATATTAATGTATCATATACATAAAAGATACATAGTTTATACGTAATAGTGTGTGTGTGCGCGCGCATATATACATATATACATATACATATACATATATGTATATATATATAGATGTATATATATATATATATATACATATATACATATATACATATATATATGTATATATATACATATACACATATATACATATATATATGTATATATATACATATATACATATATACATATATACATATATACATATATACATATATACATATATATATGTATATACATATATACATATATATATACATGTATAGATATATACATATATATATATACATGTATAGAGATATACATGTATATATGTATATATACATGTATACATGTATATATACATGTATACATGTATACATGTATATATATACATGTATACATGTATACATGTATATATACATGTATACATGTATATATACATGTATACATGTATACATGTATATATACATGTATACATGTATATATATATATTGTATATATACATGTATATATGTATATATGTATATATATATATGTATGTATGTATACACTTGGCTAGCGAATATAGTAGGTATATTTGGCCGACCGACCAAATGTATAACTTGCCTATTGTATATATGTCATATAATACGACATAAGAAATGAAGTTGGCTACAATATCCACTCAGATTTGAAGGGGGTAAAACATTGGAATTTAAAAGTATTTTATCTCATTTTTAAATAATTCATTTCACTCAAATCACAAAATATTAGAACTAGCACAATAATTAGCACAACTAAATGATCCGACTCTTTACAAGATCCTTCCTCATCCTAGTCCCAATAAGAGGGGGGAAAACAGTCAGAAATAGTAATATAAAGAAGAGATGAATTATCATTTTCCCAAAAACATGTCTGTCCGTTTAGAAATTAGATAAGATTCTACGTACTTTTTAGTTTCACATCTCTAGCCCCCTCGTTTTTTTCATTTTCTTGTGTGCTTCCTCACTCACATTTACAATGCATCCCTCTGGAATTTACGCGATTTTCTATTCCCTCCTTCCCGTTTTGTTCAATGCCTTTGTGTGTTTAAACATCACAAGGATTTTTAAGAAACTTTAACGTGACATTAAGCAACTTCTAGACTTGCTGGTATTGCAGTGCCTTCTACAAATTTAGCCTTGGATTTCACTGCTCTTGATGATTTCGTCGAAGATGATGAACTAGATTTTGGTGAGGAATTTGCCTTATGCTTCCTCCTTTTCTGCTTCTTACTATGAACATGAACCTCCTTATTAGTTGGATTGTCCTTGTTAATCTCTGATGTTGATTGCCTTCTATTTGATTCTCCAACTACTTTCAAACAAATAACCAATGCAGAAAAATAAATGAGTTTTAACTTCTATATATATACTAACAACATAAAAAGTTTCTTAGACTATCATGTTATCTGAAAAAATAATTACATGTAATCATTTATGATAAATGGTAGTAACCTGAAAAATAAGGCAGGTAACATGATACAACATGGTAAAATACAATAAACATAAGTTAATTGTATTTTTCTTGAGTTAGATGATTCAGGCTGAGGTATAATTAATCCCCCATTTGATTTTTGGTGCAAAATCGCCTTCGCTGTTAGCAAACTGGTCCATTTATACCCCAATAATCAGGATAAAAGCTCATATTATTGGTTAACTTTATAGTTCTTGACTTAGAGGATTCTGGCTAGGCATAACTAACATCTTTGTGAAAGTTTCAGAGGTGTTAAGTACATTATATATAGTAACATAACTAGGTGATTTCTTTCGATCTGCTTAATTCTTGGTGGCGGAACTACTTGTTACCTACGCTAATAAAAAATACCAAATACCCGATGAAACAATCGAGGTGCACATAAACTGATCACTCAAACACCACCATTATATAAAAGAATGTACCTCAGATGTTATAATCCTATATTATACGGCACTAGTACGAGCCAATATATAGTCCACCAACCTACATTATTTTTTAAGACAAATAGACCAGAATAACTGTCCCTTTCTAGGGCCTAGTTAGACATCTCGTGAAGGATGAGCCAAAATATTTCCCTGTCGTGAGGCAAAGAACCTTAGTGCAATTAAAACTAAAAAAAATTACCTCCCTTCCTTTTAAATACTAACATATTCTCCCTTGGTTTCTAAAATATTTGTCATGTTTCGCTTCTCGATAATCAAATTACATAAACTTTGAGTAATATTTTAAGATTATGTTTTTTTAAATATATTGAGATGAGTACAATTGCAACTTATAGTACTTTGATATGGTTTTTGAATATTCAAATTTAATTTTACAATATTGAATTAATCTAATCTAATTTAACTCCAAAACTTAGTCAAATTGACTTTCGAGAACAAACGTGACAACTATTTCGGAACAGGGATTAATAAGATATTTTTCCTATCAATAATTCAACATAAAATTGGACAACGTTATTAGTTTCAATCAATATCTCGACCCGTGAGGAAACCCGAGTTGCCATTGTCAGATTAGGACACTAGACATGTGATTAAAAGCAACATATATATCAAATACTCTGTTTAATCTTTTGCCTTCTTTTTAGATGATAGAATTATGTGTAGCAATTTTTTAAGGCACATTTTGATCAATCATTGTTCTGTTTCAAGGAATTAATTTAAAGGGAAAAAGACGTTTCTTAAAACTTAAAAGCAATGATTACCTTGAGATGTCCATGGAGAAAGAGAAGAACCAGCACCAATAGAAGCTACTGCAAAATCAGGCCCTTTCTTGAATTGATTCATCTAAATTGCACAACCAAAACCAAACAACAAATTGTTAGGCACGGAAAAACCTTGTTAAAAAATGAACATTAGATATAATTGTTCGGGGTATGAATATTGTCCAAGATCATATATTTCATTCACTAACACTTAACACCTCTCGCACGCAGGGGTGGATTCAGAATTTTAGGGATATGAGTTCTGAATTTTATAAAAAGACAACTTACTAAGTTTTGGATAAATATACATAATAAGTAGATTTTTTAACACAAATACATAATTTTGGCCAAAATAATTGTATTCTACTGAACTCGTAACTAGACATTTAAACAAGGATTGACAAAACGAGTTGACAAAGAAGTCTAGCATTGGATAAACCATAAGCAAGGGTGTGTCTATCTCTAATACCATATTAAGTAAATCCACATATACTGAAATTGGCCTAACTTCAAAAATTAGCTCATTATATAAAAATTGCCTAAAATTATATAATAGATAGCAATTTATTTCCTGGACCACATAGGACACTGACAAACATTCAGTACAAAATGATGAAATTGCATATGGGAAGATGCATAATTTGTGGACCAAATTAACATGATGGGTAAACAAGAACATACCCAACTTGGTGCATTATTGCCAGAGGGGCCATCCCAACCAATATGTGCCACATGTTTAACATCCGTTGGACATCCAATCTCCAACTCCCTCTCTTTCACTGCTGTTTAATCAAAAACACATTTTCTAAATCAACCTCAAGCTATGTTGCTCGGACTTTTTAAAAATATTGTCGGATACATGTTGGATCATCTAAAATGTAATGTATTTTTGGAGGAACCGAGATGAGCATTTTAGAGAGTCCGAACAACATAACACTCAAGAACATTTCAAAAAGAAAACCTCAAAAACATATAATCTCAGATTATGGAAACAAACATTACCAAAATTATTAAATATATGTTTGAATCCTTTGAAAATCCCCTTCATCTTGTTTCCCATGGAAGAGACTATAAAAGCCCAAGCCAAAAGCCTGTTATCAGAAATGAACAGAGCAAATGTGTAAGCACCATAAAATGTCAATAAATCATTCCCTAGCATAACCAAAAGGCAAACAACATTGAAAATATTATAAAACTATACAATTTTCATAATATAGAGAGGAACAAAAAATCAAGAACCGAACCATGATGATCTCCAACTAACTTGCCATCTTAAGATGTATAGTTTAACAAATGTGTTCAATTGAACTAATATTTTTTTTTTATAATAGACAGAATATATGATTTAAAAAAACCAAATTCTGAATCTGTCTCTAAATTCTTAACCTTTCATGGTTTATTCACTTTTCTTTATTTGGGATATAAAAAGTAGAAAAGGAAAAGCAAAAGAAAAAAGAAAAGATAAAAGGAATAACAATAGTATACCTTATTAGAGCAACGGTGATACCATACACGAAGATGTAAATGGAAAAAAGAAAGCTAATTCTCCGTCCCTTGACCCTGCATTTTCCATTATCTTCCTCCAAATAATCTTGATATAGAAATGTGATAAGCATTCATGAAAAAAAAAAAAAAAAAAAAAAACGACAAGCTAAAGGTAAAATCCAGCTAGTTGGTCCATCAAAAATAAAAATACAAAATGTGAGAGTTGAAAATGAGAAAAGGGGACTTGAATGAAAACAAATGATGGTAATGTTTCTTGTTTTCTAGAGTTTTGTATAGATATTCAGAGGAGGGAGATAGAGGAGGAAGAAAGAGATAAAGGAGGGGAAGAATAACAAATGAGAAAAGAAAAGGAAAAGAGAAAGAATGTGAGAAATAGAGATGTGGCCAACCACTAAAACCTTCCCAAAAAAAAGGAAGGTGGGGAGGTAAACTTTACAAAGAACATGTACAAAGACAAGAGAACATTTAAATACAGAACTAATGTTTAAGAAATATTCCTCTCCATCAATTTTCTATAGTATTGTTTTTTTATCCAATTTTTGACTTTTTTGACACTCCATGTCATTTTTATAGGAAATTGAAGGTTCAAATGTGTTGTTATACTATTCGAAATTGCTTAACTTTTTCCGCGGTAAACCATCTGATCTTTTCATACTCTTGCGTAACAACAAAACCCATCATTTTAAATCTTTTATGTTTTATTTTGTATTTTGAAACCTCTTCTAAGTTGATATGGTTTGAGTTGGGACTTGAGTGCCTCGGGTGAGTTTCGACGAATCTTGAAATAATTTGGAATCGTACATTTTGCTGGCGAAGATTTGGTCATCGCGATGGGTCTTGTCGCAACATGGTACGAGACTTGTTCGTCATGATCTCGCTGAAGAAAAATACACAATGAGTATAAAAGTTGAGTTTCGAGAATTTATTTCATTCTTTACCATTTGTTGACTTGTAGAACTTAGATTTGAGAGATTTTTTTAGCAAGGTTTTCATCTATGATTTTGTGGTAAGTATTCTAAACACCTAATTGAGATTTTATATATCATGATTATTCATTGATTTTAAAATTAAGACAGATTTTAATGATGGAATTTGGTGATTCTAAGTCGTCTATCCCTTAAAATTGGTAAATTGATGATTTGAGCTTGCAAATGACCTCATAATCGTCTAAACATAGATTTGGACTCGTGGAGTTATCAGCAACCCGGATATGAATTTTGTTTCAAGGTTTGACAATAGAGGCTCGGGGTTGATCTTTTAGTTGTTGACTGAGGTAAGATACGATTGTGACTCAATGAGGGATTTTCCCCAAATTGAGCTTATTTTACATGTACTACGTATATGGAGGTACTATATATACAAGGTGATGAGTATATACGCGGAATCGAGTATTATATGGGACATATTGTTACTACTTGTTGTGCAATTATTTGCAAATTCCGCTACATGAGTAATTAGACATTCTTTATATGCTCGTATGATTTTGTAGGCATCAATTACATGGTAGTTTAACATTATTGAATATATTTATGTCGAATTATATGTTGCACTGATTTAGTCATGTACTGTACATCTGAATATTTATTTTGCATATATGTATCACAATAATATGTGAAATTTGGCGTGTTATTTGTCCATGCAGATTGAGTTATGAGCGTGTGAATTGGTCACGATCAGATAATTGATTTTAGGGCGTGTGAGTTGCCACGATCCTGATACTACACGTGGATGAAATAATTCCCTCACGAGTCACTTCTCTTGGAGAACTCTTGACAGTGCTTGCGCATGTATAAATGGTTGAAGCTGTCGAAAATAATATAAATGATGAACATATATTAATTCGTGAACTCATTACTGCATTTTTGTTTAAATGTTGTTGTGCATATTTAATTTATGCAATATTTGTGCTATGGTATTGTGCTTATAATAATTGTACAGATTTGAATAAGTGTTTTCTATGTAACTCTCGCCAGCTACTTTCGTTGGGGATGATCAATGTTACTTACTAAGTACTCCCTTTTTCCTTCCTGCAGATTTAAACTCGACCAACAGTAAAGTATGTGTACACTTGTTGCGAATTTGTTATCCTAGTTATTAGCTTTGTTCGCGATAGTTAGGATATTTATTTCTTCTTTTCTTATTCAGATATACTATCAACTGAGTTTGGAGCCAATTATATTAGCTTGTGTACTTATAAAAACAACGGAAAAGGGCCAAAAATACCCCCAGACTATCTCAAAAGGTCTAAATATAACCTGCATCCACCTATTTTGCTAAAAATACGCATCCGCTTACCTTTCTGGCTCACTTTTGCCCTTAAAACTAACAGACTTCTTATTTATTTTAATTTTTTACTTGCCTTTTAAAAAAAAACTTTTTGAAAAAAAAATTGTTTTTTCGTTATCTATAAAAAAAAAAAAAAAAAAAAAAAAAAAAAGGAGTTTGTTAACGAGACAAAGAAGGGTTTTTGAGCAACAATCATAAGGTGTTGGGCATCCAACCAGCTTCAAATAATTTGGGCTACGTTAAGGCCCACTCATGCAAGTAAGTCCAAATATTCTTTGAATTCATGAAATATAACACATTAATTAAAACATATTTATATATTTTATACAAGATTAATCTAACGTGATAAATTAAACATAAATATCAAATAGTCTTAAAATGATATGATTTTAGTATAGTAAGATCATAAAATATAGTAGAAAAATAACCGAACGTGATAATTAAATCACAAATGTCAAATTCTTAAAAGTGAGATGATCTACAAATACAACAGCTATGAAAGGTGACATTAATGCACTTCAAAACAATTACACCTGTAACATCACTACTCTACCGGTTGGAAAAGTTCATATAAGATGTAAATGGATCTACAAAATTACTACTCTAAATCTGTTCAAACAAAGCACAAAAATTGATTTAAAAAAAGCAAAATTTTTTTACCCAAGTAACTGGAAAATTCTGTGCCCGCATCCTCCATACTCTATAACCGATTTCACCTCTATGAATCGGTATTCCAACCATTTGGCTCGCAGGCAACTAAATTAGGAATCAATAAACCTTCCAAATCTAATTTGATGTTCAAAGAACTCAACATTCAGCAAAATTAAAACAAAATTGAGAATCTCATTTGTAAAATTCAACTAATTAACCACCCAAACAAGAATCCAGTATTGAAATGCATATAGCTAGACTAATTAACTACTCAAGCAAGAATCAGTATTGAAACGCATATAGCTAGTTTTAAATATTTTCGTCATTTTCATGCTTTGAAACTTTGATATGATATTTTGAAAGTTGTTGGTATGGTTTGAATAGGGAATCGAGTGGCTCGGGTGAATTTTGGCGCATCTCAAAATAAGTCGACATCGTAAATTATGTTTAATAAATAAATAAATTGAATCTACTGAACTAATAGAGACATTATTTAAAGTGACTTCCAAAAAGACCATTTCAATGCAAATTGTGGAGAGCACACTGAACTCAGAGATAACAACCAAGATATGATGGTTATTGGAACAAATGACGTGAATGATGAAGCAAGGTGAAAGAGAACTTTTCAAAAGGAAATAATGATACTACACTACTCGTTCTAGTTTATTATGTGAAAAATACTTTATTATGTCAACTATTTAAATCAAGAAGTTACAATTGGTCAAATAATATGAAAGGAATTAATTGCTTAGCCAAACTCACTTATAAGCGTTTTTCGACTTATATATGTATTTGGTAAATATTAAAGTGTTTGTAAGTCAAGTGCTTATAAGCTAAAAATCAGGCATAAGCCATAAGCTAGTTAGCTCAACTTGTAATTTTTCAGCTTATAAGCATTTTTAGTTTGACCAAAATTAAAACAATTTTATCCTTAATTATCGTTTGAAGTTAAAATTAATATAATTATCGTTTGAAGTTCCTAAGGGGTCGTTTGGTTGGAAACAAGTTGTCCCAGGATAACTTATTCTGGAATTGGTTATCCCTGTTTTACCCCGAAATCGGATAATAAGTTGAATTTATAAATGAGGTATAGGATATGTGGCACTTTAATCTATTTTTTAGTGAACAAAGATGTATATGTATATTTCGTTTATGAAATGGCCTAAATATGAGTTGATATGCTAAGAAAATCCGAGTAATGATATTAGGGATTGTATGTTTAAGTTAAGATCTTATGTGTATTCCAAGTAATATTTGAATAAGGAGATTCAATGAATTTGTTTGAACTGAAACCGGACCAATATCAGAAGAAAATCAAAGCGTGAGAGAGTTTGTTTGTATAAATATTCAAAGTACAAAGCTCTTGGATCTAAAAAGCCAACCCCCAAAAATGAGAGAATGTCTCCTATTTATAATTTCCCTCTATGGGCCTCCTATACATCATGGGCCCCTTTTAGGATAAAGAAAACCTAATGTTATACCCCATTTAGACGGGTTAAATTAGAGTACAACATATTGGAGATTCCTATTTTTAGCTTTATTTTAAGGAGTCGCCACCTAATTGATTTTAAGGTGAATTAGGGCACCTATTTTATTAACTAGGGTAAAGCCTAACTAAACCTCCGTTAATGATCTGCTTAAATTTTAATTCTAGGTAAGGGTTCTAATTATCCTAAAGGGAAGGGATTAGGCATCCTCTAGGATCCGCTAACTACGGTTTACTGGTCAAACTTAGGTTAATTAATTAAAGTTAAACAAGATGCTTCAGATTTTAAGAAAAAAAGGGTAAGTGTTGCTAAGATTTTAAGAAAATATAAGGATGTTGCTTAAAATAAGATTTAGAGAAAATATAATAATTTACATAAAAAGGAAGATTTTAAATGCCATTTAAAAATAAAACTTATAAAAGTTGCTAGGCTTTAGATAAAACACTATTTAGAATGAAATTTTGTAAAAAATATAATAAAAAGGAAACTTCAAATGCCATTTAGAATAAACTTATAACTGTTGTAAAGACTTTAAATAATAATGCTAATGCTATTTAAAAAAAATAAGATTTTGCATAAAATATCTAAATAAAAGAAAATGCGGCTTTATGCAGTGTTTTAATGAATATTTGAAACAACTCAAATGGTGAGATATCAATTGATTTTGCGATTTAAGAGTGTAAACAAGATTATGTTTTATTAGCTACATTTGGCAAAAATATGCATAATTTGGATAAACCTTAAAAGATGTCTACAGAATATTCTTTGATCCCTATTTGCGTGTTAGTGGTGTTGAAATTCCCAAGATAATATGATTCCTTTAACTCAAAAATATCAATTTACACTATTGAAAATCCATTGTTCTAAGAGTGAATATTATAAATACTATAAGTAATTTTAATATAAAAGAAGAAAATGAAACTTGTGGAACTGATTATTAGTTTTCCTTAAATTAACTATCCATTACTAAACTAAACCCCACTAAATTCTCCTATAATTCATCTAAACTAAGAGACAAATAAGATAAAGTGTTAGTCAAACAACACAAGTTAGATGCAATAAACAAAGAAAGATAAAATAAAAATAGAGGCACAAGAAATATAAATAAATGGGCTCAGCCCATTTTGGGCTGCTGCGATCATGCGTGCTGCTGGGCTTAGCCCAGAAACTCTTTTATTTTTGCTGCGAATGGGTTGACACGGGAATGACTCGACAATATTATGTTGGACTCTTAGCCCAACATCGAATGTGGAAGAGGAACGAGTCCCTCGGACTCGTATGCGAGGTTCATGCAAAGAAACGAAAGAAAAGATTAGTGTACAATCAACAATGTTAAACATATGCAATGTAAACTCAGCTTAAACTTCACTAAACATATCAACGACTTATATACATGCTGTGCATATTGGAGTATTACTTTAACACCATATTACTTTTGCAATGCGGAAATGACTAATGGTATAGGTACTATCAGAGTTCATACAAGACGAAATATGGCATTAGCGGGGAAATATGAGTGTATATTTATCAGCAGACATGACACCATACTCAAAGGCCAATCCTGGACCATTTTTTACACAAAAACCAACCTCAACCAACCTTATCAGTATCTTTTAAAGAGGAGAAGCATCACATATCATAGAATTGTAGATACTCATACTAGCATATTATCCCTTATTAAGTCGAGACATATTCCATACTAAGTTCGAATCAGTTGAAAGCAAACAGGCACTGTTCATTATAAGATCACAGCGGAGGCACTCCAACTCCAGGGTAATAGACTGTATGAACTTAACACTGTGTAGAGAAAGCAATACTGACTAGGACAGAATCAAAACCAAACAAAACACCTTGTGAATCAGGCCAGTTTCATGACATGCGAGGTTTTATTTTAGACATGTTGGGTTAGCAGATGACACTTGAATACTTTAAAGCAACACAGAACCCACACTCAACACAGTTTCTAGCAAAGACAGTGATCAAATGAAAAGATTCCTTTGAAAGCTGCTTAGTTTTAAAGCAGTCTTTGATAAAGAACAGGGGCAGAAAACACTCAAAACAGCTTGATGCACAAGGCTTTAGTAGCTACCAAACAAGCGTATGGGAGGAGTGCATCAACTCAACATAATTTTCAAAGAAATTATCAACTTGCCAAGATTGACCGTATAGAACAAAACATCAGGCCTAAAAGATTATGATAACAAAGGGAAAAACACACTCAAGAAATATACATTCCAGGAGAACAATGGTCAAAACAGATGACACATTAGAGTACAAGATAGGCTATTTACATTGTCCAAATATCCAAGCAGCGGCCCACATAATCCCAACAGGTTCAAACCAATGTTACAAATTAAACACAGATCCGCATGTCTAAAATAGGATTGAAACATGGATAAGTATGTCTAAACTAGTGACTAATGGATAATAGTTGAACTAATACCGACACATAAGATCCTAAACCAGCCTGAAACAGAGAAGGTAATGATCACACACAACCTCAAAAAATGCTAACCACATGCTAGTATATTCAAACGGCATAACGAGGACCAAATCATCCACTAAAGAGTAAAACATACTAAACTTAAACTAGACAAGAACTAAATCAAATTAATCTAAACAGAACGGGAATTACATCTATCAGCATTATCACACTGCTTAACTAACAAGCGCGCAAAGCATATAAAACACATAACACAAAGCAGAAAGTGCTCAATTCATGGATAAATAAATAAAAGGGGTGTTTGACTGACCTTCTTCGGGTGCAGCGAAGTGAGGCGAAGGTCTCGATATCTACTCGAACGCCACGCTCCGAATTCGTATAGGTCCAAATCAATACCCAGGGCAAAAAAACGGACAGAAATGATGTAGTATATTTCTTATCAATCACCAAACATATGACTACTACAAACTGATATATTTTGGTATTCTAGACGACTAAACTTATATTTTAGGGGGGGGGGGGGTTTGAGGCTCAAGAACTTAGCTTTTTAGAGAATCTTCTGGCCGCTAAAAACGAACCCTCTCAAATGACTGGAAAAACGATTATTTATAGGAAAAGATTAGGGTTTTGGAGTTCAACGATTTGGGCGGGATCTTTGGTCAAAACGCTCCACTCCAAATCAACGTTCGTATTTCAAATCTTTGGTCAGAAAAAGAAAGGAGCGGACAAAATACCATTAAAATCTCGTACTTGAAAATGAAAGAGCTGATAAAAAAAAGGTTTCAGATTTCACAAATGGACAAGATCCATTATGACCCTTTCGGATCGCGAACAGAGAAGAGAGGAAGAAGAGAACAAAATTGACCTCTTTTCGTGGTTGAATCCGGACAGGGGGGTACAAAGCATTGATTGCCCTTCCCCATACGACCATGCACGGCCTGGGAAGGTGAAAGGGGGCTGCAATTTTACTATTTTTATCGGAGAGAGAGGAGCGGGAAGAGAGAGAGAGACGAAGGAGGAGAGAGGAAGGGAAAAGTGGGAGGAGGAGAGAGATAGGGTGTGCCGCGGGTGAGGGTGGAAAATGAAAGGAATTAGGGTTTCCTTTGTTAAATGAAAACGGGTCGGGTCAGATGGGTAGCGGACTGGGCCAAATTTCTTTTAGGGCTGGGTATTAAAATGTGGATTGGGTATTAAAATGGGTCTCGTACGGATTGGGCCATTGAATTAGAATATGGGCTGAATGAAAGGGATAATTTGGGCTTCTGAATTTAAGTAAAAGACCTACTTTAAATAATTATATATTAAACGTGTGCTTAAATATTACCTAATATAAATACGTAATTATTAGTACTCAGATAATAAAATTATATGATGTCGCAATAACAGTGCAATAATATTTTAAACGTCAATAGTAAATAAAAATGCTATTATCAAATTATGCGAAGATAAATGCGATGTGCGTGCATGAGCTGATAAAATGCTGAAATGATAAAATGCGAATAATAATAATACTGGTGGTAAATAATAGTAACAAAATAATAGTAATAATAATAATAATGATAATAATATAATAATAATAATAGTGATAATAAAAATAATAATAATAATGATAATAGCGGTAGTAGCAACGGTAATAAGATAGCAGACAATAACATTAATGACTACAACAAGACAATAAAATGCCAGTATTAATAAAAGTCAATAATTATAATAATAAAAAATATAAATAATCAGTTCTTAAATTGCCAAAATTACTATAAATGTAAATAAATGTTTATGGAAGGCGAGACAAAATTGGGTGTCAACAACTTGTCCCTCTTTGCCCGGTAATGATGAAAGAATTTTCGGGCAAAGACGTTGACTCAGTAGCCTATTTTGTCCCGGCTAAAGGATTTGGGGGACGAAGGCAAGAAATGTGAAAGGATTGCGAAGGTTATGGCCGAACTCCGGTCTCCGAGTTTCCTACATATCTCGGACTGCACGAGAATCAGGCCGCGTGTAGTTCTGGGATAACTACGACACCTATGAAAGACGAATCCCGATTGGTGTGAATCTTTGCAAAATACTGTCCCAGTGTCGAATTATGGAAACACTGGGTATTATGGTAGAGACTCGAAAATTCTGAAAATTGGATATGCTGGAATGCGGGCGGAATAGTTGGAGACGAGTGTTCGAGGTAGATCTTCGACCCTTGTCGGGAAGTTTGATTTCCTTCCCAACATATTGCCCCAGTTCGCTGCCGAAGAAATAGTTTCACGTTGCGCTAAGCTCCTGCGAAACTTTAGACTAGATAAAAATTGTCAGTAAAATAAATATCGAAAATAAAGCGGTGTAAAATAAATCCGCAAACAGAGCTGCAATGATTAAAATGATAGCCTTGCTGAGGCTGATGCAAATGAGGTTATGGGCCGATGATTCATGAAAATGATGCCTTTTGGCGATGATTAATGGAAATGAGGCCCTAAACCAGATATGGAGATGAGGCTATTTAAGCCAAATGATTTAAGAAAATGAGATTTTAAAACCAGTATGACACATGGTGCGAAGCATTTGTGCAGTGACTTTTAAGCGTTTGCGCGAGGCAGTTAAAAGCATTTGTGCAGTGCGTGTGCGGTGTATTTGAAGCATTTATGCGGAGCAAATTGACAGCATTGGTGCGGTGCATGTGCATTTGAAAGCATTTTGTGCGAAGCAGATGAAAGCATTTGTGCGGTGCGGGTGCATATGCAGTGCATTTAAAAGCATTTATGCGGAGCAAATGAAAGCGTTTGTGCGGTGCATGTGCGTTTGAAAGCATTTACGCGAAGCAGCTAAAAGCATTTATGCAGTGCGTGTGCGGTGTATTTAAAGCATTTATGCGGAGCATATGAAAGCATTTGTGTCGTGCAGGTGCAATGTGCATGTGCAGTGTATTTAAAGCATTTATGCGGAGCAAATTGACAGCATTGGTGCGTTGCGTGTGCATGTGCAGTGCATTTAAAAGCATTTATGCAGAGCAAATGAAAGCATTAGTGCAGTGCGTGTGCAGTGTGCATGTGCAGTGCATTTAAAAGCATTTATGCAGGGCAAATGAAAGCATTAGTGCAGTGCGTGTGCATGTGCAGTGCATTTAAAAGCATTTATGCGGAGCAAATGAAAGCATTAAGAAATATTTGTGCGTTGATATATTTGAAAATCTCTGTAAGCCTTAAACATTAATTTATCGTAAACTTCGATAATTATTAGCAGTTGAAGGGCGTAATTCCTTCTAAATATTATAAGAAAACTCAAACCGTTCGACGCGTAGTCCTTGCAAGGCTGTAAGCATTGTGGATTTCCAGCTTCCATAATTTAAAGAACCTGCGCTCAAAGAAAATTTGTAAGTTTCGGGGGGGAGGTTGACTCGTGTTGACTTTGAAGATCCAGCTCTTGATGCTTCGTGCTTCCAACTTTATATGGACTTGTAACCTCCGCCTATTTCTTAGCCTTGGCCAATTAATAAAACTATTTAATAGAGAAAATCATACTATTATAAAAGAAAATATGCACAAATTTATGGTAAATATGTATATAATGATAAATAATTTTGCCGAACTTTGAACCGTGACACGTTGTGAAACAAAGCGAACGTCCTTTCTCCCAACTCTTTTCGTCTGTCCGATGGCTCTGTTGACCATATACTTTCATGTCCCTTGATGTCGTTTTGCGATGACGCCCTTAAAAATTGTCCCAGTTTCTGGCATAGGGGGATACTAAACTCTTTAACAAGACGAGACCGAGCCTTATATAGGCTGCCTACGTATCCCTCCAAGGGAATCAGGCCAAGCGTAGTTCACGACATACAAGGAAAATAAAAATAAAATTAAAATTTTCTAATAATGTGACCGAGGCCTATGTAGGCCGCCTACGTATCCCACCACGGGAATCAGGTCAGGCGTAGTTCATACATACAAGGAAAATAAAATTAAAACTTTCTAATAATGTGACCGAAGCCTGTATAGGCCGCCTACGTATCCCCCATGGGAATCAGGTCAAGCGTAGTTCATAACATACAAGGAAAATAAAATTAAAAATTTTCTAATAATGTGACCGAGGCCTATGTAGGCCGCCTACGTATCCCCCATGGGAATCAGGTCAGGCGTAGTTCATATTACAAGCAAAATGAAAAGTTTCTGGAAATTCCTGACTTAAAAAGGATCAAACCCGATATAAGTTTCTTACGTGTCCCGCCGAGGGACCGTAATCTCATTACACAAAAAGACATTGCAGAATATTACGAATTCATGCCAAGCTTCTTCGGATCAGACACTACCGTTCGTTCTCTTCCTTTTGCTGATCCCGAGTTTCACCAGACAAACTTTACCCAGTCTTTACCGTATACAGATAGTCCCCACACTTTCCGGACCGAGATCATATCGGAGTAACGGGAAGTGGATGAATCATGCAACCGAGGATCACATTGGCTCGTTCTTATCTTCTTGTTTTGGCGGGAACAGTTATCACATCTTTCTGCCATCTGCCACGTGTCGTACCCCGACAGGTCCGAGCTCTGCAACCGCCGTCACGCACGTCCCTTCAAATCACGTTTTCATTAATTACGGGACACGTGGCGCTAGCCGGTTGGTCGTAATTTTTAACCGCCCCGCCCAACGTGTGTATATATAGCCTTCATCGTTCTTCTTCTTCATTTTACTTCTTCATTTTCATCATCTTCACTGAAACTTCTTCACTTCTTCTTTACCTGTGACACCCCAATTCTTTTAAAACTAGCTTTTGAATTTTTGATTGACCATTATTTGATAATAAGGGTATGTTTTACTTCACACTTCCTGAATATTAACTTGACGATGTTTGAAACTTGTTTGAAGTGTTATGGTGTAGTTATTTAAACTACTCCTATTATGATTATCTTATTAAATTTATTAAATGGATTAAATATTTATAAAAGTGGGCAACCTTTTTAATTTACTCTAGTTTATTTTATTATTTTCCTTCAATCTTCTCATGGAAGATACAATTATTTTACTAATTTTTTTCCTTCTCATCAAGTAAGATAAATACCCCTTTGTCTCTTATTTCCCCCACCTCTATAATTTTCGGTTCCTTTCTAGAAAAAGAAGACCAAAAACTTCCCTCCTCTCCTAACATTCATCCACCAAATCAATCCTCAAGAATTTCCTTGGTTGAGCCCCAAACAACTCCACGCGATTAAGGTAAGTCACAAACCCGTTTTTGAATTGGACTGCTGTTAGTATTTTTAGCATAACTCTTTGTGTAGACCTCCGTTTTGAGTGATTCAGGATGTTTTAGAAAGATAATTCATAGACCTAGAACTTTCATTCAGGGTCTAAAACCCAGTTTTTCCTGTATCCACCCGAAAAGGGGCGAAGAAGTACAGGGGAGGTGCTGTCCAGTTTTCTGTTTTGGACTTCCTACATGCACGCTGTTAGTATTTTGAGCATATCTTTTTGTACAAAATTGCTATGGGGGTGATTCGAAATTCCCTGAGACCCTAAGACATATATGTACAACTTTAATTAAGGCCATAAAGTCTATTCTTGCCATTTACCCCTTCGAAACTGAAGCGACAGTACAAGACGGTAGAACTGTCGAGAATTCTGTTTTTGGACAAATTAAGTGATATTCACTGATTTCATGTTTAGTTTTGATGTGCCGAGACTCTTGAACTTAAGAAGATATTTGGTTGTATATTTAAGGTATATATACTCTCGTACAAGCTAAGGGGAATTGTTTGACGAAGTGGACTCTGGTTGGTCTATGGCGTAGACGATGTGAGCTCTTCGGGTTGTGGTAGAACTTGTCGTATGGTAAAACGCCAAGGTTTGTGTATAAACTCGAACTTAAAATACCTTTGTTTTCTGGAATTTTTGAAGTACCTTGGTGGGTTGTTTCCTTACTTTTCATCTTATGTCACGGTATGATTATTGTTTCAAGCATTGCAAAACTTCCGCTAAATCGCCCACTTGTACGAATTGCTTGATCATTTTGCACCCTTGTTGGGACTTTGTCCTTCTTGTTACGGTGACTTTGTCATCGATATTGGCATGCCCCTCAATTCGGATCTCGGCCATCTTGACTTTGGATTTACATTTCGTCTTGACGATGGATTTTCGTCCATTCTCAAGTACGAGTGGAAGGCCACTTTCAACATGGCTCTTGATTCTCTTGACTATTGGGTGACGACCCTTCTTGATATGGGCTTCGGTCCTTCTTGATTTGGGGCTACGGCCCATCTTGATTTTGATTGTGCTTGGTGGGATGACATGACGTACACATTGGGCGAAATTGGTTATTTGACAACTACTCTTGAATTCAATTATAAGCCTTCTTGATACTTTGATACACTTGTTTGCTTGGTTTATTGTTATCTTATTGAGCTACCTACGACGAATAAGGGAATTGGAGAATCTAATGGCTCCAAGCCCAAAGTACATACACCACTAAGCTTTATGCTTAGCGATAGTTGTTTTCTATCGTAGGTAAGGTGCAAGATGAGATGTGAAGATGGCCGATTGGAGTAGATTTTTGGGAGCCCTTGCGAAGATCACATTTGCATTTGCATCTGGTTCTTGTAAAATTTTGGGGACTTGTACATGATACACGTGTGACACTTATGTATGAAATTTTGAAGGCTTGTGGGAAACAAGACCATATGCTTGCAACATGAACTTGGTGACTTGTTTTGCCATTTTAGGGTGTGCTTTTAACTTAAGTCATGCCATGTCTTGGGTCTATATTTTGTCTTGAAATTATGTACAAAGAAAGACAATAGTTTTGCGATAATCACTAGTTTGAGTTTTATGTATCTTATGAGCCTGCAATGGTCTTGGATTTGGAAACGAAATTTCAAAACGAAGTTTCCTAAATAAGTTGAATATTTGAGAAGGGAATTACCACTTTAAAATGATACCCTGATGTTACATTTTATCTAGGAAATTTTTGAAGGGCGTAATGAAAAAAAAGAATGCCGCACTTTTCCCCCTTTTTCGCGTGGGCTTCTTTTTCCGCTGTTAAACCTATTCGTGAATATCCTTTGGCATAAGCTTCTTCTAAAGGTCGTAAGTGTAAAATTAGCTTTGATTCGAAGGTGGCACCCTCCCAAAGGGGATGCTACATTACCGCTCTTCATTTCATCTTCTCTAACTTCTTTTTCATCGTTGATTCTGTCATCTCTTCACCCATATTTGCCACTCAAACTTGCTTGCAAGGAAACCGTTCTACTCAAGTGTCGCTCTGTTGATTGAAACGTCATTTCATTTTTCCGTTGGTGCTCCATTTTATTTGCTTCACTGTCTCCATCTTCTTACCTTCATCTCTTTATCAAATTCACCCATCACAAATGTCTGCCAATACTGAAACCACTTCCCGAGATATTATCGGTTTCCTCCCCACGGGGCGAGCGTGTCTCGGCCCGAAGGGAAAGAATGTGGCCGAACCTACGGCTTTGGACATCGTGCCGATCAAACCCAACTTCAACAAAGAGTTTGAAGCAGAGAAACCTTCGCTAGTCTCGGATAGAGGATACGACGTAAGACGATATCCCTCGTCCATCACCGAGGATAGGCTCGATCTAGTCCGGACTGACTGCGGATGGGATAACCGTCCGGTGCAAGTATTTGCTCCTGGTTCGGATGAATCTATTACCGACCACGGGGAGGGTTTCTTATATGTTTGCATCTTACCCTTTCACACGAAGTTCGGAACCTGCAATTGATCCGGTCGTACTGGAGATGTGCCGGACCTACAATGTGACCCTTGCACAAATTGGACCGATAATCTGGAGGACGGTAGCTTGCCTCCGGTTGCTGGCCAACAACGCCAAGAAACCATTCACGATGGCACATTTGATCCACCTTTATTCCCCAAGACGATTCCGGGGAGGCGTAATAAAATTAGCCAAGAGAGGCCGGAATCCGATCTTCTCAAAAATGGACGAAGATAGAGACCGGGGATGGTTAGAGCGCTTCGTTCGGGTGAGGACCTCGGATATTATCCTGGAGGAATACATGCCCTTCCCCGAAAAATGGAATGACAACCGTAAGTTCCTCGACCCCAACTATGTCAATTTATTCTTATTTTCCTTAATTTAATCCTTCGGGCTTACGTTCTCCTTTTTCTTCTTTATAGCCGTGGCATGGATACCCCCGGTCATTTCACATATGAACGAGTGGGTCGAGGCGCTCCTTGACCGTCATTCACACGAAGAGTTGACATGGGGAATCCTGGCTCGTGGCCGATGGATTGCTCAAAACCACGGTAACACCACTTTGAATTCGAGTATTACGTACTGTTTGCCTTTCTTTAATTTCACTCGTTCTCACCCATAACCCTTCGATTTTAGGTTTACCGAAAGGTTCGGTGCAAGCCAGACCCGGGACAGCAACAGAGCAAGCTGTGCCGACACCGGTATTCGATTCGGCCGGTCATCCAGAATTATTCTTTGCCGCCCAAAACGAAGGGAAAACCTCGGATAAAGGAGACAAGCCAAGAAAAAGGGCAAGGCGCGTCGTCCGGTCACTGAGAGATGAAGAGGAGTCCGACGTGATCGTTCGTAGGGTCGGTGTGGCCCCTACCTTCGAGTCGGTCCCGGAGGAGGAAACTGCAGCTCCACCCCCTTCAACCGAGGAAGGACCCTCCACTTCGGCTCAGCTACCAGATGGGGAATAAATTCTTTACCCAACGCCTCTTAGGTCTATTGAGTTTGTTGATATTACAGGTGAAGAGTCTTCCGAGGAGATTCCCTTGCAAAGGCCACGGAGATCCGGGCCTGAGCCGACTGCTGGAACTGGGACAAGAGTCGAGTCCGCAGTCTGCCGGCCACCGAGGCACGGAAGAAACCGGCTCATTGCTGTGGGGCCGTCCGTCACCGTTTGAAGCCTCTACCTGCCGAGGGTGCTTGGCTTGTTCCCGACCACGCCCCATTCTCCTAGGCCGGATAATCTAGATGAGATGTTTTTGGACACTCCTCCTGCTGCGGGGAGGCCGCCGGATTTGGCCATCTTCACATCCGCCGGGTCACGAGGCGCCCAATCGATCTCACCGATTCCGATGCGAGGAAAGCCTGGTGAGCATCTTTTCGGCTCTGCGTGGAACCTAGGAGAACCGGTCGGCGAATTACTGTCCCGGAAGATTGCAGTTTCTTATCTCGTCCGGTGGGGGTGGCAAGCTACTTAAGGCCCCTCGTCTCGGACTCGGATAAAAAGAAAATGGCCGGAATCCATTGGCAGAGCCTGATTAACGAAGGAATGCATGCGGGCAATCGGGTAGGCCTTCTGGCCATGTCTTTTATACTTGATGCAAGTTTACGGTTTTAATGTCTTTGCTTCTTTGGCGAGTGTGGTGCTTGTAAACGAGGGATTCATCCGGGCCCAACAAGAGATTGATGACCTTAAAGGCAGTTTGGATGCCCGAGGTCGAGAAACGACGAAATTTCGACACCTTTTGCAAATAAAAAAGATAAGATAGTTAGCAGCGAACGTCCGCTTGCTAACCCGGCCCGAGCTTGATACTACGAGTGAGAACCTTCGGCCCCGAAGGATGAGTTAGCCGGGGTTGTGCGAAGAACCCAGAACACGGAGGAAGAGAAAATCGGTCTTAGCCAAGCCAACGCTCGGTTTTCTTCCCCGGCCGAGCGAGCTCGAAACCACCATTTCTCAACTCCGAGGAGAACTCGACTCGGTTAAGTCGATGCCGCCAATTGGGCCGAGAGGCACGGCGACTCGAATCCGAGAGAGCGAAGTATGCGGATAGAATGAGGGTTTTCGAGCAAAAAGCGAGGATAGGGCTCGAATGTGCGATGAGCTAAGAACCAAACTCGGGGAGATGACCGAGGCAAATGATATACTCAAAGCTGAGCTTGACTCGGCCAATCAATATCGGAGTGTCCTCGATGTAGAGAGGAATGAACTTTTGGTTAAGCTGGCCCGGGGGCGATGCCGATTTGGCGGAAGCCTTAAAGAGTGTGGAAGCCGTCGAAGCCTATTCCACGGTTGCAGTGGAACATGAACGGTGGAGATCTCGGAGAATCACCCTTGAGGAAGCCGAGCACGGTTTTACCGATCTCCCAGCTCTTATTCGAGAGGCTAGAAGAACCGAGGAAGAGGCAAAGAGAGCTCTTGACTCCGACTCCGATGATTACGAACGGACGAGTCCGAGCACTACAGTTCCAGTCGTACCGGATAAGCTATGGCTTGTACTCCCTTTTGTTTTGTCTTTATAGCACTTTGAATTTTCTCAAATTTCAAGTGTAAAAAATTTATGTATATGAAAAGCGTATCCTTTCTGCCGACCATTCTTTTGTTTGAATGTTTGTTATGATTTACGTCAACCGCCGATTTTTCGGACTTGTTCGACTAGAGTTTTCATATCATCCGGTATGATTTATCCGGGAACTGATTAGAGAAGTTTGCCTGCGGGACTTATTTGTGCTTTGTGAATTCAGACGTCTCCGAATCACGTTAGGCATTTTTAGGGCCGATATTTTGCGGCTATTCCTTTATTTTTTATTAGGTTCGAGCACCTGAATCTCTTGCTAAACAAATTCGGTGTAGCGAGTCCCCGTTCGGGGGGTATTAAGATTTAGGCTCGGTTTGCTGTAACCTTGTGGCCTTTTCTTAGTATTTCGGCTTTGTAATGTTCGGGATCGAGTATACGGATAAACTCGGTGCTCGATTTTCGGAGCAAAGTGATTTACAAGGAAGATAACTCCGAAATGTAATAATTTGATTTTCAATAAAACTGCAAGTACATGTACATCATATGAGGACTTTATCCGTTTCCTTACATTTTTGCCGTGGCAAATTCTAAGTGGACACGATTCGCTACGATCGTTTAGTCCTTACATCGAAACCTCGATACGAAGGTCCCATCGGTTCACCTGCCATAGTGAATATTAGAGGGACACGATTCACTTTTGATCGTTTGGTCCTTACATCGGAATGTATTGTCATAGCCCCCTAGTGCTTATTCGAGCTGTAAAGTCGGGTAAGTACTATCCAGCCCTCGGTCGTAGGTTGTTACCCCCGAATATCCGGTATTTATACTCTTACTTTAGTAACACGTTGTACTTGTCGCCTCATTAAAAACCTTGTCGAAAAACCCATTTGGGACAAAACCGAGCTAAGGAAAAGAGTGCAACACGTCTTTTCAGACCTAACAAGCTAACTGCGTCGGGCACTCGGCTCCCTGCAAAAAGAAAAGGTAAGTGAATAAAACAAAAAGGTTCATACCTCAACAGTAGTATCTCTTCAGGTGAGCCACATTCCGATTGTTGCGTAACCGTCGCCCGATCCATGGATTCCGGTGATAGGACCCTTTGCCCGTTATCTCTGGTCACCTTGTACGGACCTTCCCGAGACCAAGTTTTCCCTCATTGGGGTTTTTGGTGTTCAAGGTAACTTTTCGGAGCACCAAGTCCCCAATTCGAAAATATCGGAAGTTAGCTCTCGGTTATAGTACCTTTCCGTCCTCCTCGTTTCGGGGTCGAATACGAATTAACGCGTTCTAGCGTAGCTCGTCCGTGAGATCGAGTTTTACGGCCATAGCCTCCTCGTTTGATCCTCGGTGGCGTAATTGAACCGGAGGCGGGTTCTCCCGACCTCTACGAATGAGGGCTTCGGTCCGTAGACCCGAAGGGTGTTTCCCCGTACTCGATTTTGATGTAGTTACTGCAGCCAAGCCCATGCACCTCCGGTAATATTTCCCTCCGGTGGTGCTTTGACATTTCAAGTCTCTTTCTCGAATCTTTGAATTATCGTTTTGTTCGTAGATTCCGCTTGTCCGTTCACACACGGATGATACGGAGTTGACACAATTTTTTGATCTTCATCCTTCGAGGAAATCATTAACTTTGCCACCAACGAACCGGGGCCGTTGTCACGGGTGATCTCGGTGGAATGCCGAACCGGCAAATAATGTGGTCCCAAATGAAGTCAATAACTTCTTTCTCTCGTATTTTCTCGAAGGCACACCGTGCTTGACCCATTTTGAGAAATAGTCGGTCATAAACAAAATAAAGCGGGCCTTACCGTGCCCGTGGCAATGGACGACGATGTCCCATTCCCCATTTCATGAAGGGGCCGGGGATACAACCGAGTGTAGCGACTCCCAGGGCGATGAATCATGGGAGCATGTCTTTGACACCGTCGCACTTCGGACAAAATTCTTCGCATCTTATCGCCATCCGGTTCCAATAATAACCGGCTCCTAATGATTTTCGGACTAAGGCTTCCGCGCCGGGAGTGATTCCCCGCGTGTCCCCTCGCATGTACTTCTCTCATACGTACTCGATTTCACGGGACCTAAACATTTGGCCAAAGGACCGAAGAAAGACCGCTGTATAATCGGCCGTCCACCGAGCAAAAAGCCGTCTTTCGCTGATCGTCCAACGATTGTGATTCCTTGGGTCGTGGGAAGCTTTCCATCTCGCAAATAGCCGATGTATTTGTTGCGCCAATCCCAAGTTAAACCCATTGTGTTTATCTCAGCATGCCCGTTATCGATTGCCGAGTTCATCAAGTGCACCACAGTCCCCGGGTTAATTTCTTCCCCGCGACCGAAGATCCCCAAACGGCCAACGCATCGGCCTCGCCGATTCTTTTCCCTCGGTACATGCCGCATGGTCCATTCTGCGAACCGGTGAAGTATGACACGGACCCTCTCGAGATACCTTTGCGTTCGTTCATCCTTGACTTCGAAGACGCCATTCACACAGTTGACAACCGGAGAAATCGCATTTGCTTCGATTACTTCAGCCCCCGTGCTCGAGCTAATTCCGATCCTGTAATCATAGCCTCATACTCGGCTTCATTGTTAGTTAATTTAACCGTCTTTAATAGATTGCCGGATTGGCGTCTCCGCGGGGGTTTTAAGGGGACGATTCCAAGCCGGAACCTCTAAGGTTCGAGGGCTCCATCCGTGTGTAATGACCAAATACCGTGGCTTTTCCCCGGGTCGGCGGGGTTCATACTCATATCGGGGATCATGGCCGGGGTGAAGTGCGCCGCAAAAGTCGGCTAAGATTTGTGACTTGTGCCGTCGGGGCCTATATTCAATATCGTACCCGCTTATTTCTACAGCCCATTTAGTTAGCCTGCACGATAATTCCGGTTTATGCAAGATGTTCTTTAAAGGATAAGTGGTCACTACGCATATCGGGTGGCATTGAAAATAAGGCTTCGGTTTTACGAAAGCGCTTACCGATGTTGTGCCAATTTTTCAAGGTGGGGATAACGGGTCTCCGCATCCCCCGGAGTCCTACTCACATAATAAATGGGAAATTGTGTACACGATTCTTCTCGGACCCGAACTCCGCTTCACATTTACCTCGGACACGGCAAGGTAGAGAAAAAGCTGCTCGTCCGGCATTTCGGCGTATGCAACAAAGGAGGGCTGGATAGGTCTGCTTTCGGTTCTTGTAAGGCTTTACGGCACGCCCGAGTCCATGTGAAGTCGTTCTTCTTCACGAGTAAGGAGAAGAAACGGTGGCTCTTAATACCGAAGATCTTGATATAAACCGGCTCGGTCCGCTATCCTCGGCCAGCCTGCGCACTCCTTGAGCGTGATTTACCACCTCGATGTCCTCGATTGCTTTGATCTTATCCGGTTGTCCGATCCCCGATTTGGCACCATGTAACCGAGGAATTTACCCGTCGGACACCGAAAGCACATACTCCGATTGAGCTTCATATTATATTTTCGAATCGTCAAAGGTTTCCTTTCTTAAGACCACCACCCGCCCGTTGGCCAGCCAATCCCGGTATTTTTTACTTCCGAATGGAGCCTATTTTAAAAGCTTTGTTACCTCATCCTTCTTTGCCTCTGCCATGGGCCTCCGCTTACGCTCACCGGGGAAATCTCCCATCGAGACTAAGCTTATGAGTTGTCACTTCCCGGCGACACATGTCGTCATATCTATATGCGACCATGCAAAACAATCGGCACTAGCTTGAAGAAATTTAATTAACTTGTTCACGAGCTCCGAGGGTTAACCCCGTGCCCGGGTATACCTTTAAATGTCCGGTAGATATTCAAACAAGATGACTTGCTCCTTGCTCCTCTATTGTAGATTTTGTCGTGTCCGACTCATCCGGCAAGACGAATGATCTAGGTATATTGAAGTCGTCTTCTTCGTGCCCCGGGTCCGATCCTTTTTGCTCCGTTGCTGGACCCGTTAACGGTAATTGCTATTTGGAATCCTTCTCCCTGGATGATCCTTCCTTTTGACCCGGCTTTTTGAGTAGGGGTGATGATTCTTCGACTGCGAACATCTCTCTTCTTTGCGGTTGTTCTCCCCGCTTTTTTTATCCCCTCGTTCGGGAACTTTAGCAGCTGATGTAAGGTAGATGGCACAGCTCTCATGCTACGTATCCATGGCCTACCCAGCAATGCGTTGTATTTCATATCCCCCTCGATTACATAGAACACAGTCTGCTGGATGGTGCCGTCGATGTTGACGTGTAGGGAGATCTCGCCGCCGTAGTTTCACTCGCCATATTGAATCCACTAAGCACCGGAACCCCGGCAGTACGATCTGGTCGAGTAGCCTTAAGCGTTCAACCACTCTCCACCGGATGATGTTGGCCGAGCTACTCGAGTCGATTAGAATACGTTTAATCTCGAGATTTAAAAACAAGAATAGAAATTACCGAGGGCATCATTGTGGTTGAATGATGCCTTGCGCATCTTTGTCGGCCGAAAGTGATGGAGCCTTCGGATGCGATCCCGGTTGCGCTTTTCACGAATAGTGGTAAATCTGCTCGCTTCATTACCGGTCCTCTGGGACATCGTACCCCCGATTATCATGTTGATTATATCTTTGAGGCTCTCCGGTTCAACCCGCTTGTTCGACTCCTTTCCTTGTAGTGGGTTTTGGCTCGCTCACTCGGGGAATTCACGAAGGTGCCCGTTTTTCGTGTCGAGCCACCTCTTCTCGTAATCGGCGACGGCCTTCGCTTCGTGACCATGAGTACCATGGTATTCACAAATCATGTTCGGGTCCCATTGGCCGATCCGATCTCGAATGGCCCCGGCCACCCAGCCTCCGAGAATGCGACCTATGGCCGATACAAGGTCCGAGGTGTTGACACTAAAGTTGTATTCGATATTCTCGGCGGATCCTCGTTGGTTGCCGAACTTCCGGCTTCACTTCTAAACGACAACCCCCGGCTATTCGACGGACGTTCGGTTCTTCTGTCTCCTCTGCCCGAGTATTGACTAGGACAGGACCTCGCTTTTTCAGATCTAAAATTTATTTTCTCCGACTGAGGATACAGCCTATATCTTTCCTTTGATGACCGCATCTCCGGGTCAAGATTTCTTCTAGACCTCTCAGGTCCTTTACCTAGATTTACCGGTCCCGGAGGAAGTTCGAGCTGATCATCCTCCACCCCCGAATCTTGGACTCGTACCGGTTGTGCACGTACGCCGCCTGTCCACGCCTCGTATTCTAGCAAATTTTCCTTGAGTTTGAACGAAGCCGTCGAACTTCGGGGATTAAGCCCTGGTGAACGCTTGTGCCGCCCATTCCTCGAGCCGGAGCGAGCTCCATCCGTTCCCTCCGGAAACGATTGACGAACTCCCGTAGTAATTCATCGTCCGCTGGGCTATCCGAAAAATATTCGCCTTTCGGGCTGGACCTTCCCGGCCCAGATGAGCCTTTATGAACGAATCCGCGAGTATTTCAAATGAAGTGATCGAATGCTCGGGCAGATGGTCGTACCATGTTAATGCCCCCTTCGACAACGTTTCCCCGAACTTTTTCAGCAACACGGACTCGATTTCATCTTCTTCGAGATCGTTACCCTTTATAGCACAGGTGTACGAGGTTACGTGTTCTTGGGGATCCGTCGTGCCATCGTATTTTTGGATATCCGGCATCGTAAACCTCTTCGGGATCAGCTTAGGTGCCGCAGTCGGAGGAAAAGGCCTCTGAATATATCTCTTCGAATCTGGCCCCTTTAGAATGGGAGGAGCCCTCGGGATCTGATCCACTCGAGAGTTGTAGGTCTCGACCCTTTTCTCGGTTGAGTCTACCCGTTTCGCCAGCGTCTCCAGCATCCTCAACACCTCGGTAGACGAACCAGCTCCGGACCCATTACTTTCAACCATTTGAGCTTCTTCTCGGGGTTCAGTAGCACCCTTACCCTTTCCCGGAGCCGAATCTTCCTTCCGGCTTTGCAATTGGGCTATCGCGATTCCTTGCTCGGCAATAGCTGCTCTTTGTTCCTGCAACATTTCAAAAATAAGACGCAAATTAATATCATCCGGGGCATGCGGCGCTTTCTGGCCATGTGCCCGGGTCAAAGTGACAGAATTAAAAGTATTTAAAGGATCAGTGGCCGGCTGAGCGGCGTTCTCCTGGTTCACGGTATTCTGTCGGTTGAGGCCCTCCCTCGAATTGACGGAATTCGGAGCAGCGGGATCCACTGGCAACCCCTGCAACCCGATGTTATCATTTTCGGCCACAATTTCGTTGTTGACGTGACCAGATTCTCCGCTGTTAGCCATTTTGTCCGTTTTCGCAGTGACGAAAAGTAGAACTGAAATCGAGTAGAGCGAGATTAAAGACCACAATAATCCTAGCCCCACGGTGGGCGCCAAACTGTTTTACCCCGAAATCGGATAATAAGTTGAATTTATAAATGAGGTATAGGATATGTGGCACTTTAATCTATTTTTTAGTGAACAAAG
Organism: Lycium ferocissimum; assembly: GCF_029784015.1. Taxonomy (NCBI): domain Eukaryota; kingdom Viridiplantae; phylum Streptophyta; class Magnoliopsida; order Solanales; family Solanaceae; genus Lycium; species Lycium ferocissimum. Next base: position 50,118,113 of record NC_081345.1, on the reverse strand, counting down.
ATGTATATGTATATTTCGTTTATGAAATGGCCTAAATATGAGTTGATATGCTAAGAAAATCCGAGTAATGATATTAGGGATTGTATGTTTAAGTTAAGATCTTATGTGTATTCCAAGTAATATTTGAATAAGGAGATTCAATGAATTTGTTTGAGCCGAAACCGGACCAATATCGAAGAAAATCAAAGCGTGAGAGGGTTTGTTTGTATAAATATTCAAAGTACAAAGTTCTTGGATCTAAAAAAACCCCAAAAAAATGAGAATGTCTCCCTTTATTTATAGTTTTTTCACATGCGGGCCTCCTATACATCCTTAGGGGCCCCGCAGGGATAAAGAAAACCTAATATGGATGGTTAGGTCGTACGGTCGGCCGACACCCGTCGGCCGAGAAACGTGGCAAATTCCCACACATGGCGAGCGAATAGCAGATTATTCGGACTAACGGCCACGATCAGAATGGTCACGAAGAAACCGGGCTAACGGCCACGACTGATTTCACTTTATTCGAACCGGGCAAACGGCCACAACCAATTCGGCCATATAAGGATCGGACACCGGACCAACCACGATAAGGAGTTATCTTCGGAGCAAAGTGATTCATGCCAAGCTTCTTCGGATCAGACACTACCGTTCGTTCTCTTCCTTTTGCTGATCCCGAGTTTCACCGGACAAACTTTACCCGGTCTTTACCGTATACAATCCCGGGATTAGTTATTTCACCCTCACACAGGGATAAAATAACACTACAATCCTCGGATTAGTTATGCCACGATTTTATCCCAACCAAACGTGGAATAAACTCATCTCAAATATAATCTCGGAATTATTTATCCTTATCTCTCGTACCAAGCAAGCCCTTAGCCTCTTCGTAACTTTTGTCTTCACTTTTTTTTTTTTTTACGACCCCTTTCGAACACCAATGCATTCCGCCATGATTGTGTGTTTGCAGCGGTGGGAGTGTGATATTTGCAAAGAGCTGCTTTAATTATTTTCAATTATTTTATTGTTTAATTTTTCAGATTATCACATAATGTAAGTTCAATCATACATTTTGAAACTAAAAAGAAGGAAGTAATTTCAACAATATTATTTAATGAACTTATCATTCATTGAGACAAAAAGAAGACACCAGACTTGTTCTTTATCTGGTTTTGATTAATATTTAAATCACAATTATTTTGTTTTAGCTAATTACTAAAGAAATTATATTTATATAAAAATAATCTTATCTGATCAATAAAAATAAAATTAAAATGAGTTTTATTTGTATTTTAGTCAAATTGAAATTAAAAATATTATACTAATATACTCCTTGGTAGTGTAAACAATTTTAAGGATATTTAAGACATTTCAACGGAAAAAGGTGCTTATCAACAATTTTATATATTAAATATTTCAGCTGCTTATTATCAGTTTCAAAGACTTCTATCCAAACACGTAATTGTTATTTATTAAATCAGTTTCAACACTAAAAAATGCTTATAGGCACTTAACTTTATCGGCTACTTTTAATCTCATGCGTATGTGCTCCTAGTCTCCTTTAAAATAGTTTCATTTTTCTCATTTAACCAAAGGAATTTTAACAGATACAAGATATCCATTTCCTGAAGTAAAAATGCGGTTCTTATCTTTAAACCTCTCGAGGTATTTTATTGCATGTAAATGAAATGTCGAACCATAAATAAAAATCAAGTATTTTTTGAATTCTTTAATTTATTTTTGGTTTTTATTAAGTTCAACTAATTTTCATTTCTTTATTTCTACATAACAATTTTTTTTTAAAAGATAAATTTATATTATCAAACATGTCATTAATTACAAAATAAAAACTTTAAATCTTAGTATTTTAAATTTTAAAAAGTCTTTTTAATCTATCTAAACAAACTACACATAAACGAGATAAAGGGCATAAAAGACAACTTTAAAATGACAGCTGTGGGATTTGAACCCACGCCCTTTCGGACCAGAGCCTAAATCTGGCGCCTTAGACCACTCGGCCAAACTGTCGTGTTATTTATGGCTTTCTTATGATTTTATTTATTCGGGTTCTGACAATCTCCATAAATATTAAATTCAGATTAAAAACGAGATTTTTCTCATAGGACAAAATCTATTCCCCCATTAATTAAACACTAGTCCATTTTTAACATCTACTTAAACAGGGAAAGATTCAAATTCAAATTTAAACCGTAATTATTCGTTGTTTTTCTTTCTTTTAATTTGATTAAAGCCTTAGTCCTGTTCGTTTATTCATTTGACTCATTTTTGTTTCGCTCCTTTCCAACAACTCTAACACCGTTTATATGCATCTAAGTTTTATACTACTATATGATTTATAGATGTGAAATATTTGGCAAAACCACTAATAAAATTAGTTAAGAGAGTTATTTGACTAAATTACCCTTTATTTCTACTTAATATCAATTAAGAAATATTGAAAGACTTTTTAAAAATTTATTCAGATTATTTATTAGACAAGGGTAAGTTTAGAACTTTTTTATTATATATATATTTTTTTAAAACACTTATATGGATTAAATATAGAAGGTTAGATCACTTATTATGAATCGCGGGGATATAAAGGTCAAAGTTAGGCATCCCTAAAACCTCTTCACTAAGGGGTCGTTTGGTAGCCGATTAGAGTTATGCATGTATTAGTAATATAGAAATTAGTTATGAAGAAATTTATATATTATTTTATGCGGGGCTTAGTTATTTTTGTATTAGTTATTCCATATTCTATTTGCATAAAATAATATATAGATTGCCTCATTACTTATACATGCATTAGTTATGCGGGTTTATAAATTGCAAACCAAACACTGTATTACGTGTATTGAATTTTATACATACCAAAAGAGTACTACCAAACATGATATTACTTACGCAAGATTTAATATATGAATAACTTAGCTCCTAACCAACTTCCAAACAACCCCTAAGAAGTTAAGTATAGAGAGAGCTCACTGCTAGCTAGGGTGAGCATGGTGCGGTATCGTGTGGTAATTACGGTAATTTCAATTTTCGATTTTTAAAAATATTATACCATTATCATACCCAATTAATTCGGTATGGTTCGGTATTTTTAAGTTCGATTTCGATATTTTGCGGTACGGTAATTCGGTACCCATTGTTTGTTCGACTTCGACTTACATAGACTCATATAATAGATAATTGTGACTTCGGCTATTCAAGAAACGTCTTAATTATATCGTACTAACACCTTACACATGTAAAAATATTCAAAAGAAAGCACACACAATCCCCTCCATAAATCAATTACTCAAAAAGGGCATTTCAATCAAGATAGATTAGTCAAAATTCCAACATCTAAACATTTAATTTTGTACTACTACTAGATTATATGTTTGTTAGTATTATAATACTAATATATATGAATTGTATATGTAACTATATACTTTGGTATGGTATTCGGTATTTCAATATATTTTTTATAAATACCGAATACCGTATCGAATACCAAACTTTTTAAAAATGCATACCAAATACCATAATACCAAAAATTTAAGTTTCGATATTGTAATTGGTATTATACCGTACCATGCCCACCTCTACTGCTAGCTAATCATTTTGGGTCAACCATGAGAATTAGAATTATGAAACCCTTTATTTTTAGTAAGTCTATTCGGTACAAATTCAGATTAGTCGAGCCATAGATATCTAATGCAAGATGATTTCAGTTTAAGCTCTGAACAGACACTAATCGTTTCATTTTAGAAAGATTTGTATTGCTAATTTCCAAAATTCTGAAGAGAGGGCATTTACATTTCGTCCACCGACAATTTTAATACGTTAATCTCTAATGTGAGCCATGTGATTAGCGTATATAAATCCTACTTGCTTAATATAGTGGACTGATAGAGAATCAATTTATATATAGTCAAAATCATGCTGATTAAATTAAGTATTAACTAGTTTTCTGTCCTCGAGGTCCTCAGTATCTGACTTTCACTTTCATGAATTCATCTTTGATTTTTTTCTTTTTCTTTTTCTTTTTCTTTTCCTTCACCTGCTTTTAATTTGGATGTTAGATTTCAAATTCAAACAAAGACCATTAAAAAGTTCCTATACTTTTTAAACATATGTGACATATTAAAATCAAAGGAAATGATATATTTTGATGTGCTATAAGTAGTAACAAGGTCAGAAATATCGCTAAGGATGTTTGAGATTTTATATATACGTACAAAAATAATATTCAATGTTAAACTAATCACTCTTCGTCGATGTAGCTTCACGTGCAATCATTTTCAACAAAAATGTATTTTGATCTTTACATTTTTTAAGTATTTACATATCAATCATAGCGTGGTAAGTTTAAAACTTTGATTTTTTTTTTCTAATTTGTTTTCTAATAATCCACTTTGTTGCACACCACTTGATTAGAACCATAATATTTAGTGGCTAAACAAAAGTCAGTGTTTTGTTTATTGGAGTACTCTGTCATTTATCTTTTTCCAAGGCAAAGCCTCGTCTCACATATATCTTTCGAAAATGTAACACATAGTTAGTTCTCACATTGGGCATTTTGCCCATAAAATCGTTTGTATCCTTTCACTTGATTGTAGCATTGGCTAATGTGAGTGTGAGCACTGGCATGCTGGTCGACCTCCTTAATAATAATAATAATAATAATAATAATAATAATAATAATAATAATAATAATAATTTTCACTAGTATTTGCAAATATTGGTTTGATCATTAATATTAATATAAATACTAAACCTTAGTATTTGAGCTGGTGAAATATTGAAAGACTTGCTTTAAGAGTAATTAAAGTGAAATAATAGTTTAATTTTCACTTGCAATCTTTAACTCTATTGTTTCCTAGTGAAATTCATGTATAAACAAAATTTCGACTCCCAAATACTCTTTTTTTTAGCGCTAACAAACATTATTCTCTTTTCAGCTTCACCAAATTATTGTCAAAATGCCTAAATTGAATTCCTGCTTTATCACTCCTTAATTTAATGGAAGTTTATTGTTTTAGTCGGACGGCTAAAAATATTTATGCATGCCTGGTTGTAACCCTTTGTAGCTAGCACAAGTAATATACTCAATGTATAACAAGTGTATACAAATGTATAATAATTGTGTAATTAATATATATTGTATGCACACTGATTATACACAAATTATACAATAATTTTACTGGATAAAGTTGTTAAAACATAAAAATTAGGGTTATTTTAAAAAATGGGCCTTGTAGTGTTAAAATCCCTTAATTTATCTATTAAACCACTTTTCTATGAAAACTAAACATAACGAATAACAATATCTCTTTTCTAGTTGTTTAAACTTTTAGTAAAGAACATTTTTCGTAATCTAATAATATGATAGCATTTCGGAGTCTCACCTTCAATAAAATATTTTATGCTTAACCCGCAAAGGAAAAAAAGAAAGCAAAACCACATTTGAGGAGTTATAGTGTCAAATTTTTTTTGAAAAAACAAACAAATAAAAGTTTACATTTTCTAACTGTTTATACTTTTAGCTACGTGAATTTATAATGTGTGCCCTTTTCTTTTCTTTCTGTTTTCTTTTAACTGCAAAATGAATAGTTAAAGAACTAATCAATGGATCTCCTAGATCTAATGAGTAATGACCCTAGCAAAATCCAGTTGTCAAATCGAGAAGTTTCTATTATTATAAACTTTAACACTAATCAAATGCAGTCATGTTCATATGTAGAGTTGACTTCCAATTTCTTCCACCAATATCATATTACATGGGCAATTTTTAATGTAGTATACTATCTGCATTTTCTCGCAATTCTTTTCTCCAAGTTGTCGGCCTTAGTGGTTTTTGTGATCATCTGGACAATATTGTTCTTCTGAATATCCAAAATCAAACTTCACATTTGCCCTCATTTAATATTGAGTTAAGCTACCTTCTAGCCGGTTTGATCAAACTTCTAAAATCAGCTTATTTTAAAAAGTGATTTTTCAAAAGCTATAAAAAAATACTTTTGACGAAAATCAGTTTGCGTTTGACCAATTAATTTAAAAAGCACTTTCGAGCAGCAATTTGTGTTTGGCTAAGCTTTTAAAGAGTGTTTTTAGTTGTATTTTTTCCAAAAGTGCTTTTGGATAGAAGCCATATTTTTAAACAAAAAACATTACTATTTACTAACAAAAACACTTATTTTCTCCCAAAAGCTTGGTCAAGCACCTCAATGTTTTTAAATAAACACTTATTAGAAAAAATAAGTTAAATAAAAATAAGCAAAAAAATAAGTTTGACCAAACAGGCTAAAAATCTGTTAATTTTAAAAAGTGTTTTTCGTTAAAAGTATTCTTTAAAAAGTACATTTTGGAGAATAACTGTTTGTGTTTAGTTAATCAATTTCAAAAGTCACTTGGGTGATTTGTGCTTGGTTAAGTTTTTAAAAGTGCTTTTGGAAAAAAACTACTTTTTTAGCATATTTTTTTAAAAAAAAAAAACACAAGCACTTTAGACTTTTCAGAAGGTTGGCTAAATAAGGTATAAACAAATTGATGTTCCATTTAGGCTTTATTTCATTATATAATTAATAATATACAACTACTATTAATATTTAATACATCATAATTCGATCAAAAGAAAATGTGACAGAACTCTTTATCTGAAAAGGATAAGAAATATTTGATTTTGTAATATTTACACGTAGTACATAGTGGATATCTATCATAGCCACAAGTATAATGGGAATGGAACACACTTACTTGAGGAATACTTCAAATGATACCACTACCTATAACTATAAGACTTGATAGTAAAACATTAGTTTTTTCAAAAAAAAAAAAAAAAAAAAAATTACAATGGAGTTTGCAAATTCTTTTTTTGATTTTGTTGCAACTCTGTTTGTCTGAGTTACTTAAACTTTTTTTCCCCAGAAAAATTATCCCAAAATATTTTTCATCTTTAAATTTTGGTTCATTAAAGATGTTAAACAAAACATCAGAATGGTTTTATTTTCACTTATGCCCTTAATAGGATGCAAGCGACACTCGCTAGCATGTACTACTATTTACGTCTCAATTTACTTGACACTCTTTTCTTAACTTCAAACTTCTTATTTTACCATTGATAAAATAATTTATAGCCATAATTTTTTTTTTATAGTTTACCCTAGATCACCAGTTTCAAAATCTTTCATTTTTTAAACACCGTGCCTAATCAAATAGCTTCATAATTTATTCACGTAAATTAGGACAAAAGGAATATCATTTATTATGACTCCTTAATTAGTCTTTCCAGAATCTAGGGGATTTATTACTCTCCCAAGAGAAAAATGGAGAGAATGGCTTCTTCAATGGCTGATATTCTCTTAATTGCAGCTGTAATTTTTATCCTCTGCTCATCACTATGCAAAGCTGAAGTTAAAGGTTCATTTGAAGACAACTTTAGTAAAAGTGATTGTCCTGAGTCTCACTTCAAGACTTCTGAAGATGGACAGATCTGGTATCTCTCTTTAGACAACAAAGCAGGTACGGTCAAGTCTCTCTTTAATCATAACAACGTCGTCTGTTCGAATATTCTTTTGTTGTTATGGCGAGATATTGTTATAAAAAACATAAACTTGCAATATAACATAATATGAAAATCGGTTCCAAAGAAAACTTGGATTTTATAGTGAAATTTTATTATAAAAGATGGTTGTTATAGAGAGATCCTACTGTATTTGAAATTAATACAAGAGAATTCAGTGCTAATTATTTTCTATATTCTTTTCATTTGTTTTTGACATTTGAACTTTAAAGTTCTTGCTAATTATCTTTGATGTATTTTTTTTCTTATAGGCTGTGGCTTTATGACCAGGCTGTTAGGATTTAAAATCCCAAATCCGACTTTTGTAAGCAATTCCCGGGAAAGATTGGAGGGTCACGAAATTTGGACCACTTAAATACCAATCTCCTTAGACAACCTACTTACGCCGTGATGTAGCGAAGAATAAATAACACACACGGATTTATAGTGGTTCACCCTCGATGTGAGAGCTACGTCCACGTTCTTCTTTGCGGGCAGATCTTATTAAAGAAGAAATATTACAAGTGTTTACAACACTCAACCTCACAACCCCAATCCCAATGACACTCAAGAATTTTACCACACAAAATTCTCTCAAAGACCTTCTCTTACTTAGGCCTTTCACTAAGAGTATTTCTCTTAGATTTTTCTCTCTTTTGGATGTGTTGTCTTCTTCAATTTGGTGTGTTTAGCAAATGAGAAAGCTTCCCTATTTATAGGTGTGAGATGAACCTATTGATGTCATTGGTGACTCAAGCAAGCACTTGACAATTTGCCAAATACAAGGAAGATGTTTTCTTCCTTAAAACAAGGAATATGTTTTCTTCCTCAAAACAAGGAAAATGTTTTCTTCCCCTAAAATAAGGGATGGACCCAACAAATCTCCCCTTGAAGACTAATTTTAATTTGTCTTCACACTTTGATCGATGCGGCAGACTCTTTCCTAGTTTCATACTTCGTGCGGGCCAGCTGAAGGCGAACACGACTTCGGTTTGTCAACATCACCACCGTTGTCAGCATTAACATAACCTTGCAATCCTGTTTCTGATTTTCGGAAATACAGAGCTGAACTCGAGCTACCTTTCAGATATCTGAATATCCACTTCACAGCCTCCCAGTGTTGTTTTTCCGGATTGCTCATAAATCGGCTGACAACTCCCACTGCATGTGCAATGTCTGGTATCTTGTCCATCTGCTTCTTCTCATCCTCGGTTGTCGACGATCGATCCTTTGACAACCGAAAGTCTCCGGCAAGAGAGTGTTGGCGGCTTGGCATCAGCATGTTGAACTTTTTGATAACTTTCCTCACATATTCTTCTTGTGAGCGTTTGATGCCCTCTTTCTGTTGAAATCCCTTTGCAACCAGCCTTGCTTTATAATGCCTTCTTCCATTGGGTTCTTCCTTTATCCGATAAACCCATTTGTTTTGCAATGCCTCTTATCCTTTGGCAATTCGGCTAATTCCCATGTATGATTTGCCGATGAGTCCATCTCATCTTTCATTGCCGGCTCCCACTTAGTCGATTCATCGACTTGCATTCTTTCTTCATAACATTCCGCTCACCCCATCGGTGAGTAGAATGTAGTTGAGGGATGGAGAGTACCGTGAATCGGCTTCCGATCCTGGATGATCTACGGATTCGTGATTGGCGTCGTTGATTTGTTTCGAATCGGCACTTTCATCGATGCTTTCCGGATTATTTGTTCCTCCTCGCCTCAATTTTGTACTCCGGTCGCGGCTCGGTGTCGGAAAGTCCTCAAATCGACTATTTCCGATTCCTTGTCTGACATTCCGAATTTTTTTACAACTTGTCTTTGTACGGTACCTCTTCATTGAAGACAACATTCACCTTCGGATGATCTTCCGATTTTGTTCATCCCAAAATCGATAACCAAGCTCGGTGTCACCATAGCCAATAAAGTAACACTTCTTTGATTTTGGATCAAGCTTGCTTCTAGCCGTATCATCATTATGAACATATGATAAGCGACCGAACACTTTCGAAATGAAAGATTTACCTTTTGCCCTCCCGGACTTCTTCGGAATTCTGAAATCCAAGGAACCGACGGTCCCCGGTTAATTAAGAAGGCCGCGGTATTGATTGCGTATCTCGCCTTGAGAATGTCTTGGGCGATCCCGAGTGTATTCTCATACTCCGAGCACGCTCGTTCAACGTTCGGTTCATTCTTTCGGCTACTCCATTTTGTTGCGGCGTTCCAGAATAGTCTTCATCATCTTGATTCCATTATCGGCGACAATACCGTTTGAAATCACCATCAATGTATTCTCCGCCGTTGTCGGACCTCAAACACTTCAACTTGAGGTTTGTTTCATTCTCGACCATGGCTTTCCATCTTTTGAATACACTAAACACATCGGATTTATTTTTCATAAAATAAACCCACACCTTCTCGTTGAATCATCAATGAAGGTCACGTAGTAGTGTGTGATCCTCCAAGAGGGGAACGGTGGTAGGTCCCCACACGTCTGTGTGCACCAATTCCAACTTTTCGACCTTCAACTCCCTGCCTGCATTTGAGAAGCTTACTCGCTTTTGTTTTCGAGAATGCAGCTCTCACACGTATGAAGGTCCACCGTCTTCACTCCGGAATTAAGCCATTTGTCACCAACAGCTTTCATCCCCTTCTGGCGATATGTCCCAGCCGACAATGCCACAAATCTGTCTTCTTTGTGTTGTCAACCACAAAGAACGGTCATCGACGACTAGTCGTCATGTAGAGAGTGCCAATCTTCTTTCCTCGGCCAACTACCATAGCACCTTTCGCCACCTTCCAAGACCCATTACCAAAATTGAGATCATATCCTCATCATCAAGCCGACCTACGAGATCGGGTTTCGCATCGCTTTGGAACATGTCTAACTTTTGTAATCTTCCACGAGGATCCATTTGACATCTTCAAATTAATGTCTCCCGTGCCAACAACGTCTAGCGGCTCTCCATCGACTAAATAAACTTTGCAGAGATTCTGACCACGTAGTTTGTCATTATATCATGATGTGGGGTGGTATGAAAGGACGCTCTGAGTCAAGCACCCAAGAGTCTATCAGGCGTCAACCGATAGCAACAACGCATCGCCAATGTCTTCCGTAGCGCGTTGATTCCAGCCCCCTTGTTGTCCTCCTTCTTTGGCGCCCCTCGCTTTTCTTGAAGTGACTGGTTTTCCACGGTTCCAACACTCATGTGTTCGTCCCGGTCCGGATTGACCCCCGCCATTCCTTGACTTCGATCCGCCCCTATTTCGGTTGTAGTTTCTCGTCAAAATTTACGCTTCTCGTTTTCAACATTAAAAGCGAGAACTCGTCGATGCCTCTCCCGAGATCCGTCCCGCGCACCTCCTCGCAAGGATACGATCCACTAACATCGTTGAACTTTAGTTTATTCTTTGCCGAGAATTACTAACCTTCGCTCTTGGCTCCCGGCTATTTGGTAGGGATGCCAACAAAATTAGAGCTTGCACTTCATCATCAAAATCAATTTTTACCGATGACAATTGATTTACAATGGTATTGAATTCATTTACGTGTGCGGCTTAACATGAGCATTTTCCATCATCTTTAGATGAAATAGTTTCTTCATGAGAAATACCTTATTATTTGCCGAAGGTTTCTCATACATATCAGACAATACCTTCATCATATCTGCGGTGGTCTTTTCCTTTGCCACGTTGTGAGCAACGTTAACTTTTGACAAGCGTCGGCCGAATGACTCCCGGAGACATGCATCGAGAGATCCCAATCCGCATGCTTCATCTCCTCCGGTTTTGGACTCGGAGGTTCATGAAGTTTTCGCCATATAAATAATCTTCAATTTGCATTCTCCGAATGCAAAATCGTACCATCGAATTTACCGATGCCGTGCGTCGTACCATCTTCGCCTCCCATCGTTTCTAAATCACAACACACACCCCGTTGCTCGATACCCGTTGTTAGGATTTAAAATCCCCAAATCCGACTTTTGTAAAGCGGATTCCCGGAAAGATTGGAGGGTCACGCTGGACCACTTAAATACCAATCTCCTTAGATGAACCTACTTACGCCGTGATGTAAGCGAAGAATAAATAACACACACGTATTTATAGTGGTTCACCCTCAATGTGAGAGCTACGTCCACGTTCTTCACTATGCATCTTATTAAAGAAGAAATATTACAAGTGTTTACAACACTCAACCTCACAACCCCAATCCCAATGACACTCAAGAATTTTACCACACAAAATTCTCTCAAAGACCTTCTCTTACTTAGGCCTTTCACTAAGAGTATTTCTCTTAGATTTTTCTCTCTTTGGGATGTGTTGTCTTCTTCAATTTGGTGTGTTTAGCAAATGAGAAAGCTTCCCTATTTATAGGTGTGAGATGAACCTATTGATGTCATTGGTGACTCAAGCAAGCACTTGACAATTTGCCAAATACAAGGAAGATGTTTTCTTCCTTAAAACAAGTGAAGTGTTTTCTTCCTCAAAACAAGGGAAGTGTTTTCTTCCCTAAAATAAGGGATGGACCCAACACAGGCAGAGATACAGATTTGGTTGGTTTAGCATGAAGTTGAAATTGGTGGGAGGTGACTGCTGGTGTAGTGACAGCTTATTATGTAAGTTGCAAGATTTTGAACTTTTATGCATGACACTTCAGCTTTAACAAGGCAAAATCTTGTAAGATTTTTAAAAAAAGGATTGATTTTAAGTTGTATGCATCAGTATAAAGAAATTTTCCACTATCAATACAATTAGTCTGATTATGACAAGTGGTTTATCTATTTTGTAAGTTATCATGTTCATTGATGTGGAGAGTTGCTTGCTATTGTTGGTCAAATTTACCTGAGTGTATAAACTTTCTTACACTAATGCACAGAATATAACTTCTCTGTCACAAAAAAGTTAAAATACATGGACAACATAATTTTCTTTAAAGAGTTGTGTAAAAAAGTTTTATATTATCAATGTGTTTAACTTGTTCTAGTAGGTATTCTATCATATTTTTCAGGCTACTAATCTCGCATTTTAGAAACAGTTACTACTTGTTTATGTTTTCTATGCATTAAAGTTTAAACTCAAGTAAAAATGTTTTAAATGGAGATTTTATTTGACTGCAGATGTGCACAGAAGATGGGGCAGGGCCAACAAGAGATGAGCTAGACTTTGAATTCTTGGGAAACAGAACAGGGGAACCTTATATTATTCAGACAAATGTTTACAAAAATGGTACTGGTGGGCGTGAGATGAGGCACGTTCTTTGGTTTGATCCCACTCAGGACTTCCATTCATATTCCATTCTTTGGAATTCTCACCAGATTGTGTAAGTACCTACCTCTTTCAATCTGGAACTCTCACCCTATCTGAATTAATCGGGGCCTAAATATAAATATGGAACACTAGTTAGGACGCCAAAAAGAAACCCTCTTTCAACTTTTCATTTTTCAAGTGATTCTTAAGTAAAAATAACCAACAAGTATCGTAGTGAAGTAGTATGTACTCCTTCATCCTTAATCAGAGCCAGAGGTTTCAAATTCGAGCCCTGCTGGGTACGGAGTCACCTTTATTAGGAAATGCTTTGCCACCCAATGTGGAACTTCCCGGCACGACTTCAAATTTAATCGGACCCTAATACAGGTACTGAACACCAGATAGAAAACCAAAGAAAAAGACCAATTTGAAAGATGAAAAGTATTTCTACCCTTCTTTGATCTTTGATTCAATTATTTGATGATTTGTTTAGTTTTGGTAGATTTTACTTTGAAATATTTCATGGTCGTACAACCAAACCTCTCTATAGCAGTGTCGTTTGTTTAAATATTATTTCGCGGCCGTAGCGAAATATTGTTCTAAAGAATATATGATATACTGTAATATGAAAAATCAGTTCCAAAAAAAACTTGAACGTTATAGTGAAATGTTATTTCTTATAGAGGATGATAATTACAGAGAGGTCTGTCTTACTTGATTAGGCTAGAGAATCTACCTTTTAAATTTAGAGTCAGATCCAAAATCTTAAATAAGTAGATTATTATTATACTTACTATTCCTTCTTAGAAATCAGTGTGAACTTGGCAGAAATTTTTATTTTAAATTCAGTCAACTATATGTATACTTCGAGCTAAAGAAAACAGATCAAATTACAGACAATAACATGCCTTATATTACTTTATTATGCTAGAGGAATATCATTTACAGTAAGGGTAGGATTCACGATTTCAAGCCAACAAGTGATATGAAGTACCGTTGCACTTACCGTTCATGTATAACATTTAGTTCGCACATAACGTAATTATATATTTTTCTTGCACATAACATAATTATATATTTTTCTTTAAAATTGTTCAACCATATATACTGTTCGATAACACACATTACCAGTAATCTGTCTGCCCTTGTTTACAATTAGACTTAACTAACATCATAATTCTTGTGTGTGTAGGTTTTTCGTGGATAAAGTTCCGATAAGAGTATACAAAAACGCGAATTATACGAACAATTTCTTCCCCAACAAGAAGCCAATGTACTTGTTTTCGAGCATATGGAACGCAGATGATTGGGCTACTAGGGGTGGTTTGGAGAAACAGACTGGAAAAATGCACCATTTGTTTCAACATATAGAGATTTCAATGTTGATGGTTGTCAATGGAAAGATCCTTTCCCTTCTTGTGTTTCCACAACCACTAAGAATTGGTGGGATCAATATAATTCTTGGCACCTATCAAGTGACCAGAAATTGGACTATGCTTGGGTGCAAAGGAATTTAGTGATTTATGATTATTGTCAAGATACTGAGAGATATCCACAAAAGCCTGTGGAGTGTTAGTTAAGTCCACGGGATTAATTGACCAAAATAGGGATATTATATTCTTTTATAAGATGAAAGAAATTAGTGTTTCAATTTTGATTTTGAGGGTAGATGTTGTCATGTGTATTGGATCATAATTATTTCATTAATTAAAGCATTTTTTTGATCGAAACATTATTATTTTCTCCACTAGGCTTCGGCTACAAGTTGAGTCGAGTTGACGAGCACTTTTCTATAATAATAAATTGAATGGTCGAATTAAACTTGGGAAATTTACGTAAATGTACCCTTCGGCGAACTAGTTTACCAACATCGCCGAACTATACACTACGTAGTGTATACCTACACCACTTCGACTTTATATGTTGTGTATAGGTGTATAGTATATGTATATTATATGTATAGGTATGTATAATATATGTATATTTCATCTAAAGTATACACTTTCTATACACTGTGTACATACTAAACTAGATGACAGTAATTTTCCCATTAAACTTTACATAATACGTACAGATTTTCAAGCAGACATTAAAATTCTTCAACTAATTTGTAAAATTAGTAATTCAAATGCAATGAGAAAAGATTAGATATTAACCCGTTCTAACATTGTGAGACATGGGAAATAAATAAAAAAAAAAGAGGAAAAACTAAGGCTCTTGCCTTTTAACTATTTAAAGTCGTGATATAGTAATTTGATTGCAAAATTTTTGTTTAGTGGCTTGATACAAGAAACCTAGGAAGACCTACTTTATAACCAAATTTCTTGACATCCTCTTGGACTTGTTGTCTAAATTCTTTAAATGTAAATTTTCTATAAACAGAAGGTTCAACACAGCTAAGTATTTCTGTGTCATAAGAGGGACATAAGAACAATGCAGTTAAGAACCTCTCTTTTACTTTATTTGTCACAACTCTATGTTCAACACTTCTATAAATACCATTGCTCCATGCCGGCATCATGTAACATTCTTCATTAATTTTGAAAAACTAGAGAATATGTTTACACCAAATTAGTTATAACAAAGGTTGTTTTTGGTATGATCAAAAATATTTTTGGCAAATGTTTTTCAGAAAATAAGTCATTTATAAGTGTGTTTTTGATATGACTGAAAATATTTTCTTGAAAAAGATTTTTTAGAGTCTTTTACAAGGGTGCGTTTGGTATGATTGAAGATAATTTTCAAAAAATAAGTCATATATAACGGTATAATTGGTAGGACCAAAAATGTTTTTCTGGAGGGGAAAATGACTTCCCTCACTTCAAGGAAGGAGTTATTTCGTTTGACAATTATCTCAACACTTATAATTATTGCTTTAATCAACACTTAGACATTATGAAGAATATTTATACTTAAAATTATCATCAAAACACTATCTTGTTTTCTAATGTTATTTTCAATCTTTTGTGAGTAATTTTCTTCCTGAAATTATTTTTCACTCTCCCACCAAACTAGGAAAATGTTTTCAAGAAAACAAGTGATTTTGTCAAAGTTGACTTCCATCATACGAAACACAACCTAAATCATTTTCCTTTGAGATGAAATAAAGTACTCTTTTCGTCCCAATTTATGTTACGGTTTTTGTTTGGGACAGTGTATCAACATTTAGGAAAATAATTTTCAAATACCTGGAATAGGTCTCCTATATTGATGATAAGAGCTTGAGGATTAGGCTTAACAGAGATCCATTTCCCATCTCTGAATAATTGCAACCCTCCAATTTCATCTTGATGCAATATTGTGAGGAAATCACTGTCAGTGTGTGGCATTAATCCAAACAGTTGTCGATAAATAGGGCAAGGTGGATATCTGTTCATTCTTAGGTAGCAAGTGCTTGGCAAACATGTTTCTTTGAAATAATTTGACTTATTATAATGTCCCAGTTCCTCTGCTAATAATCTTGCTAATTGCTGTGCTAATTTAGATAGTGTTGTTGCAAATCGTTCCATTGTGGAGCTGAATTCATCCAAAAAAAAAAAATCAAGATCAAATTCCAGGAAATTGAGTTTAAGTTATTTGCACTGTCATTATTCGATCACTAATTAAATTATTCCTACAAATAATTAAAGCCTCCTTTAATTCAAAATTCGTAATCTTGAAAATAAGAGAGGTGATATGTTACCAGTGGGGAAGCTAAGATTTTTATTAAAGAAATTCAGAGTAAAAAAAAAACACGAAAAATGCTAAGGAGATTCAACATATAATAATTCATTAAAAAAATAATAATCTATCTACATATTCAATGTATTTTTCCAACGAAGGAGTGTCAAATGACTCCCTTAAATAAGGTGGCTACGCCATGTCCTGCTACGACAAGTAATTATGACCCTTAAATAAGGTGGCTACGCCATGTCCTGCTACGACAAGTAATTATGATCAGATGATATTTTTTTGTTTATATTGACGATGTATATATCCCCTAACGATAAAAGAGAATCAACAAAGTACATTAAGTTAGGGAAGAAAAATGAAGCGTTTCAACTTATTAATACTATCAATGCATTGTAAGCAAACTTTTTAGAAGTTATAGTTGTCTGGGCAAGTAATCTTTGTTTATTTCTCCTTTTAATTGGCTCCTGGTCCTCCTCTCTTTAAAAAAGAGAACATAAATAAATACTATTAATCCACCTGGCTTCTTATATTTCTTATTGAGTAAGGGTGGTCCAATGTTAACTCCTCTTTTTTCTTTGTTTAGGTTGACTGCCTGGTACAAAATCATGAGGATAAGGATTAGGACATATCCTCCCAAAAATGCCAAATGCATGAATTCCACATTTTTTTTTCCTTCTAAATCGACACACATTCACTTTTTAAGATATTTATCTTACCACTATAAAGTACTGGATCCTCAAATAAATAGCCCCACAGACCACAATGCCCCAAAAAAAAAAAAAAGAAACATCATATCAAGTGTTATCAACAAGCCTTTCAATTGATCATATATTTCCACTTTTTAGGGTAATAGCTTCCTATCTATGTACAAGCAGTCGGCAGCACCCAAATGCTCTAGAAGGAAACTTTTAACATGGATAAATAGCAATTTGCCCATCAAAATTATAGCGGACAAATATATATATATACATATATATATATACACACACATACATTCTATACATAATAATATACATTTTTTGTATATTTGACTAACAAATGTAATTATTGAGCAATATTTTAATGAAAAAGACGCTATTTGTTAACAAGGTTATGAATTCATTTGTTGTTTCTTTTAAGCTCAGAATCATATCTGAAATCGTTAAAGAAGCTCGAGGAAAACATCTAACTGAATACAACTCCATCCTTTAAGAATGAATATCTAGGTATTCTGTCATATTTTTCAGGTTACTAATCTCACATGTTAGAAACACTTACTACTTGTTTATGTTTTCTATGCATTAAAGTTAAACTCATGTAAAAATGTTTTAAATGGAGATTTTATTTGATTGCAGATGTGCACAGAAGATGGGGCAGGGCCAACAAGAGATGAGCTAGACTTCGAATTCTTGGGAAACAGAACAGGGGGAACCTTATATTATTCAGACAAATGTGTACAAAAATGGTACTGGTGGGCGGGAGATGAGGCACGTTCTTTGGTTTGCTCCCACGCAGGACTTCCATTCATAATCCGTTCTTTGGAATTCTCACCAGATTGAGTAAGTACCTACCTCTTTCAATCTGGAACTCTCACCCTATCCGAATTAGTCGGGGCCTAAATATAAATATGCAACACTAGTTAGGAAGCCACAAAGAAACCCTCTTTCAACTTTTCATTTTTCAAGTGGTTCTTAAGTAAAAATAACTAACAAGGATTGTAGTGAAGAAGTATGTACTGCATCCTTGATCAGAGTTAGAGGTTTCAAATATGAGCCCCGTTGAGTACGGAGTCACCTTTATTAGGAAACGCTTTGCCACCCAATGTGGGACCTCCCGGTGCGACTTCAAATTTAATCGGACCCAAATGCAGGTACTGAACACCGGATAGAAAACCAAAGAAAAAACCAATTTGAAAGATGAAAAGCATTTCTGCCCTTCTTTGATCTTTGATTCAATTATTTGATGATTCATTTAGTTTCGGTAGATTTCAGTTTGAAATATTTCATGGTTGTACGACAAAATCTATCTATAGCAGTGTCGTTTGTTTTAATATTTTTTCGCGGCTGTAGCGAAATAGTGTTCTAAAGAATATATGATATACCGTAATATGAAAAACTGATTTAAAAAAAAAATTGAAAGTGGTCCAATAAAAAAGAGAACATAAATAAATACTATTAATCCACCTGGCTTCTTGTATATCTAAGGTGGTTTGGTTGGAGGGATTAGGTAGATTATCCTGTTTTAGTATTTAGGATTAAATTTATTTCATATTTAATTAGAGGTATTAACTAAAATCGGTATGAAAATGAGAATTATAATCTGAATAAGTTATTCAAATTATAATCCTGACTTTAGTCCCAAAATTATAATAATTAAATATTCCGATTTGAAACCACACATGCCCTTATTGAGTAAGGGTGGTTCAATGTTAACTCCTCTTTTTTTCTGGTTTAGGTTGACTGCCTGGTACAAAATCACGAGGATAAGGATTAAGACATATCCTCCCAAAAATGCCAAATGCATCAATTCCACCTTTTTTTTTTTTTTTTTTGCGTCTAAATTGACACACATTCACTTTTTAAGATATTTATCTTACTATGAAGTATTGGATCCTCAAATAAATAGCCCCACAGGACACAACGCCAAAATAAAATAACATCATATCAAGTGTTATCAACAAGCCTTTCAATTGATCATATATTTCCACTTTTTAGGGTAATAGCTTCCTATCTAAGTACAAGCAGTCGGCAACACCCAAATGCTCTCAAAGGAAACGTTTAACATGGATAATAGCAATTTGTCCATCAAAATTATAGCGGAAATATATATATATATAAAGACACACACACACACACATACATTCTATACATAATAATATACATTTTCATATATTTGACCAAAGAAATGTAATTATTGAGCAATATTTTAATGAAAAAGACGGTATTTCTTCTGTCAACAGGGTTATAAATTCATTTGTTGTTTCTTTTAAGGTCAGAATCATATCTGAAATCGTTAAAGAAGCTGGGGGAAAACATCTAACTGAACTACAACTCCATCCTTTAAGAAAGAATATCTAGGTATTCTGTCATATTTTTCAGGTTACTAATCTCACATTTTAGAAACAGTTACTACTTGTTTATATTTTCAATGCATTAAAGTTAAACTCATGTAAAAATGTTTTAAATGGAGATTTTATTTGACTGCAGATGTGCACAGAAGAAGGGGCAGGGCCAACAAGAGATGAGCTAGACTTCGAATTCTTGGGAAACAGAACAGGGGAACCTTATATTGTTCAAACAAATGTGCACAAAAATGGTACTGGTGGGCGTGAGATGAGGCACGTTCTTTGGTTGGATCCCACTCAGGACTTCCATTCATATTCCATTCTTTGGAATTCTCACCAGATTGTGTAAGTACCTACCTCTTTCAATCTGGAACTCTCACCCTATCCGAATTAGTCGGGGCCTAAATATAAATATGGAACACTAGTTAGGAATCCAAAAAGAAACCCTCTTTCAACTTTTCATTTTTCAAGTGATTCTTGAGTATAAATAACCAACAAGGATTGTAGTGAAGCAATATGTACTCAATCCTTAATCAAAGCCAGAGGTCTCAGATTCGAGCCCTGCTGGGTACGGAGTCACCTTTATTAGGAAACGCTTTTCCACCCAATGCGGGACTTCCCAACGCGACTTCAAATTTAATCGAACCCTAATGCAGGTACTGAACACTGGGTAGAAAATCAATGAAAAAAAATAATTTGAAAGATGAAAAGTATTTCTACCCTTCTTTGATCTTTGATTCAATTATTTGATGATTCATTTAGTTTTGGTAGATTTCACTTTGAAATATTTCATGGTCGTACAACCAAACCTATCTATAGCAGTGTCGTTTGTTTAAATATTTTTTCGCAGCTGTAGCGAAATATTGTTCTGAAGAATATATGATATACCGTAATATGAAAAATTGATTCCAAAAAAAACTTAAACGTTATAGTGAAATGTTATTATAGAGGATGATTATTATAGAGAGGTCTGTCTGAACTTGATTAGGCTAGAGAATCTGCCTTTTAAATTTAGAGTCAGATCCAAAATCTTAAATCAGTATATTATTATTATACTTACTATTCCTTCTTAGAAATTAGTATGCATAAATATTTATTTTAAATTCAGTCAACTGTATGTATACTTCGAGCTAAAGAAAACAGATCAAATTACAGACAATAACATGCCTTATATTATTTTATTATGCTAGAGGAATATCATTTACAGTAAGAGTAGGATTCAATATTTCAAGCCAACACGTGATTTGAAGTACCGTTGCACTTACCGTTCATCTATAACATTTTTAATCCCATAAAAAGCTCTCTCCGTACAAAGAGACCGTTGATTAGAAATTTCCCCTTCTTTCACGCGACTGGTGCTCACGCGCCTCCCCACGTGGCCCGCCGCCACCTCTGCCCCGGCGCGTAAACACCCATGGAAAACAACACCCCATCGGAGGGGACGAAACCCATTGAAGAGAAACAACTAGATTTTGCTACAGCAGTAACCAAAACCCCAAATCTGAACACCAAAAATGACAAGTTCGGATGCCCTAATGTCAAATCCAAAATCATGAAACACAACGGAGGTCCGGCGGTTGTCTTCAATGCGTCGGAATACTATGGTATCATGACAGATCCGTGTAAATTCACTATTGTCGGAAAATTCATAAAGACAAGACCTCAAATTGACAGAATCAGATCGAAATTCGCGAAAAAAATCAAGGTCAAATGTACTTACACGATAGGAGTTTTTGATTATCGTACTGTGTTTGTTGATTTTTCTCTTGAAGAAGATAGCAAAAATTTCTGGTATAGGAGATCAATGGAAGTTGATGGGTAACAAATGTGGCTCCAAAAATGGACGCCTGATTTTAAGCCGGTGGAGGATTCCCCTGTCGTACCAGTCTGGGTCCTCCTTCCCGAGCTGCCTTATCACCTTCATGCTTGGTATTATCTTCGACAAATAGTTGCACCCATCGGAACTCCTCTCTCAATGGATAATGCCACGGAAGGAAGAACTCGACCTAGTGTTGCCAAAGTCAGAGTCGAGGTTGACCTCACTAAAACGAAAATCCAATCTATTTGGATTGGATTGCAAGATGAGGACCACACTCTCAAGGGGTTCAATCAAAGATTGGAATATGAAGGTGTCCCTAAATACTGTCGACACTGCAAACTTCTTGGGCATTCGATACTTCAATGTAGAAAAGTGGAGAAGAAAATGGGGAATGAGGAAAACAAGAACAGTAACAATAGTATCACTCCTCAAGCTGAAGAACAGGAACATCGACAAGAAGAAGACATTGGTACGACTAAGATTGATTGTGGTGAAAATGAGGTCGATGTTGTTGAAAATAACGTCCACACTAAAGCAAGGAGCTAACTGCTACAACTAGTAATAACAACAGAGATGGGTCCGTGGAGGCTGATGAAACCCAAAATGCAACCATGGACAGAACCAAAAAAATCAGAAGAAAAAAAGAAAAAGGACAAGAAAAAAATGCCCAAGAAGAAAGCCAAAGTTCAGTTCAAACCGAGTATGTCCCAAGAAGGGGCTAGGAAGTCTAGGAAACTTAACCCGAAACCTATCAACTATGATCTTATTACTCCTATCCTTACAGGAATAAAGCAGATCTTACAGGAAATGCCCAATGAAGAAGAAGAGAAGAATAAAGAAGGAATAGATGCTGCCGGTGATATCAAAAACAACTTGGATGAGAGTGATTCCAATTCAATTGTCCAAAGAGATCAAGAATTTATTAATATTAACAAAGAAAAAGAGGATATGAACAGAGAACTTATAAATCCTATGGAAAGGAGAGGTGAAACAATAGCTCCTAAAGAGCCAGTTAGTGCAAACACTGATGACAGAAACAGGGAACCCATACATCTCACAGTAGACTTAAACTGGATCCCTCCCATATCTCATATACCGGATGAACACACAAAGAATACTGAAGCTACTTCCCCTGAGAAAGAAGCTACCCTAGAATCCAAAAATTCGGACACCGGCCAAATGGACACTCGAGAGGCAACATATGCAAAGGAAGAACACAACATGGAGGTGCAAAGCAAGCAGGACAAGACAAGAGAAAATAAACAAAGCAAAAGACTCAAGAAGACAAAGGGAATAGCAAAGCTCAATCTTCAAACAACAAAGGTAAAAACAAGCAGAAGAACAAGAATAAGAAAGGTAAAACCAACAATTCCCCTGAACATCTCGGGAAGGGGAACAAAAATGGCAATAAAAAACTAGTTTTCCATGATTAGTGCAATCATATGGAATATCAGAGAGGTAAGATCCAAAAAAACTATTCATAGGCTTAAAAGATTATCGAATATCAACAAATCTGACTTTGTGGCAATTTCAGAACCTTTTATAAATAGCAATAAGATTGAAGGCAATAAAAGGTTTCTGGGTTACCATCACCGTCTTTCTAATAACAATGATCAAATTTGGTGTTTTTGGAAAAATCATGTTCAAGCTACTGTTTTTGCGAGTGATGATCAACAAATCACCTTTGAGTTCTCTGATAATTCTAGAAATGAGGTTCTGTATGTCTCTATTGTTTATGCTAAATGCAGCTCTAATGATAGAAGAGAATTGTGGGATAGTCTTATAGATCTTGCCAGCAGAATTAATGGTCCTTGGTGTGTTGGGGGTGACTTTAATGTTATCATGAACAGCGATGAAAAAATAGGAGGTAGGCCCCACAGGGCATCCAAGAGCCTCGACTTCATCAGCTCAATGGAAGCCTGTGGATTAACAGATTTGGGTTTTGTAGGCCCTAAATTTACTTGGTGCAATAATAGAAGACCGGACAAAAGGATATGGAAGAGACTGGATAGAATATGTGTCAATGACCAATGGCTTCAACACTATCAACACAACTATGTCAGAAATCTGTCCAGATCTGGGTCGGATCACAGACCATTGCTCTTAAAGTGCCACAATGAGCAACAAGATATCATCAGGTATTTTAAGTTTCTAAATCTTTGGACTACACAACCTGATTTTCTTTCCATTGTGCAGGATACATGGAATTCACAGGTGCAGGGTAATGCAATGTGGAGGCTCAAAAGTAAACTCCAAGCAGTGGGGAAAAAACTCAACCAGTGGTCCAAAGAAAGCATAGGAGACATTAATGAACAATTTAATTCCTGGGAGGCTAAAGTACAGGTACTCGAGGAAATGGACCTGCAGAACAACAATGAGCATAGTAGACAGGAACTCAACAAAGCCAATGCAGAATATGTCAAGTGGCTAGGCATCCAAGACAATATGCTTAGGCAAAAATCTCAAATAAAATGGTTTCAAGAAGGGGATTACAATAGCAGATATTTTCACAGTGTTATGAGGAACAAAAGGAGAAGACTACACATATCTAGGATCAAGAATCACAGAGGAAACTGGATCCAAGGAGAGGATAAGATAGGGAAAGCTGTTGTGCACAAGCTGTTGTGCACCACTTTGAGAAACTTTTCAATCTAAAAATTCCCACTACTGATAGCACAGTCTTGAACCATATCCCTCACTTAATTACTGAGGAGAACAATAACATGTTGACTAAAATCCCTGAAGAAGAAGAGATCAAGGATGCCATTTTCAACCTTAGTTCTGAGAGCACTGCAGGGCCCGATGGTTTCAATGGCACTTTCTTCCAAAGGTGCTGGGATATCATTAAAAGTGAAGTTATAGACTTTGTGCAAGAATATTTCAACGGAAGGAACCTCACAAAATTCTACAATCACACCTGCCTTGTTCTTATCCCTAAAGTCATTTCCCTGACTAGCTTCTCTCAAATAAGAACCATTAGCCTCACAAACTTTACCACAAAAATCATTTCCAAGATCCTATCCAGCAGACTTAATACCCTTCTACCATTGATCATTTCAGAGAACCAGAGTGGATTTGTCCAGGGTAGACTGATTACCGAAAAATGTGACGTTAGCTCGAAAAATCATTCGTGTATCGAAAAGAAAACAGAGGAGGGAACATAGTCATCAAACTGGATATGGCAAAAGCCTATAATAGGCTCTCGTGGGATTTCCTGATTTCGGTCCTGAGGAAATTTGGATTTTCGAAAATTTGGATTGATCTAATATGGGGTCTTATCTCAGATGTTTGGTACTCCATTGTCATTAATGGGGTAAGAAGAGGTTTCTTCACCTCTTCTCAAGGTTTGAAGCAAGGGGATCCTCTATCCCCTTCTCTTTTTATCAAGTAATTAAGTTCTAACTAGATCTTTAAATAGCCTCAACAATGAGCCTGATTTTATTCCTTTCCATATGAATAAAAGAGGCCCACAAATTAACCACCTTGCCTATGCTGACGATATTGTTATTTTTTGCAGTGCAAGGAAAGTTCTATCAATCTTGTGATGAGTCACATTGAGAAGTATGAAAATGCTTCTGGCCAAAATGTTAATGGAGAAAAAAGCTTCTTTATAACAGATCCAAAAGCTAGTGCACAAAGAATCAATAGAATGAGAAATTGCACTGGCTTCATGGAAAAAAGTTTTCCTTTCACCTATCTTGGCTGCTCTCTTTATATTGGCAGAAAGAAGTTAATCTACTTTGAGAATATGGCCACGACAGTGGCTAATAGACTCAATAGTTGGCAAGGCAACATGCTCACCTTTGGTGGGAAATTGATTATGATCAAGAACGTGTTACAATCACTCCCCATTTACACCCTTTCTACTATGAGCCCCCCGAAAGGAACTCTAACTCTCATTGAGAAGTATTTTGCGAGGTTCTTCTGGGGCACTTCAAATGAAAAAAAAAATATCACCGGAAAGGCTCGGAAGAACCTATGCTATCCTACTAATGAGGGGGGACTTGGTATAAGGAGTATGATGGAGATAAATGATACTCTTGCTATGAAAAAGTGGTGGAGGTTCAGAACTAATACCACCTTGTAGGGTACCTTTATGAGAGCTAAATATCAGAAAGGTGTCCCATCCGCCGTTAAAAACGGGTCTCTGGTAATTCACATGCTTGGAAACACATGCTTCAAATAAGAGACAAAATGGAGAATAATATGCTTTGGAAGATCAACGCCGTAATCGTAGTCCACAAGTGGGACAATTGGTCGGATAAAGGGGCTTTAGCCAATCTTTTTCCGGACCATCACCATAACAGGCATACTACGATTAGTAGCTACATTAATAATGGTGCTTGGGACTCCTCTAAGATTACTCTTGATTTTGGGGATAGGAATCATAACATATTTGCTAACATTGATATTGGAGACCCATCACTAGAAGATTTCATTATTTGGAAACCTACCAAAGGATGGGCATACACTAATTCTTCCGCTTTCGTGTTAAATACGTAGGAAACAAGAGGATGAAACGCTTCAAAGTTCTGGCATAATTGCATTCCCCTCAAGATTTCATTTTTAGGTTGGAGGGCTTGTTTATCCAAACTTCCTTTCAACGAGAATCTGGCTAGATTGGGCATAATTGACAACTCCAATTGTAGATGCTGCAACACGCCTATCAGAGACAGTATGCAACACACTTTGGTGAGGGACAAGTCGCTAAATATCTCTCGGGAGTCATTTGGTTCGCCTCTAGGTATTAGACACGTAAATTGGCCCATCGAAGAATCCTCAAGCTCTGGAGAGACACAACTACCCACAACAGCGTACACAAGCTCCTAGTTAACATAGTCCCCTTGGCAATCTACTGGGAAATTTGGAGAAACTGGACAGCTTGCAAATATGGCGAGCAAGGCGTATTCTACTGTGAAAACGAGGCACCAAGTTAGTCGGATCGATGCCGCTTTAGCTAAAGCTTTCCCAAATTCCAAGTTCAATTAGCCATGGCACAATCTCTGCCATGAAGTTGAGAGGTGGAAACCAAAAACAACATATTTTCACGTTAAATGGGACAAACCAGAGGCGGGCTGGGTGAAAATCAACTCAGATGGCAGTTTTCTCCAAAATGGCAAGGCAGGAATCGGTGGCATAATTAGAACAAGCTCAGGGAATATGATTTTTGCATTTGCCAAATCCATTCAATGCAAATTTCTCATAACATAGCCGAAGCCACAAACCGCAATGGAGGAATTCAACAGTGTTTACGTTTGGTCAAAAGAAATCCATCCGAATCGACTCACAAATTATCACGATATGTTGAATGCTAGAACCACCAACAATCTTAAGCTAAAAGGAATCATTCTCAACACCGCAAAATTGATGGAGCACGTCGAAGTTAAAGTCACTCATCACATAGAGGCAAACCGTAGCCGATCTATCAAATGGCAGCTAATATCGATATCTCTACACAATACAACTCATATACTCAACTGCCTGGAAATATCAAAGGATCTTTCTTTATGGATTCTTGGCAACTTCCAAGTTTGAGGAGTAGAGTTGATAAATCAAATTTTTTTTGTTAGTTAGAGTCGATTAGCTAGCATGAAGGGATGTATATTTTTGTACAAGCTCCCATTGTCCCCTTCATGTTTCTTTTTTGGTATTAGGCGATCTTTCATTCTCATGTAATCGTGAGGCTTTGGCCCTTGTCCTCCTCCACCCCTCTTGTTGATATGAAGGAATATACAAGGTAGGGTCATGTTAAACCCCCCAACATCCTATGATCTTTGATTAGAGGATGATTGGCTTAAAATAAAAAAAATAAAAAAGTTCGCACATAACATTATTATATATTATTTTTTAAAATTGTTCATATATATATATATATATATATACTGTTCGATAACACACGTTACCAATGTGTGTGCAGGTTTTTCGGGGATAAAGTTCCGATAAGAGTATACAAAAACGCGAATCATACGAACAATTTCTTCCCCAACGAGAAGCCAATGTACTTGTTTTCGAGCATATGGAACGCGGATGATTGGGCTACTAGGGTTGGTTTGGAGAAAACAGACTGGAAAAATGCACCATTTGTTTCAACATATAGAGATTTCAATGTTGATGGTTGTCAATGGAAAGATCCTTTCCCTTCTTGTGTTTCTACAACCACTAAGAATTGGTGGGATCAATATAATTCTTGGCACCTATCAAGTGACCAGAAATTGGACTATGCTTGGGTGCAACGGAATTTAGTGATTTATCATTATTGTCAAGACATGAGAGATATCCAGAAAAGCCTGTGGAGTGTTGGTTAAGTCCATGGGATTAATTGACCAAAATAGAGATATTATATTCTTTTATAAGATGAAAGAAATTAGTGTTTCAATTTTGATTTTGAGGGTAGATGTATTATTTTGTCATGTGTATTGGATCATAATTATTTCATTAATTAAAGCATTTTTTTGATCGAAACATTATTATTTTCTCCGACTAGGCTTCGGCTACAAGTTGAGTCGAGTTGACGAGCACTTTTCTATAATAATAAATTGAATGGTCGAATTCAACTTGGGAAATTTACGTAAATGTACCCTTCGGCGAACTAGTTTACCAACATCGCCGAACTATACACTACGTAGTGTATACCTACACACTTCGGCTTTATATGTTGTGTATAGGTGTATAGTATATGTATATTATATGTATAATATATGTATATTTCGTCTAAAGTATACCCTTTCTATACACTATGTACATATATTGTAAACTAGATGACTGTGATTTTCCCATTAAACTTTACATTAATACGTACAGATTTTCAAGCAGGCATTAAAATTCTTCAACTAATTTGTAAAATTAGTAATTCAAATGCAATGAGAAAAGATTAGATATTAACCCGTTCTAACATTGTGAGACATGGGAAATAAAGAAGAAAAAATGCAATGAGAAAAGATTAGATATTAACCCGTTCTAACATTGCGAGACATGGGAAATAAAGAGAAAAAAAAAGAAGGAAAAACTAAGGCTCTTGCCTTTTAACTATTTAAAGTCGTGATATAGTAATTTGATTGCAAAATTTTTTGTTTAGTGGCTTGATACAAGAAACCTAGGAAGACCTACTTTATAACCAAATTTCTTGACATCCTCTTGGACTTGTTGTCTAAATTCTTTAAATGTAAATTTTCTATAAACAGAAGGTTCAACACTGCTAAATATTTCTGTGTCGTAAGAGGGACATAAGAACAATGCAGTTGAGAACCTCTCTTTTACTTTATTTGTCACAACTCTATGTTCAACACTTCTATAAACACCATTGCTCCATGCCTGCATCATGTAACATTCTTCATTAATTTTGAAAAACTAGAGAATATGTTTACACCAAATAAGTTATAACAAAGGGTGTGTTTGGTATGATCAAAAATATTTTTGGCAAATGTTTTTCAGAAAATAAGTCATTTATAAGGGTGTTTTTGGTATGACTGAAAATATTTTCTTGAAAAATATTGTTCCGAGTCTTTTACAAGGGTGTGTTTTTGATCGAAGATAATTTTCAAAAAATAAATAATATATAACGGTATAATTGGTAGGACCAAAAATGCTTTTCTGGAGGGGAAAATGACTTCCCTCACTTTAGGGAAGGAGTTATTTCGTTTGACATTTATCCCAACACGTATAATTATTGCTTTAATCATCACTTAGACATTATGAAGAATATTTATAGTCAAAATTATCATCAAAACACTATCCTGTTTGCTAATGTTATTTTCAATCTTTCGTGAGTAATTTTCTTCCTGAAATTATTTTTCACTCTCCCACCAAACTAGAAAAATGTTTTCAAGAAAACAAGTGATTTTGTCAAAGTTGACTCCCATCATACGAAACACAGCCTAAATCATTTTCCTTTGATATGAAATAAAGTACTCTTTTCATCCCAATTTATGTGACGGTGTTTGTTTGGGATAGAGTATCAAAATTTAGGAAAATAATTTTCAAATACCTGGAATAGGTCTCCTATATTGATGATAAGAGCTTGAGGATTAGGCTTAACAGAGATCCATTTCCCATCTCTGAATAATTGCAACCCTCCAATTTCATCTTGATGCAATATTGTGAGGAAATCACTGTCAGTGTGTGGCATTAATCCAAAGAGTTGTGGAGAAATAGGGCAAGGTGGATATCTGTTCATTCTTAGGTAGCAAGTGCTTGGCAAACATGTTTCTTTGAAATAATTTGACTTATTATAATGTCCCAGTTCCTCTGCTAATAATCTTGCTAATTGCTGTGCTAATTCAGACAGTGTTGTTGCAAATTGTTCCATTGTGGAGCTGAATTCATCCAAAAAACATCATGATCAAATTCCAAGAAATTGAGTTTAAGTTATTTGCACTGTCATTATTCGATCACTAATTAAATTATTCGTACAAGTAATTAATGCCTCAAATTTGAAATTCGTAATCTTGAAAATAAGAGAGGTAATATGTTACTAGTGGTGAAGCTAAGATTTTTATTAAAGAAATTCATAATAAGAAAAAAAAAAAAAAGTACACGAATATTTTAAGGAGAAACATATAATAATTCATTAAAAATAATAATCTATCTACATATTCAGTGAGTCCCTTAAATAAGGTGGCTCCGCCATGTCCTGCTACGACAAGTAAATATGATCAGATGATTTTTTTTTTTAAATATATTCACAACGTATATATCCCCTAACGATAAAAGAGAATCAACAAAGTACATTAAGTTTGGGAAGAAACATGAAGCGGTTCAACTTATTAATACTATCAATGCATTGTAAGCAAACTTTTTAGAAGTTATAGTTGTCTGGGCAAGTAGTCTTTATTTATTTCTCCTTTTAATTGGCTCACATAATAAATACTATTAATCCACCTGGATTCTTATACCTCTTAGGTAGTTTGGTTGGAGGGATTAGGTAGGTTATCTTGTTTTAGTATTTGAGATTAAATTTATTTCATATTTAATTAGAGGTGTTAACTAAAATCGGTATGAAAATGAGAATTATAATCTTAATAAGTTATTCAAATTATAATCCTGATTTTAGTCCAAAATTATAATAATGAAATATTCCGATTTTAAACCAAGCGGCCCTTTATTAAGGGTGGTCCAGTGTTAACTCCTTGTTTTTTTTTTGTTTAGGTTGACTGCCTGGTACAAAATCATGAGGATAAGGATTAAGACACATCCTCCCAAAAATGCCAAATGCATGAATTCCACATTTTTTTCTTTCTAAATTGACACACATTCACTTTTTAGGATATTTATCTTACTATGAAGTACTGGATCCTCAAATAAATAGCCCCACAACGCCAAAAAACACATCATATCAAGTGTTATCACCAAGCTTTTCAATTGATCATATATCTCCACTTTCTAGGGTAATAGCTTCCTATCTAAGTACAAGCAGTCGGCAGCACCCAAATGCTCTAGAAAGAAACGTTTAACATGGATAAATAGCAATTTGCCCATCAAAATTATAGCGGACAAATATATATTTCTTTATATATATATATATATATATATATAGACACACACACACACATATTCTATACATAATAATATACATTTTCTATATATTTGACTAACAAATGTAATTATTGAGCAATATTTTAATGAAAAAGACGCTATTTCTTTCATCAACAGGGTTGTGAGTTCATCTGTTGTTTCTTTTAAGCTCAGAATCATATCTGAAATCGTTAAAGAAGCTTGGGGGAAAACATCTAACTGAACTACAACTCCATTCTCTAAGAATGAAGATCTTGGTTTTGGAATTTCACTTATATATAGAAGTTTGAATTATATTACATTATACTAGAGTTTTACATATAAAAATTTGAAACAGCATCACGCCATATTGTAGTTTCACATATCGGAAGTTTTAGAACTCCAACAAGTTTCACACCATGTAGTAAATTTCTTCATATTTTAGCCAGAGATATTTTTATCCAAAATTTAATTTCAAACAATGGTTAAAAAACTGACTATCCCATGACCTTTTTTCGAAGGAAACATAGTTTGATTCCAAACAGCAAGACTAATAATGTACTCCATAAGAGTTTCACTACTTAAAAGAAGCGAATTTTTGGCAGGTTCCATTAGAAATTGGCTCGTTGGAAACGTTTTCAAATGACAAGCTAATTTCTGATGGAACGTCTTCGGAATTCGTATTTTCTTGGTAGTGTTTTGAGCACTTATATCTTCTAGGAACTAAAGTTATAACCTACTTACATTGTACCACTTAAATATAAGTTCTAATTTCAGCAAAAAGTCCTTACACTAGCTCTTCCATCTTTCTCTACCTACAACTGCAATTCTCGGATTCACCATCTCCAAAGAAATCAAAAAGGAAAAACTTATCCTCACATGAATAGTACTCCGGTCCTATAGACAACTAGATAGGCTCACGGCCTTATAATCTTACCAGCATTTGATGTTAATCCAATAAATACATGAAAAATAATTTTAACCTTGTATGCACAGTGTCATTTTTTGCCGAAAGAGATAACCCCCTGCCCCTTACTGGCCCCGCCCCTAGTCCTTAATATTAAAACCCTAGGGGTTGTATGGTTGGAAACAAGTTATCCCGGAATTAGTTATGCCGCCCTCTCACAGGGATAAAATAACACTACAATTCCGGAATAATTATACCGCGATTTTATTCCAATCAAATGTGAGATAAACTCATCTCAAATTCAATCTCGGGATTATTTATCCTTATTCCTTATACCAAAAGAGCCCTAACACAGTTATTGCTACATGGCATGCAGAATAGTTTGTGAAGGGTTTACAAATAAAGAAGATTCCCTTTACCCCAAGAGCTAAAGTAAATAACTTGAAGAACAGGTAAATACGAAGACCAGAAGACCAAGATATTGTAATACACACAAAACCAAACATATAATTAAACACACACACACATCAATTAAGATATGTAACAAAGAAAATTCTAATTACCTGAGGCTGCTAAGACCCTTTGAACATGAAACATCAGAGAGAGGTATATGAAAAGCTTCCGACCATGAAATCTGCCGAAGACAAGTTGCCGTTGGCGTTCCCCAACGGTAACTTCCTTCGGAGAAGTTAAGATTCTTGTCAATATTCGTCTTCTCACGGAAAGTTCTTTTGAAAAGCTTGACTTGCTCCCTGTTAGAATCGAAATAATCAGGTGCCATGCTAACAAAGCATAACTTTAACGACGATAAATCAGACAACAACAAAATATATCAAAAAAGACACAAACAATTCAATACCTTTTCATTTCCCCCAAAACATCATGTGAAACTCCATGATTCACCACTTGGAAAAAACCCCATTCTTGCGAAGCCTTAGCTATTCTTTTCTTGCATTCTTCTCTCTCGAATTTATCTCCGTAATTTAGTTGGTGAAGATTTATCAGAGGCAACTCACATTCCTCCACCAAGAAGAGGTCATTGTATTTGTTTGAATCCAGGTTTTCATTGCGTATGGTATCAAAAAGATCTTTGTATGTCTCCACAAATGGAGGATCAGGTGATTCTTCCATGCTTATGGTCTGAAAAGAAAGTGGTGTTAGACAACAACATATACATCTCAGCAGAAAACTGCAGAATATATAGGAGTAGCATCTAAGAGCTAGTTTAATTAATATCCACTGATTTTACACTTTCGGTTCCGTTTATCTATAACTTACTGTCTTAATTTTAAAATATACAAATGTCACAATTTATGAAGGGTTACAAGTAGATACTTTAGGCGATCTCATAGTGAAATAAAAAATTTATATCATTGATGCATATAAGTTAATTCTTTTGTCAATGATATTAAGTGAAACGTTTAAGTTATATACATAGTAAGTGAAAAAAAAATAATTACACTATGAGGTTACCTAAAAGATGTCTCTACAGACATCGTAGGCGGAAAACAGTGATTCGGTAGAATATGGGTTCGTGGGTATTTAATTATTTAATGTTACCGAGTTCGTAATTAATAATTTATACATATTTGACAAAAATTCTAATACAAATATATGGTTCGAACAAAATTTCACTGGTTGCTAACTTAAACCCCCACCGTTTCGTCTCCGCCCCCGTTGTGTAAACTTTCTTAAAATATGAGATTTGTAATCTTGAAAATAAGATAGGTACTTATTACAACTGGTAAATGTGACATGATGGTGTAAATATTTCTAATACCTACAGCGTACGTAGATAACTTAAATGTAACAAAAAATTTACATGATCAGTATAGTTTACAACGCAGAACCGATTCCAAATTTAAGCTTGATGGGTCAACCTATATTTTAAGATTTTGGAACTAAACTCATTGTACATTTGCATTTATGGATTTAGAATTTTGTTTTTATTGAAATTTTAGTGATTTTCACAAATATATTTACATCCGTGAAAAAAATTACTTGTTGAACCCGTTGAAGAAATGTTGCATTTGGCTTTGGGTTAAACTATTATAGCAGATCAATGACTATATATTCTTATCATATTGTCAGTACTAATAATATTCTGGTGATTATGTATATATTTCTTACATCCATCGTACATAAAACATAAATTGTTTCCAGAAATATGACCCAAAATTGAGGAAAAAAAGCCATGCAAAGTTTCTTCTTTTTATGTTATGTGTGATCATTGCATATATAAAGAAGAAAAGAGAATCAGAGACCATATACCTGAAATTTCTGATTCTATGTTTTTTGGTCAGGCCAATTTGAGTAACATTTGGACACAAAGAAGTATACCTGTCCTTTATTTACAAGGGAGGTGGTGAGGGAGCATAGGAGCCTTGTGCAACCAAACAGAGACCAATTGGACCCATTGACATTTAAAAATTGAAGTATTGCGTGTGTTTAATCGGTCAAAGATCCAAAGGATTATAGTCTATGTTCTCTATCATAAATCATGGTACACATGCTCTATTAATGTTGACGGCCTCCAGGTAAGTGTGTTTTTTTTTTTTTTTTTTTTTTTTTTGTCCCTTTTCATTTTGGAAGGGGTTAGGTGCGATTTATTTTTAATTTACTTAATAAAATTTTACATATTCTGTTTGATGTTTAATTATTTTTATAATTTCTTAAAATTCAAGGTAATTAATTATATTTTTGATGATCGATTTCTTTTACTTATTAGCAATATATAGTTAATGTCCGTATAATCTTTCATGAGATATTGTTGATTCTAGGTAGGATTTATTGAATTTAGTTTTGAAGCCCCGTTTCGATTGAGGCAACTGTTACAGAAACTATTAAAATTATTTTTTAAATAATAGAAATAGTTAAAATAGAATTACATCATCTGATTGAATATGTCAATTCTATTATCTTCTACTTATATAATTCTTCTAACACTTTTAATTTCGAAAATACATTTAAACCAAATATCGTACTGCTTCCAATGCTTTAAAGGACATTCAAGCTTAAAACAACGTATTTTTAAATCTAACCATTTAATAATTGAATAGCTTGGTCTTGAAATTTTTTCTAGAAAGAACTCAAAGAATTGATGAGAATCATACAAAATCAAAGTTATAAACAAGATTGATTCTGATAAAAGTGGATTAGATAAATAAAGTTAAAGATTAAAAAGTAGCTGTAAATTTAATGACTACAACTTTCAACAGTAATTATACCAAATCATATTCTTAAAAAGCAGCATAAACTTTGAAAATACGTGTACAGTAATTAACAAAGTGTTTTAATTAAGCACCCGAACATGATAAAGTATTCTTATTATTTACTTTTGCTTCAATTTTTTTTTTTTTTAAATCGAGCGGATTCTCAAGCTTGATATATTATGTATTAAAGTTAACCACAAACTTTATACATTAGCCTCAATTGGAACAGGCCTGAGGTTCTAACACTTGTTGAGGCTGAATACATATAATTGTGAGGTGACATGTTATAAGTGGTTAATTTATCTTCATAATGGGCATTTGACATGCGCAAAAGTTTTTCTTAAAAATGTCTAATTAATAAGAACACTTTATCATGTATTCAAGTGCTCAATTTGAACAAGTCAATTCAAATATCTTGACATTTACGGGCGAATTTAAGGGACTGTCGATGTATTAGGCCTTTCTTCTACGAGTTTGGAACCTAAATGACAAAAAAAGATGAAATGAACCCAAATACCCCAAGTTAACCGTAACGGCGCAGTTAAGTCCAATAATGCAGTAAATTACTGCGTTAAGGAAGGCCATCAATTTAATAATGCAGGAAATTTCTGCATTAAACAACTCCATAAAACTAGGGCAGAACTTCCATTTTCCTAACACTTCTCCATTCTCCTCCATTTTCACTCTTTTTGCCATATTTTACACCCTCATAAATCATGTCTCTAAACTCCGAATCATCGTTTTATGCTATAGAACCCGACATGTGTTATTGCGGTGTATACTGCCGGCTCAAAATTTCAAGGGCTCCAGAAGATCAGGGCCGTCGTTTTTGGCATTGTAAAGTGCCCGAAGTAAGTTTATTTTGCAAATTGTTATAGAGTTTTTGTCACATTATCTACATTTTCTATCTTACAAAACTAATGTTATTTGTTATTTTAATAGGCAAATGGTCGGTGCACATCTTTCGGTGGGAAGATAAAGTTCCCGCTGATAAAACGGTGGCGAAGAAGTATAAAAAGGCTCCGGTTGATAAAGATACCGCGACTTCACAAAGCAATGTAGATACCTTGAAGTTTGATTTGTAGTGTCAACTTAGGGAAGCTCTAGAAAAAATTGAACTTCTGGAGATATTGCTAAAAGAATCGGAAGACAAAAAAAAAGTTTTTTCAAGGATAATCTTAGAGACTCTCAATGCGAAACAAATGCTTTGAAAGAGAAAGTGAAATTTTGGAGGATGATTTGTGGTCTCTTGTTGTTGTTTGTAATTTTGAAGTGTTACATTGTCGGCTAGGTTTATTAATTGGGAAAATACATAAAAAACCCCCCAACGTATAGCCAGATTAATTATGACGCACCCAACCTTTGCGGGCGACCTATTACCCCCCCAGTCTTAATTTTTCAGTATTTTAGTACCATTTTCGACTGACGTGGCAAAAAAAAAAAAAAAATATGGCGAGTGAAAGCAGTAAAAATATTTTTTATATTTTAATAAAAATTAATTTTTAAAAATTTATTTATATTTTATCCTCTCACCCACCCCCACCCTCCCTCTCTTCCACATTTCAATTGTTAAATGCAATTTATTTTTCTCTTTCTTCTTCTTTCTCCTTTTCTCTTTCTTCTTCTTTCTCCTCAACCACCGCCGCCGCCGCTGCCACACCGTCGCCGCCACACCGTTAGCAAAGAATAAGAACGCACAAAGTAGGCAACACGGCAGCAGCAACAGCAAAGAACAGAGCAACAACAAAGAACAACACCGATATGAAAATGGGTCTGACCCATTAAAACATAATGCCATTTAGGTGGAGGAGATATTTTGGTGTTTGATTTGCCTTCAAATGAATGTGTGTGTTAATGGAGGAAGAAAATGAGTTTTAATGGAGGAAGAAAATGGGTTGAAGAAAATGGGTTCAAGAAAATGGGTTGAATGTTTCTTGAAAATAAGCTCTTTATGATTGATGATTAAATTGAATGTGTGTGTTAATGGAGGAAGAAAATGGGTTGAATGTGTGTGTGTTAATGGAGGAAGAAAATGGGTTGAATGTGTGTTGTTAATGGAGGAAGAAAATGGGTTGAATGTGTGTGTGTGTGTGCAATGGATAAGAAACGGGTTGAATGTGTGTGTGCTAATGGAGGAAGAAAATGGGTTGATGGATTTCTTGAAATGAAGAAGAAGAAGAAGAAGAAGAAGAAGAAGAAGAAGAAGAAGAAGAAGGGTTTAGTGATGAAGAAGAAGAGTTTAGTGATGAAGAAGACAAAATTAATGGTTAATTAGAGGTTAATTAGTGTAAATATAATTAATAAAAGAAAAATCAAATGAAAAAAAAGAAAGGAAAAGTGGCAGGACGTGGCAGCAGCGTGGCACCACGTGGAGAGTGTGCAACACTCTCCACCGGTGTGAACCTGGCTTCAATTTTTTTTTTTTGCCACGTCGATCAAAAAATGGTACAAAAAATACGTAAAAATTAAGACCTGGGGTAATAGGTCAGCCGCAAAGCATGTCAGGGTGCGCCATAATTAATACGCTATACGTTGGGGGGGTTTTTATGTATTTTCCCTTATTAATTCCTATGTAGTTTGTTTTTATTTTTTGTAGTTTAACTTTTATGTATTATGTATTTTCTATGGTTTGTCTAATGTATTATATAATCGTCACTTTTTATGTAGTAGTTTATTTGTGTTTTCTATAAAAATTTGAATCGTTGCACTTTGTATTTATGTATATAACGTTTGTCAATTCTAACACGCTTAAGTAAGTAAATCATAAAATATAAGAATAAAAGCAAAACTAAACATATTAATATTCTTCTAATTAACGAAATCATCATAAATTAAAAATATAATTAAACTCACAATATTCTTAATCATCAGAATTGAAGTTGTCAATATCGTCTTCAGATAAATATCTTGGGTTTCTTAAGACAAATCTTCTTTCTGTAGATGTTAGTTCCCTACCGGTTGATGATGCCTGTTCTTCAGTCAACTTGAGCATATAAAATCTACAACGTCGTGCTAACATTTGGTTGTTCTCTTTCCTAATCCTCTGTATCGCAACCTCGCAAGAATCTTGATCAGTTCGAGGCATGCTCAATGAGAATCTTGTTGGGATTAGAGCGTTGAGATTTTTCAAGTCACGAACAAGACGTTGTGATTCGACGTACAAACCACAATAATATTCACGTGGATCTAAATATTTCAGTTGGCAAAAATCGTCATTATGCTCTCTTAAAAGGCGGGGCTTCAGCTCGTCTAGCACGAATGCATGGTTATCGATCGATTGAGGAATCACCGAAATAGCTGCTATGATTTTAGCTGTCATCACCACTGGTATTTGGATCCTTTGGAAAGAATACCGACCAATCTACATTTCTACTTTTAGTAGTTTACTAAGTAGCGAAAGGCTACTTATATAGGTATCAAACTCAATAGGTTGTGGGATCATGACTATGACCCACCTACTTTATTTAAAACAAAAATTAATAAGATCATGGGAAATCATTGTCATCGGACATCTCACAGTCCGAGTCCCACTTGGATGTGATGTAACCATTTCGACTATATCCAGCCCCAATGCAACATATTTGCGTTCGGTTGTTCTCTTCGCGAAAACGATTAAGAGCAAAATTCAACTCTTG
This sequence comes from Lycium ferocissimum, assembly GCF_029784015.1. Classification (NCBI taxonomy): domain Eukaryota; kingdom Viridiplantae; phylum Streptophyta; class Magnoliopsida; order Solanales; family Solanaceae; genus Lycium; species Lycium ferocissimum. The sequence continues at coordinate 50,079,564 of NC_081345.1, read as the reverse complement.
TGGAGTGCCACGAGGCATTGACGTAGCATGACTTTCTGGGTGTTTAAGTCCAAATGCCCTCAAGTTTTGTTCCAGTGCTACAGCCTCCCTAACACGCCAATTCCACTCATCTGTCATTGTATTGTTGTAACGTTGATTGTATCTCTCCTTCGGGTTATTCGAGCATTCAAAATCTTCACCCAATTCCCATGTCCTACCCATTGCTTCAAATATGTCTCCTGGAGAGAACGATGTAAGACGACTAATATTTTCAAATTGGTTAAAAAATGACATAATAACCCTATTTTGTGTGGTTGCTATTTATTCGTCAATTACGCTTTATAACATTCGCTAGCAATCATATTGATGTATGGCGCTAAGTTTAGATGCGTTATGCATGGTGGATTTATAACGTTTCTGAATGACAACACTGATTGAACATAATGCACGCGTTTGACCACTTTATACACCTTTAGCGCATGGTTGATTTCTGACGTTTCTGAATGACAACACTGATTGACAACACAATGCACGCGGTTGACCACTTTATGCAGGCGTTTGACCGCAACGGTGAGAATGACTTTTACGCAGGTTGTGGAGCGGTTCGTGACTCGATCAAAGGCGGCCAAAGGATTTGCGGCAGATAGTCTAAAATGGATGCCAAAACCAACACAATTGTTCGGATATCACAAATTTAAGTGTCAGCAACACGACAGGATGGAGTACAACCATGTAGAGCGTATATTTGAACTCACAACAAGTGTGCACGAAGGTGGTGAAGGTAACGTTCACACAATTTGTGAGATACCAAGAACATGCACATATGGCAAGTTTCAATCATACCACATGCCAGGTTCTCATGCCTTCAAGTGTTTTATCACAATGGGAAAGAATGCCTCGCAATACGTGGCTAAGGAATATACGGTGAAAAATTATGCAAAAACGTATGCCGAAAGGTTTTACCCACTTGATGATGAGAGCTATTGGCCAACAAAGCCATTTTTCATGGTTGCTAACAAAGCATTTATCCATAAATTGAAACAGCGAGCATACTCCCGTATTCCTAATGAAATGGATGTTTCACCAGGGAGATACACTGAAAATGCTCATTTTGCAATCATGTTGGTCATGATAAGCGTAAGTGTCCCTTACGGCATGGTGGTCAAAGTACATCTCACGGTGGAAGTACCTCTTGTGATGGAAGAAACTTTCGTGGTGGCGGCAGATCTCGCAGTGGCAAAACATCTAGTCAAGCGCATGAGTTGATGAATCTATTTGAAGTTTTTTCTTTCTTTGATGAATGTATTTTAACTAGTTTCGGTTTGTTATTAATGAACTAGTTTAAGTATTTTCATATTGTTATGAATGATGCAATTTAATTATTTTGAGGTTGTTATGAATGATGCAATTTTGACTAAAAAATAACACGCTCAAATCTAAACCCTAAAAAATAAATAACTTAAAGCTAATGACAACAAGTTTTCAAACAAAATCTTACTTCGAGCACCTTTCAACCACTAAAATGACAATCCGAAGCTTAGCGTATCCTTGAGGTATTGAGCCTACCTTATTAATCGCACAAAAATAAGTCGGGTTCTATAAAAAATATTGAAGTTTTGGAGTCTCGAAGCATGATTAATCTAATGCTAAAGTACGTAAAAAATGTGAAAATGTACAAGAAAGAGAGTAATTAACCAAAACCAGAAGAAAAAAAAAAGGAAGCAGAATAGCTCAGTAAATTACTCCGCTATTGGAGTTAACCTTGCCGTTACGGTTAAGTCCTTTAATGCAGTAATTTACTGCATTAAAGGTACTTTGGTACCAGTTTTTTTTGTTGAGGTATTTTGGTTCATTTGCTCTTTTTTGGGTCATTTTGGTTTCAGACTCTTCTATCTCCATGTATTAGACTATTAATATAGGGGCAATATGCAGGATTGCCCTTCGCTGGGGGTGGTCTTTAATTTTTACCCCTCAAAATGGTGGTCTTTAAATTTTGCCTTTCGGGCGAGGGCACATGAAAGTGCCCGTGCGTAAGGTTCGTAAATAGCGTATTACAAAATTATGCCGGTAGAATTTAATAAAATTGAATGTAACAATTTCTGCAAAATTTGTCTTGCGAAATTCTGCCTTGCGATTTTTTTTTTAAACTGAGCTGGGGTTCGAACTCATAACCTCGGGGTGTTAGGCGAGGGGTAAAACTTAAAGACCACCAATTTGAAGGGCAAAAATTAAAGAGCAACCCAAATAAAGGGCAATCCGCGCAAAAAAAAGTTAATATAGCACATCTTCCGTCATAAAAAGAAATAGAGGCCAAATTAGCATTTAGAATGGAATTGATCAAGAAATAGTTGCATTATTGACTGCACAGCATTTGTAAGATGATAATTCTTTCTTACTTGGTTTGCCTGTACTGGGACGTTTGAAGACTTCGTCATGACTTGGCTCAGATGAGAAGAAATGTAGAGCAATCCTGGGCTACAATAAAAACAATCCAAATAAACATATGATCATTGATAATACAAACTCAGACGCCAAAAGAAAAGAGGAAGACGCAAAATCGTTTGCATGGAAAAAACAACGAAATGTGAAAGAAAATATATCATGATAACCAAACAAGAAGATTGGGCATCAGGACCTAATTAAGAATCTTTTTAAAACTGATTTATAAGACAATTTAAAACATATATGATAATCATGAGCATATAATTAAGTAAATAAAAGGGGAGACTCAGCATTGTAGTTACGAGTTAGGCAGAACCCACTAAATTAGACCCAGAGTAATTTGTATTAATTTCTTTTTAATATGCACATGCAAGCAAAAAAAAATTATAATCAGAACCCATAATCAAAAATCATGGTTCCGCCTCTAATCAAAAGTGTTATCTCTCTAACTAACAACTTAAATTTATGATGAGATGGTTGTTGGGCTAAATTGGTCTAAAAATATTCTTAGCATAATGTGATATTTTCCACTTTGAGCCAAGACGATATGATTTTCAGGCCTTTCTCCATTAACAACATTCAACACTTTATGCTTTTTTTTTTTTTTTAACTTTTAATGTGGGACTTTATTCTCAACCTAACAATTTTCTCTTGAACTAAGTTCCACATGACCCGTTGCCGATTCATGGTCTAATTTGGAGATTAACGGGATATCACCAACATTATTGAGTATTTATAACTACCAAGTGAACATGTTTCTTCTGTGTGTGTATGATCTCCAACCTACGGGTAAAGGTAGTAAACCTACCCATAGACATGCAATGACAATAAGCTGGGCACAAATGCCTGCATCTCTTCTTCATCTTCATACCCGTCCCACTAAACTTTTGGCTCTTATATCAGTTATTGAGCTAATTAAATTAGCTCAAAGATACTCTTAGCAAGGTGTAATATTGTCTGCGATGGGCAAAGTCACGCGATTTTTCCCAAAAGACTTCTTACCATGCATGAAGAGCATCCGACACTTTACAATTAGCTTCTTTTTTTTTTTTTCTTTTCTATTTTTCATGTGAAACTTTATTCATACACCCCCAACAATATTATAATTTAATATGGTATTGGAGTATGCAAGAGATCATGGATTCGAGTTTTCTTGTTACCCATTATAAGAAAGAATCATCCAATAAAAAAGAATTGTCACATAATCGACGTGTTGAAGACATAACTAACTAAATAAAATATATACTCGAAAATAAAACTTAAGTAAAATAGAGAAGGCTTACTACCACTTACATGGAGAATAAAGCTAAGTAACAGAGAAAGCTCTGAAGTCCGAAGAGGTAATGTATATGTTGTATATATGACTGCTTCCTAGGTAGTCGTTTTGCAGTGCAGCAAGAATATTGGACGATATTTTTATAGGGAAAGGACTGGACTATAGAGAAAAAACATCAACAGTAATTATATTTTTGGTCAAAAACATCAACAATAATTATAACATGGAAAATGTATACTAATGTTTGTAGGTGTTTTATTACTTGATTGAACGTTTATGTATAGAAAGAAGAACACGTGGCTCATCAAGAAATCAGAACTTCTGCCTTTTATGGCAAATATCTTTTCGATGACATTTTCCATTTTTGCTATATTTATTAATGTATAAATATTTATTACTGAAGCTTGAAAAGAGTGATGCTTTAATTTCATTGGCTAATTCGTAAGTGAGAAAAGGGTGTCGTTGGGGTTTAGGTGGGGGAAAGAAAATTTACTTTAATTTGCTTTGCTAAGTACTCATAATATTACAAGTCCCATTTCTAATGGCATATTGTTCGACCAATAATATCACACTGGTTGTTGAAAATCAAGGTTAATTTCCAATCACAAACATCAATTTTGTTTCATTTGGCTATCATTCTTCCAAGTCTTGCCTCTCTTCATCATTCATCATTTTATCTCTTTGATTTCTTCTCTCTCTTGATATTTGAGACAAATGGGGGTGGAGCTATTGCAATTGTGGAGTCAAAATTTTTATTAAGGAGATTCAAAATACAATAAAAATAAACATACAAGGAAGTCAAGATAATTCAACATCTATTATATATATATATATATATCTTATATATTACTGTAATTTTTCAACGAAGAAATATGTTATGTGTATTTTGTATATCCGTCGGCTATATTTTAGGTGGCAATGGTCAATGTCAATTTCTCTTTTTTGAATCTCCTAACTAAAATTTCTGGCTCTCCGCTGTAGAGGAACGGCACACATGATAAATTTATGGACCGATCCCAAACATGAAAAAACACGGGGAAAAAAATTAAGAAGAAAATAAGAATTTATCTTAATCTATGTCGGCAATGGCACGTACATGTGACATATATTATGATAAAACAAAGTCTCATGTTTCGTCTGAAATACACGTCGTTAAGAAAATTTTTGCAGGCTGAGAATTTAAAGGCTTCCATGTGCACTGCTTTGATGCAGGACACAAAGCTACTGATGATGTATAATTATTATTATTGTACCATACCCTTTAGCTTGATTTCACTACATATATAAGGTCTTCATTGATCTTAGTTGACATAAATGTGTCTACGGCTATAAAAAAGAACCGACAAACCGCACCAAACCGATAAAACCAGCCAAACTAAAAACCCTACAATAGTGGTTTGGTTTGACTTGGTTTGGTGTTGAAAAAAAAAAACCGACCATAATTGTTTTGGTTTGGTTTTAGCTAAAAAAAGTCAAACCGAACCAAGCCGACCCGACAGTACGTGTATTCGATTTTTAAAATATATTATACATAAAAATATTTATATGTAATGTAATTTGTAAATATTTCCTAAATTTTTTCGTAGTTTTTTGTCTTTTATCATATTATTTTAAACTTGAACTTAGAATTTTGAATGCCAGTAAATTTTATATCCCGTGGATGTTAGTAACTCAAATAAACTCCAAATCAAAACCAACTCAACACTAATGCTAACAAAAGAAATCCAATTCTAACTGTAGGAATGCAAAGAATGTTTGATATCTATTCTTTAGTTTTGCATAATTGGTTTAGAGCCTAAAAATATATAGTTTAATTTTTTTTCTTTGACATGTAATTAATACTTATTAGCCGTACTTATTTTAGCATAACTTAGTATTTAGATTAAAGTCATTTTCTTTATGGCTTATTAATTAGTAATACTTATTTTAACTGATTTTATTATCTTTTTTGTTGAATATTTTAATACGATATCATCACTCATCTCACATTTTGTGTTATTTTCTTAAGAAACACCTTAGTTATATAGTTGTATCTTACTAGGACTAAAGAAATATTTGAAGTAAAAGTCATATGTTTTGTATAAAGACTTTTTCGAAAAAAAACCCGAAAAAATCGACTAACCCAAGAAAACCCGAAGTTGAAAAACCTGAATTTTATTGGTTTGGTTTATAAATTTAAAAACCCGACATATTTGGTTTGGTTTAGTATTTGAAAAATCCGAACCAACCCGGTCCACGTACACCCCTAAATGTGTCAAATATGTGTCAGAGCTCGAGCATATGGCACGTTAATAAAGTTGCTTTGGCCTACGACATTTAACGGATTTGTCTCCGTTATATCGTATACAAAAACGTAAATGTTATGTGAAATTAGTTATTTTCTGTCCAGCATAACAATTTACACTCTTTTTTGTTCGAAATCTCACCATACTAGAAGTCTGTCATCCATTTTGCATGACTTGCCTCATATTAACTCACCCTCCGTCGTATGCGCATGCGCAGAGGTGGAGTCAGGATTCGAAACTTGTGGGTTCAGAGTCCTTATTCTTTAAAGTTACTGGGTTCTTAATTAATAATTTGTACATATTTAACAAAAAATTTAATACAAATATATGATTCGGACAAAAGCTACTGGGTTCGGCCGAACCTACAACCGAAGGGCTGGCTCCACCACTGCGTATGCGTATTGCGTAATGGTGTTATTTTTGGCTAATCTTGAATTAACAACTAGATTTTCACATACTGCAACATCTATTTAAATTTTCAAGTTGCAAAGTAATACTATCGCCTTTTTATTTTACTGTCATAGTTTGAACTAGCACAAAGTTTAACCGAGAGATCAAAATTTTTGAGTTGCTAATACATTTATGTGACTATTAAACTTTTGAAACTCCAGCCTAAACCCCTCCTATCCAATAAGGTGGCTATACACTAAAAAACAAAAAAACTTTTGAAACTCGTAACTATTGTAACATATGATTAACATTTGGATTGCTATAAAAGCTTCTCATTAGGGCAATATAGTAGTGTGTCATTTTTTTAAACGGTCTAATAAGAAACAACGTGAAACAAATGAAACGAATGAAGTACTTCCTCCATCCTAATTTAAGTATCTTAGTTTGATTAGGCACGTAGTTCAAGAAATGAAAAGAGATTTTTTGAATCTTGTGGTCTTAAATTAAAGCTGTCTAAAGTATCAAAAAAATCATTTGCATCTTGTGGTCTTAAACTTGTCATGTAGGATGTTTGAATCGAAAGACTTACAAAAAATAGAAAGAGACACTCTTTTTGGACAGACTAAAAAGACACTTAAATTGGAACGGAGGAATCTGTACTCAGGGGCGGATCTATGTATAAGCGTGGGGTTGGCACGCCACCCGGACCTCTCAGGTGAAATTGTGTATATATATGTATGTACGTAAAGGAAATAGTATAGATAATAATTCTGCCACCCAGAGTAACACGTGAGCACATAGTGCCAGTGGTGAAATGTCAAATTCTGCCGCCTCAGGTCGCTGGTTCGAATCCCTTTGGATAGACTTTTTAAAATTATTTTACTTTGCTGCATATAAAAGCTTATGACTCAAACTCTCAAGCTAGGATAGACACCAACTGATGATGTGTGCTTCCTGGCAGGATTGTTAATAGCTTAACCTTTTCTATGGTGGTCATTGGTTCGAACCCAATTACCACTTTCCTTTTGGTAAAAAGGAGTCAAGTTGTGGCTAAGAAGTCTTGAACCCAAGACCTCCTCTAACTTCTGAGTCACCAAAACCAACGAGCTAAGACTTTCTTTATGCAAAACGCTACACACCTACTATTTAAAGCGATATGGCACCCAGAACTTTCAAATTTTGGATCCGCCTCTGTATGTACTTAGGTTTTCATTGGCTAATAGTATAGTGTAGGTACTGTGAAGTTGAGAAGATATTCAAGCCAATTCCTACTCAAAAGCGGAAAGAAATAAGAGGAAACTTTTTTCTTTGTTGGTTTTTGAGTGTTATTGGGATTTAGATCCTTTCTAGGAAAGGATTAGACCTAGTAGTATAAATACATGCTAGCTAGGATTTATTAAGTAGGACAAAACATAGAACCTAAGAATATTCAATCTTGTAACTTACTTTCTCCCTTGATATTAATAAAAGTGTCGGCCGTTCTCCGTGGACTAGGATCACATCGATCCGAACCACGTTAATAACTGTGTCTTTATCGCTTCCTAACTAACAATTGGTACCAGAAGCCTACAGATCGTGAGATCTAGGAGACGAGGAGACTATGGCATCTATGAAGTTTAAGGTAGGGAATTTTGATGGGCGAAGTAATAACTTCAACATCTGGAAGATCAAGATCATGGCGTTGTTACGGAGAGAAGGATCAGTCTATGCTTTGGACGACTCGTATCCCGAAAATACGAAAGAGGCCGAGAAGCAGAAGATTGAGATGGATGTGTTTAGCGTAATTCAATTATCGTTATCAGACAGCGTGTTATATGAAGTCAGTACCGAGAAAACAGCTGCGAGTTTGTGGAAGAAACTTGAAGATCTCTACTAGAAGAAATCAGTAACAACTAGAATGTTGTTAAGGCAGCGTTTACACACCTTCAAGATGAAGACAGGTACAACTTTACAAGATCATATTAACGCTTTTAATAAATTGGCTATGGATTTTACTCATGCTGATATTAAAGTGGGAGATGAAGAACTAGCGTGCACTCTACTGTTTTCATTATCACCGGCATACAAAGACGTAGTTAATTCAATGATGTATAGTAAGGAGGTGGTCACATTACAGATGGTAAGACATGCATTGAATTCAGGTGAATTCAGAAACCATATCAACAATGGTGAGAAAGAAGACCATGGTGAGGGTTTGATGGTTAGAGGTCGCTCGAGAGAGGGAGAGGCAAATCAGTAGCTAGGTCAAAGTCTAGGAAAAAGGTGAGTAGGAAGGATGTTGAATGTTGGGGTTGTCAGCAAAAGGGTCACTTTGAGAGGAATTGCCCAAATAAGAAGATTGATAAAACAACAGTCAGTGCATCTATAGTTCAGGTAGCTCAGACATCTAGAGAAGATTATGTGCTAAATGCTTCAACGGATGACATTCAGACACACAAGTGGATTTTAGATTCAGCTTTTACCTTTCATATGTGCTTAAGAAAAGATTGGTTTACTAGTTACAAGCAGATGAGTGGGACTGTACTTATGGGTAACGATGCAGTATGTGAAATAACAGGCATTGGTTCAGCCCGTATACGGTGTCATGACGACATCATAAGAACATTGTCTAATGTTCGATATGTTCCTGATATGAAAAAGAATCTGATCTCTCTTGGTACTTTTGATAAGATCGAATATAAGCATGCGGGTGAAGGTGGAATCTGCAAGGTGACCAAGGGTTCTCTGGTCATGTTAAAGGCCAAACTACAGGGTGGTCTTTATGTACTTATGGGCAGCACCATTCTAGGTACTGTAAATGCTGCAACCTCACAGTTATCAGATGATGACAAGGCTAAGATGTGACATATAAGATTAGGTCACATGAGCGAGAAGGGGTTGGCAATTTTGAGCAACCGAAACCTTTTGAAAGGTGAGAAGATTAATACACTTGATTTTTATAATCATTGTGTCCTTGGAAAGAAGAAACGGGTCAGCTTTAGCACGGGCAAGTACAAAACCGAAGGGGTGCTTGACTACATTCATTCCGATTTATGGGGTCCATCTCAGGTTCCATCCAAGGGTGGAAAGAGGTATCTTCTTACTTTCATTGATGATTTTTCACGCAAGGTTTGGGTATACTTCTTAAAGGCTAAAAGTGATGTCTTTGAGAATTTCAAAAACTGAAAGACATTAATTGAAAATTAATGTGACAGAAAGATTAAGTGTCTTCAAATAGATAATGGCTTGGAGTTTTGCAATGACGAGTTTGACAATTTCCGTAAGATTCATGGTGTATTGAGACATAAAACTGTTAGGCATACATCCCAACAGAATGGAGTAGCTGAAAGGATGAACCACACTCTTTTTGAGAAAGCACAATGTATGCTCTCTAATGGCAAGGTGCCTAAGGAGTTTCGGGCGGAAGCAGTAAATACTGCTTCTTATGTTGTCAATCGTTCTGCAACATTGGTGATTGACTTCAAAACTCCAAATGAGGTATGGTCAGGTAAACCATTCGATTACTCGTACTTAAGAATCTTTAGATGTCCTGCATATTATCATGTAAGTGATGGAAAACTAGAACCTAAAGCTTGAAAAGGTTTATTATGGGATACGCTAAAGGGGTAAAAGGATATAGAATATGGAGTTTAGATCCTCTTAAGTTTGTAATCAGTAGAGATGTTACTTTTAATGAGGCCTCTATACTTGATCCTGGAAAGACTTCTATTGAGTTTGCAAGACAAAAAGTTCTTACAACAGAAACTGTGGAGGAAAATGTGAAACTCACCTAGCAGAAAGATCAAGTGACTCAGGTGGACTCAGATAATGAAAAAGCTCACACAGTAGTACCTGAAGGTGAACCATACAGTATAGCTACTGGAAGGGACAAACGAACTCCGAAGCCTAATCCAAAATATTATCCTCAGCCTCCGCAAGCTAATCTTGTGGCCTATGCATTAGCTACTGTCGAGGAGGAAATAAAGAATACGAACCCTCAACCTATAAAGAAGCTACTATGTGTGGTGAAGCTGATCAATGGTGTTTAGCCATGACCGAAGAGATAGAGTCTCTGCACAAGAACCAGACATGGGATTTGGTGAGTCTACCAAAGGGGAAGAGAACCGTTGGTTGCAAATGGGTCTTCAGAAAAAAGGATGGCATTCCGGGTGTAGAAGATGCTAGATACAAAGCGAGATCGTTTGCTAAGGGCTTTTGTCAGGAGGAAGGAATCGACTATAATGAGATTTTCTCACCAGTCGTGAAGCACAGCTCAATTCGTTTGTTACTAGGTTTGGTTGCCCATTATGACTTGAAGCTTCATCAGCTTGATGTCAAGACTGCATTCTTACATGGTAAACTTGAAGAGGTAATCTTCATGAATCAGCCCGAGGGTTTCCTTATTGAAGGAAAAGAAGACCAGGCTTGTCAATTAAAGAAATCTTTGTATGGTTTGAAACAAGTTCACCGACAGTGGTACAAGAGATTTGATGCGTTCATGATTACTAAAGGTTTCTCTGAGAAGTGCATTTGATAGTTTGCGTGTATCACATGACGGTATCTGGTCATTCAAATATTTATTTATTGTTATATGTTGATGATATGCTTATTGCTGCTAATAGTATGACAGAGATAAATGATTTGAAAAAACTGCTAAGTAAGGAGTTTGACATGAAAGATTTAGGTGAAGCTAAGAAAATCCTTGGAATGGAGATTCACAGGAAGAACGGTGACGTACATCTCTCATAGAAAAAGTATATTGACAAGGTAGTTCAGAGGTTTGGCATGAATAAATGTAAACCCATTACTTTACCGTTAGCACAACATTTCAGACTTTCTTCTTTGATGGCATCGCAGTCAAAGGAAGAGGTAAAGTACATGTCAAAAGTTCCTTATTCTAGTGCAGTTGGTAGCATTATGTATGCTATGGTTTACACTCAGCCTGATATTTCTCAAGTAGTGAGTGTGGTAAGTCGATTCATGTCTAATCCGAGTAAGACATATTGGGAAGCAATTTAGTGGATATTAAGATATCTTAAAGGTTCTTCGAATGTTGGTCTAACTTTTTGTAAGATGAGAAATTAAGGCTTCTCGGTCCTTGGTTATGTGGATTCTGATTTTGCAGGTGATCTTGATAGAAGGAGATCAACAACGGGCTATATCTTTACTCTTGCAGGTAGTGCCATAAATTGGAAGACAACTCTCTAGTCTATAGTTGCTTTGTCCACAATGTGGTTGAATATATGGCGAAAAAAGCGATAAAGAGGCTATATGGTTGAAAGGTTTGGTGTCAAAATTGAGTAGGGTCCAACATGAACCAACTCTAAAATGTGATAGCCAGAATGCTATTCACTTGATAAAAAATCAGATATTTCATGATCGCACTAAACACATTGATATCAGATTCCATTTTATTCGTGATGTTGTTGAACAAGGCACAGTTAAGGTCTTGAAGGTTGACACAAAGAACAACGCAACAGATATGTTGACCAAGGTGGTTCCTCTTGTCAAGTTCAGTCATTGTATGAATTTGGCAGGAGTTCGCATCAACTGATGCGTTAGGATGGAGAACGGCAGGGCAAGATAGAGCTACTAGTATGTGCAAGGTTTCGATTAGTGTCTCTTGTTTCCTACACGGAGTTAGCTCACGTAGGCTTAGAGACATTAGACTGAATGACGTTCATATGGAAGCTCGAAATTCATCTCAAGGTGGAGATTGTGAAGTTGAGAAGATATTCAATCCAATTCCTACTCAAAAGCGGAAAGAAATAAAAGGAAACTTTTTTCTTTGTTGGTTTTCGAGTGTTACTGAGATTTAGATCATTTCTAGGAAAGGATTAGACCTAGTAGATAAATACATGCTTAGCAGGATTTATTAAGTAGACAAAACATAGAACCCAAGAGATTCAATCTTAGAACTTACTTTCTCCCTTGATATTAATAAAAGTGTCGATCGTTCTCCGTGGACTAGAATCACATCTATCTGAACCACATTAATTACTGTGTTTTTATCGCTTCCGCGCTAACAGTTACGATGGTCCCTTTCTTTCTCTTGTTTTCTTTATTTGACTTGGCTAAACAACCATTGTGTTGAGCGGTCCCAATATTTCACATCACCTTTCAAAAGTATACTTGATCGTGACATTTTCAGGTTAATGTTATGCCATAAATATGGCCATGCATGTATACAGACCAAATAAATGACACGTTAAAAGAATCCTCAATAATTTCATAATAAGTTAACGAATAATTGAAGGACCTGTTTTCAGTGATATCTCTTTCTAAAATGAAAGAGAAACATAAGAAAAGCTGTATAGTAAATCTCTCAGCAGACTGCAGTCTTTTCTGTACTTTTTCATCTAGCTCCTGCTCAGTTAGTCTCTTCATGATGACAAGAGAGTACAAACGTATCACAATCAAAACTTTATATATACACCACAAAAAAAAGATAATTTGTGAAGGTAAAAAGTTACGATTCGTGAAAGTTTTAGCCTCTTTTAGCAATTAGAGGAGGCTAAAATCTCCGCGAATTACAACTTTCAACGTCCGCGAATTGCAAAATTTTTCATAGTGATAGCTGGACATTGAGAAATGAAAATTGGATAGTCCCTTCCTCCCAATTAATTTAGGTGGTACACATTCTTTCTTAATTTATCTTGAGAAAATATAATGTTACTTTTTTATATCTGGAAATAACTTAACTCAATTTTTATTATTTTATCGTTAGCAAAATGAGTTATAGTCACATAAATGTCTAAATTTTGTTCTAGACGACAAGTTCCACACAATTGCCATATAAGGTCATAAGTTCAAATCCTACGTACACCAGAATATTTCTTGAATCTCTGTATATGAATTTTTGGTTAATTATTGCTTATAATGATCCATCGATGGCCTTGGAGCACGTGGGTGGCCTTGAACTTTTAAACTCGCTTGCCCTATAGGCAAAACTTCAAGATCAACTGATTTTGTCTTTTGACCTTAAAGGTTTGCCCATAAAATAAGCGGTGATTAAAAGTTCAATACCATCCATTTCCAAGATCGTTGGGTGTAATTTCCTGTGCTACTTTTCATTTCAGCAATGCATGGTCTTTTATCAACAAACAAAAAAACATTATCATGCTAACCTCCTATTTTGGTGCATGTCCATGCTCTAGTTATATCTTATTTTCAACAAGTAAAATATTCATGCATGATTTGAAATTGTAAAAAGTATCTTTTTTGTTTAATTTCTCTTTCATGATAAAGACCACAAGCAAAAAGAATATCAACCAAGTCTTGATGAGTAATAATTTTCAACTTGAAAGATCAGGCATCTTATATTCTTCCTCGATATGAAGAAAATAAATAGAAGAAAGATATAAATGTGTAATTTCATTCAACTTGAGGATTCATATTAGATTTGGCTCCTCATTTTTGAGAAGATCCCTTCTTGTATAAAATGTTTAGGCAAAGTTATTAGATCCAAGTGTATGAGTTACTCTCCAGTATGTATAATTTTGGACAATCCAAACCTCTTGATCTTGTTCCTAGAGCTGTTAGACTTTTTTTTTCTTGACTTAGTATTAGAGTCGGATGCATCGTTGTTATTGTGCCCCTATTACCAAAACTAATAAGTGTGATAGAAACTACCTTTTAAAGAGAGAAATCGGTACCAAATTAAAGGTCATATTCATTAGTGAAAGAGATCTTCACTACAATTACTCCAAGACTCTACTACACCTTTATGTTTGGGGCTTGCCAATGAGCAAATTAAATTAGTCACGCGTGATGTGACTTTGTCTAATTTGATTAAATATCTATCCTTTTTTAGTACGATTAAATATGTATCTGCAATTAAGTGTTTCATATGCTCGTAGGTTGAATCGTGTTCATCGTCATATAAATTAACTGAAACGATCCAAATTTACCCCAATACGTACGATATAAATATCGTAATTTTACTCTCAGTTATCTTTTTGGCCATTCCTACATTTACCGTTAGCAAATTGTTTCATGTTTGCTTTTGATTTTAATGAAGTTCTAACATGGAGTGAGTGAAATTCGCATATCAAAATACCTTAGAAAATATGTCCAAATATACTCTTTAGGTTTTGATTTTGTTTTAAAGTTACCTTCTGTTATACTCAGGTTGGAGCTTAAGGGAAAAATGTGAGACGACACACAACAAAGGCATGACCACAAAAGATTAGAACGATAAAATTAAGATATTTTGTATTGGTAGAATCTTACGGATACTACTCGTCTTCAATAATAGAATGGAATTTGCAAGAGATTTCTCAATGATTGACAACTTAGCCAGAGTTTGGCATAGATTTAGTTGAAACTTGAAAAAAATGAGTTTTTGAAAGTTGTGTTAAAAAATAGTTTTGGGAACTATAAGTTGTGTTTGGACAAAGATTTTTACTTGAAAAAATTTGAAATTTTGTGAGTGTAAGTGAAATTTCATCCAAAAATCGTATGAGCCAGTTCTTTGGATTGATTTAAAAAAAAACTGATCAAATTATGAACAAACATGTTTACAATTTTTTTGAAAATCTATGGCAAAAAAGGAGCAAAGTCTGATCAGCAATATTTTTCATCATCAATATTCAATATAATGATGTCACCTTAGCGTTAGCCAGACGTGATTACGCTGAGGTAAATGATCGATATTGCCATCCATCCATTGACATATGTATATATGTTGATATAGATATCCGCTAAAGTCATTGATAGACTCCTGGACTTATCCTGATATTTTATTTAGACCCCCCAATTGAGACGTTGACCATCTGGACCCTCAAACAGAAGCTAAACTGTGCCATTTGAACATATCGTGCCAGCTTGGCACATGCATGCAATACACTGCTTTAAAAAGAGTGTGAGAGACCAAATTTTTTCTTTTTAAAAATTTTTAATCATTAAAAATTAATTTTAAGAAATACTCTATTTTAAAATCTATTTAAATAATTAAAAAAAAAAAAACTGAAAAACCCAACCCATCCTCTCCGATAGCCCACTTCGCCGCCGCCGCCACCGCCACCGCTCCACTTCAAAATCTATTTAAACAAATCTCCGACGAAAAACGGCACCATTTTTTTAATTATTTAAATATATTTTGAAACGGCGCCGGTGAAGTGGGCTAGGTTTTCAGATCGGAGAGGATGAGTTGGGTTTTTTTCGATTTTTTTTTAATTATTTAAATAGATTTTTAAATTAATTTTTCTTAAAATTAATTTTTTCGTTGACATGAATTATTTTTTTTGGTCTATTTTTTCGTGTCACAGTAAGTGTAGCTCATTCACCACATTTGATCTGGAATGTGTTCAAATGACACGATTTAGCTTGTGTTCGATGATCCAGATTGTCAACGTTTGAGTTGAGAGGTCTAAATGAAATATTAGAATAAGTTCAGGAGTCTGTCGATGAATTTAGCCTATAGATATATAACCAAATTAAAATTTGAAAAATTCTTAAGAGTATCATTTATAATCTCTCTCTTAACAAACAAGATATCATAAAGTTGATGTGTCAGTATGAAGCCTTAAAGAAGAAAAGTGAGATTAAGTGCCTGTTTGGATTGGCTTATTTGAGGTGCTTGTAAGCCGAAATAGCTTTTGAGTATTTTTATAGTGTTTGGATAAGATAAAAAATGTGTTTTTAAGCACTTGTGTTTAAGCCAAAATAACAAAAATAAGCCAAAAGCCATAAGTTAGGATTCCTAATTTATGGCTTTTAGCTTATAAGTCATATGTTAGAAGCTCATCCAAACAGGCTCTAAGACTTATTCAACAACTCTTACAAATAAACAAATAATCTCTATCAAATACTTGTTTCATTTCAATTTGTTTGCCATTTTTCACTCGTTGAACGTTTGATTAATTGTTGGAAATAAATAAGAGTCAATTACGACATAAAAAGTATTATAAATTGTAATTTATTAGACAAAAAATGATGACGAATTACTTTTTAAATTATCAATGTTCAATTAATTGAATATAATAAACCAAAAACCAAAAACATATTTCGACAAAAAGAGCGAGTTTATATTTTCGTGTGAGAGTGAGTTTATGATGCACTCGGAAGGAAAGCTTAAATTGAATACTAATGGCGAATGACGTAGCATGAAGACCACAAACTACATGGGAATGCTGTTTTTGGTGGAATATTTAGAGATGATCAATGAAAGTGGATATTGGGATATTCAGTTAAGATGAGACCTACCTCAAGTCTCACTACATAATTATGGAGCATCAAACAAGGATTACAATTAGCAAAACCATTGGGATATAGAGAATTAGAAGTGGAAACGAACTGCCTGCTTGCTGTCAAGCTTATTAAACAGGACGACGTACAATTTCATCATTTAAGGGAAATTATTGAAGATTGCAGATACCTATTGGAAGTCAACAACACGACTATTATCCACATTTGGAGAGAGGCAAACAAGTGTGCTGACTTTTTGGCTAATGAAGGTCACATTGTCACAGACATGCACAAGATTTCCTAATAAAAGGGAATGCAATCAAAGAAACGGAGTTTTTGCTCATAGTAAATTTGAGTGGTGTATCTTATGAAAGATCTCAATTTTTTTAAAGTAATTTTCATTGTACCCAAAAAAAAAAAAAAAGTGAGAATAACTTTAAGTGTTGAGTACTTTTAGAATTCAGGATTAAGTTATTCCGGAATTATAGTTCTAGAATTATTATCTCTAGACTAATCTATCCCACGTCGAAGGTGGGACATGGGCGGAGCCACCTTATGCCAAGGGTGGTCAGGTGCACACCCTTCGCCGGAAAATTACACGGTATACATAGGTTAAATTTTCGCTATTATGAGTATATATTTAATTTTACACACCCTTAACACAAGTAAGAATAAATTTGCACACCTTTCACCTAATTCCTGGCTCCGCCAATGAGGTGGGATAAAATAATGCCAGATTTGATAGAGATGAGATATCTAGAATTAAGTTTGTAACCGGTGGAATTATTAATTAGGGATAAAACACAATTACAAATATAGTAGTACTATCACTTTTTTCCCGTTGGTACTACTGTCATATTTCAACAAAATAAAAATGAGCCTGTTTGGATGGGCTTATGCGCTAAATGTTCGTTTGCGAAACATAAGCTAAAAAAAATAAGTTGGGGTAGTCTAACTTATTTTTTTGGCTTATAAGTCGTTTTCAACTTATAAAGTTCGCTTTAGATAAATTAAGTCAAATGAGCCCAATTATTTTTTTTAGCCTTATTTTAAGACAAAATCACTTTAATTTGAGTCACCAAACACTCAAAAAAATTAAAAATAAATTTTATAAGCAATTTATAAGCCAATCCAAACGGGCTCTTAAGTGAGACATCATTGACAAAACCTTTCTTTTTGGAGACTGTCACAGTCCACGAATCAGAGGAAAAATGAGTGAACTCTTTTTGGTGGACTGTGGAGTTTAAAGTAACATTATCTTTATTTTGTGGGGTCAACTAAACTGTAGGATAAGCCTGTGATTTGAACTCTGGAGGGCAAATTGTGTTTCCCGCTGTTCTGACGACGTACTTTCTTGCTTTGCTAATAGCCTCCAAACCGTTCATTTCTCATCGTACAATTAGCTCATACACATTTTAGATTGTGATGGCATCTCTGCCCTATTTTTTTATCTTTCTTTTTAGTTATTGTTGGAATGCGTTCCTAGATTTCTATATTCGGATTCTTTAGATCCTCCTTGATGGTATATTTATGAATTTGGGTTGTATTTCTTGTTATTGTACCTTCTACACTTTCTCTATTGAGATACGCCTATCTATATTATATATAATAAAGTCAGGCATTAAGAGAGTGATGTGACACATATGTTAGACTAGAATTACCATTTATTAGTTTCCTCAAATTTTTTAGATTTTCTCCAATTTTTTAACCTAAAAATCTGCAAAAACATTAAAAGTACTTTATGTATCTCTTTCCTCATTAAAAATTATATATATATATATATATATATATATATATATATATATATATATATATAGAGAGAGAGAGAGAGAGAGAGAGAGACACACACACACATTAAAATCAAGCATAAATAAGGTAACGTGACACCTTTCTATGGCTAGCAATGATATTTTTTTTCCTACATTTTTTGACATTTTTCCTTCATCCTCTTCTTCACTCTAAATTATTAATTAATTATCAATAATAAATCGTCACTTAATTTACAGTACGCCTCCTCTTTTCCTCTTCCAGCTTCTCCCATCTCTATGGTAATTTATTCCCTTAATTAATATTGTAACGGGTGAAAGTTTTTAAGGCACACCAATTATGGTGTTCAACTACCCAAAAGGGATTAAAACATTTTACATGAAAGCTCACCTTAATGTTTTCATGTCAAAGCCATTATTTTGAAGGTAAACTTAGCTCCCATTTCGTTATTTTTTTTTTTCCTTTCTCATGCTTTTCTTTTCTGTTTCATGTTTGAAAGTAACGAGGTTTGTAGGGAACTTCACGACAGTAGAGATAGTACTTTCTATCCTTTAATTTATGATTTTCACCAGATATGAAATAGTTAAACGTAAATTGCAGTTCCAAAATTTTTTATTATTTTCTTCTCTCTCTCCCTCTTCTATCTTTTTGTTGTTTCAAAGCTTTGATACTTGGATTTTTTTTTTGTGATTGCTGGAACTTGAAGTAAATGAAATGAGATTTGGGGGAAAAAGTTTGCATTTTTATGTGCTTGGAGGTTAAGAATAATTTGTTTAACTCTCTTCAATCTATTCTCTTCAATTTTCTTAATTGTCTAAATTTGTTTCTCTTATAATATTCATAATTCTTTAAATTTGATTCTCTTGTAATATTCATAACACTTTATTTTCCACGCATTGCGTCACATTTTGGTCGCCAATTTAATTGTTCCTATTTTGGCCTTTTGCAGTTCTTATGAGCTGAGGATATTCTGAAGAGAAATATATAGGGTATTTAATGTTTTCCAGTAAAATCATTTAATCATATAGTTTAGATTCTTTTGCTGTGGAGTCACTAATATGTTTTCAATGTCATGTGCGACACAAGACATTGGCCTTATAGATATTGAGATTACGACAATATTCTTCGAATAAGAGATATTTGCTAATTGTATAGCGGCGAACTACACCTTATTTTTAAAGTTTGCTTGCTAGGCTCTATTGTTTATTTTAAAAAGTTGTAGAGCCTTCGATAAATATGGATACTACGAGGTTACTTCTTCCAATGTTTTAGTGGTTGAATGTGAAGTGTCTTGATAATTTGTAATATTGTCTTCCTAAAGTTTTTAAATATTAACAAGTTGTGTCTCGAAAAAGTATCAGCATAATGTGTTTTGAATTATATAAATCCCTTTGCCTATGAATGGGTGGAGTGTGAGAAATTTGAGGTTTCTACTACATATGAATTAAAATTGTCATTTGAATGACTACAATCTGTTGATGTTAGAGAAAAGTGAAGTGTAAAATTAAAATGAAATTATTTTGTTTATCATATTGATTATCCTTATTTATAAGGTGGAATTCAATAGAATTTTGTTCTGTCTTATCACATTCATTTTCCTTCAATTCAATTTGAATTCCAACTCTCTAAATAGAGGAATGAAATGAGACAATAGGAGATAGAGAATTGCAGAGGGTGAAGGAGATAAAGAAGTTCTAATTTTGCTTGCCTCAATGAATTTTATACAAACATGACTTTTCATTTAATATGGATATACATGACTTTATATTGTTTGCTTAGCTCAGTAAAAAATTGAGTCATATGTATTAATTTTGTAATCCTCCAAAATTTGAGTTTGGTTTCATTTTCTCAGGAAGATGAAAGTTAATTCTAGATTTATACTAACTTCCACGAATTTATTAACATAAATCAACAAAGTCCTCTAATTTTATTTAAATTCTTCAAGGATTAAGGATCTTCTATCTCAATAAAAAATTTAAAAACATGATATAATTATAAATTGGCTGATGTATTATAGGACCGCGTGAAGTGCATACAATTTCACTAGTTTATTAATGATTTAAGACTTGAGAGACTCAATTTGCATGATTTTCCCTTGTTAGTTTGACTTTGAATGTTTTCCTGACAGATAGTGTCTTGTTGGGTATTATGTTGCGGCCTGCTAATATGAATCATGATAGATAGTGCGTCGCAATTGTACTAAGTAGTCTAGCTCATGAATTATTTCAATAAGGTTAGGGGACCGCAATCGCGCAAGGTATTCTGATATATATAAATTAAGTATGAATAGTGACAAATTTAGGCCTAGAATTGTTCCATTTTTTCTTAAAAAATAAGAGCTGGTGGGTGGTAATCTAATGAATTAATTTTGACCTGAGCCTTGAGGTTATGATTCTCTAATACCCTATGATGGTTATACTTGATTTGTTGGATTTAACTATAGAATCATAAGATTCAAGTGACTAAATTGGAGATTTCTATCTAGTTTCTTAATTAGGTAAATAAATTTGACCTGGCAATATAGTCAAAACCAAAACTTGATTATATATTTGTGATCATGAGCGTTGGGTAATCTGGTTCAATAAGTTGTTTCAAGGTTTGATTGGCTTGACCTGAGGGTTTAATTAATTTTATGTTGACTTTTCATTGACTTTATTTAGACTTGATAGAAAAATATGGTAATGACCCCCAATCAATATAATTATTATAGTTAATTGATATTTTGCGTATATTGAGCGCGTAAACTGTCGAGTTGGAGGTGAATTGGACATTTCAGATCTGCAAAACTTGTCTATTTCAAGGATATAGAGACCTTAACCTTTAGATTGTTGTTTTTTTTCAAAATTATGTAAAAATTGCATAATTACTTTTAAATTGCCTAGTAATTAAGTTATGGAGCAAACACGTCCTAGAACATATATGCTGTTACGGTTCACTTTTATGCACGCGGGTGCATAAAAGTTACGAAGAGGTTGTGGACTCTATTCTGATTTTATTATTTAGAATCGCCACCTAATTTTATAAAGGAAACCGAGTTTAAAGGGTTTATTCAAACAAGAGAAAAAATCTTTAAAACCAGAGTTCGAGGTAAGGGTTCTGGTGATCCCTTAGGGAAGGTTGTAAGCACCCTAGTATTAAGGATCCGAAGAATACGGTTGACCTACGAGCTTCAATATGTGATAATTGTGATTATTTGCTAAAATATCTTCTTTCTTGCAAAATTGTCATGTCAATATCATAACTCCATCTCTTTGGCAAAATATTTTTTAAGGAAAAGAGTTGGTTTCCTTTTCGAAAAATGGTTATAAAGGGTGTTGAAATCACTTCATTTTCGGACCAAAACACACCTAAGATTTTCTCTTAAGTAGAGTTCCTACTAGTTCGGTCCAATGTCATGATTTTTGTCCTTATAAATTTATGTATGTATATGGAAAATAAATGGAGTATATCTCCCTTTGAAAATATAGAATAGATTTTTATAAATGTAAATAAAGAGAAAAGAATTTACTTATTTTATTTATTTAGCCCATTTTAGGAAAACCTATTCTACCCCAAAGCCATCTTATTCTCAAACCAAGGTCCAAGTATATTTTCTCTTGTTTCATGTCTTAAGGTTTCACCTTTGGGCCCCAAAGGTTTTACAAATGACCTTAAGTCCATAAAGTTAAAAAAAGTTTATTTGCTACTACCCTTTTTCCAAAAATAAGTTTGTTTCATTTATGTCAATACCAGTCCAAGTCCTAATTTTGTAAATGAGGCCCGAAACAGTGTTAAGCCCGTTTCATTTCAAAGTAAAAACTGGTTCATTTTATTTCCAGATTTTTTGAAGGCCC
This sequence comes from Lycium ferocissimum, assembly GCF_029784015.1. NCBI lineage: Eukaryota > Viridiplantae > Streptophyta > Magnoliopsida > Solanales > Solanaceae > Lycium > Lycium ferocissimum. The sequence goes on along the minus strand of NC_081345.1, from coordinate 50,057,425 downwards.
AAAACAAGTTCCAATGTTTCTTTATTCAAATTCGTTTACACACACACTCGTATACTTCTAAAGTTCTAGTTTTAACATATAACACGTCGTATCTTAGAACTCATGTTAGACTCGTAACGTTAGAGTTTTAGCAAAGAATTTAAAAGTTTGTACGTATTATGAAAGTGGTTGACCAGCCTATTTCGGGCTCCTGTAACTCCTTGATTAGTTGATAATTTTAGAAAACTTAAAACATAAAAGTTGTAACCCTTTGGAATAGCTTTCGAACGGTATCTTGTGGAGCTCAAACAGAGCTCTGTGCTAAGGGTTATGCCTATTTTACTAACACTGGTTAGAGCAAAAATTTCAGATTTTGGGTTACGTTTTTTTGCCTTTTCCTACTCGAATTGGGACTCCCTATTTTATTATTTTATGAAGCAAAAACGTCCATAACACTATTATAAACCCTAAGAGACTATTCTTTTTCTCTCTAACTCCATCCCTAAAGAACCTAGACACTTCAATCTTTCAAGAAACTCATTCTTGCAATCAAGAAAAATCAAGAAACCTTCAAGAATTTGGTTTGGCAATCTAGTTTCCTAAGGTTTCCTCCAAGGTAAATATTTTAATCAAGAACCTTTGTATTCTACAAGATTTATCATTCATAAAGACTAGAATAAATCCATCCATCCCGTTACCCTATAAAAATCAAGAGTTGTAAAAAATTGGAGAAAACTCTAGTATTTTTCTGTTGAGTTTCATTCCGACCAGCCATATGAATTTGGTGTTTTCCGATAATATAACAGTTGGATCCAGCCCAAATTTTAACTGAGTGTTCATAACACATAAGTCTAAAATATGAACGGTGGAGATTGGATTTTTAGGTCCGGAGCAGTACCCTTTGAGCCACGAACAGTAGCTACGAAAATCAGTGAAAACTCTTCTCAAAGTTTCAAATTTAAAGCTTTTGGAATTCTTCTTCAAAGATTCAGACTTTTCTTCAAGTTTTGGAGCGATTAAGGTATGTAGGGTTTCTATCTACGTGTGGGAACATCATTGTTCTTCCCACGCCCTTCTTCCATGATTACACGCAAGTTCTCCAAAAACTAGGGTTCTAGCCATGTTCATGATAACCTTAGGCCCATGTACTATATTATAGTAAGCTTTGTGATATAATCTCGTTGTTGTGTTCTTGATATTTCATTTTGATTATTGAGAATCTGTCCGTAATCCATGAAAACCCATATCTCGTATTTCATGAGTTCTTGCATGCATGTTTTTAATTAAAAATGCTTATTTCATGAATATCCTACATGTCTACAAGTTTTCATGCAATTGTATTATATAATTATCTTCATGCCATGATTCAAGATACATACATGCTAAATACAAGTTATTTCATGAAACCATATTTACAAGTTATTTCGTGAAATCATGATTACAAGTTTTTTACAAGTTATTTCACGAAAATCACAGGTTTCTTAGCCAACTATATCATGTTCATGTTTTTGGGAGTTGCACAGATTACCGAGGAGGCTCAGACAGCCTGAAACTATGTTTACCACCGTCGGATAAGGATCGCTCCGCCCAGTTAGGATGACTCCTTCATGTTTTTCTCATTGAGGGACTTGGATCCATTCATGTCATGTTCATGTCTTGTACCCCGGCAAGGTATAAGATGGCTTAGCTGGTCGGACAGAGATCAGACGCCACGTGTTAACGTGGTGGTTACATGTCGGTTATATCAATGCTCTCCCAACTTAAAATGCTTTTACTCATGTTATATATGCATTCATGTTCGTGTCAGATACTCATGTTCATGTCCAGGTTTTCAGTTTCAGTTCTTATCATGTTATTTCATGTCCCATATTGTTTCTTTCAGTTGCTTTACATACCAGTACATTCAATGTGCTGACGTCTCCTTTCTATTGCCTGGGGGCCTATATTTCACGATGCAGGTATTGATTTACAGGACAACAGATTTGCTCGTTAGGACATTGCTCGTACCAGCTTTTGGTGAGCCCCATCTCATTCGGGGTTGTGTCTTTACTTCTATTTATGTCAGTTATGCATTTAAGGTATGCCGAGGGCCTTGTCCCGGTGAAAAGTTTAGCAGTTAGATTCGTGTCAGAGATTTCATAGACTAGTCAGTTGTCATGTTCAGTTGAGTTAGCCTCAATGGCTACATTACCATAATTCCGCATTCATGATATAATAATAATAATAATAATAATAATAATAATAATATTTTCAGACTTATGATTATTGCACTCCATGTTTTCACAATTTATGCACGTTTACTTTATATTCCGCATGAGTTCATGTCCCATGTAGACTCAGCAAGTCATGTGGTTCACTCGGTCACATGCAGCAAGGCACTGAGTGTCGTGTTATGCCAAGGCCATGGTTTGGGGCGTGACATAACATACTTCAAAGACTTGATAAAAATCCCAACATTTTGTCAATTTTTGCCGTGTTCAACTTTGAGAAAATCATTTGAGAAAAATTCTGAACTTTTCTACACGAATTTCCTAAATTCTAACCGTGAGGTTTCAATAATCACATAGCATTCGTACATATACGAATATATATACAATTTCATATGCATATATATAAAAGGTAGATTTTAGGCTAGTGGGCCTACCGAAGCTCACTAGTTGTCATTTTCACCCATGGTTGGGCCTTCAATCATCTTCATTCGTGCGGACTCGATAGAATAAGAGTAAAGGCCCAACACTGATTTCATGCGAGAAAATGCCCAAGTGGCCCGTATGGATTCTTATGCAAAACAAAGAGGGGAAAAGGGGAAATGCGGTTAGAAAGCACCTATACTAGTAAATTAATTAACAGAAAACTTAAGGGAAAGCACGATCATATATTCAGGAATGTATATGTATATCAAGTATACTTAATACACTTAGCAAAATAAACAGACCAGAGTAAAATTCAATTTCGATTAAAACCAAAAAATCAAAGGAACGAACCCAAATAAGATAACATGCTGGAGGAAAGGCCCAAAGTGGATAACATGAAGATGGCCATAAGGGGAAAGCCCGATTCAGTAATAAAAGGAAAACAAATAAAGGAGGCAGGCCCAAACAGTTCAATCAACAATGTTCTTAAGTCAAATCATGATAATATCCTATCGGTATACAAAAATATAACATCCTATATACACCGAGGCATATATAGACTGTATATATCTCATATACCATATGTATGTCATGCAGTGGCAACATATATAAAAAAAATAAAAAGGAGAGTAGAGCAAAGAAGCATCACATTAGATCTATGTCAATATACCAGATACACGCATAGTAGTAATGCATTTGACACACATCTAATTCATTCATTTGATTAAAAGGAATCTCAAAATGCCTCTAGTATAGTAATGGTACACAGTGGTAGTCTAACACATATAACCCTTAACATGACTTATGTCAACATTCAGTAGCATACATGGACATTTTACAACTCAAAGCTTCAAACCAGCAGTGTTTATTCTATTCTAGAATAAGTCTAATAAAGGAAAACTTTGAAAGCTCATGTCAGCATGGTTTTACTCAACACTTTCACCAAAAGAGGCATAGGGAAAACAAAAGGATGGGGAGACAGCATACCATCAGTCACTTAAATCTTTTAAAGAAAATGGACAGACATGGGGGTTAATCAGTTATGACTTAGCATTACCATTCAAGTCATGTAAGCAGGGTACTAAACAGAAATACTCTACACTAAACACCTACCATGTTCATAATCATGCCACAAACCTTCTCTGGAAGTTGAAACATGATCCCAATTCAAACAACTTGCATATTCATGGCCACTCTATTGCATAACTGAGGTTGGACTAGTGTAGACTCTTTAACCACATATCTTTGAACACAAACAATCATATGCTTAGACAGAGACCATTGTCAACAAACATGCATATTCAGATCCTCAATCAAATCGTGGATGTTATACTCACAGAGCAGTAATGGCTGGAAACTTCAACCAAATTAACATGCATGAAAATACATAAGTATCTAAGCTTAGAGGGGCATTTAAAGGGGTTAATCGTATGGGGTAGTCAAGTCATGCACAGAGTGGCATTCAAGCAAATGGAATGGACTTATCCACCCCTCATATTATTACTAAACTAAACCAGAATTAACACATGCTTAAGCAAGAACAAGAAATAGAAATGAACTACAAAGCTATCCTAGTTATAACATTTTAATTAACTAGAATTTAAACAAAAGAAAAAAAAAAAAAAAAAAAAAAGCTAAGAATGCTATTAACTAAACGAAACTAAACTTAAATGATGACAGAAAAATAACATATAAGCACTTAAACATTATTTTCCACTAAATAACAGAAGATTATAAAATAACTTAACATACTAACAACTGGACTACACTACACACATGACTAAATTAACCAACATATATGAACTACTGCAAACAGGCTAATAACTAATTAACACAGAGTTATGCTAAAATGGAACTGGGATGCTCCTTTGCTTCCTAACACCAGAAAAACTCAGCCAAGAAAGAAAGAATAAAATTTTAGACTAAAGACTCGATTAGGTCAAGGTTTTAAGCAATTTTAGCTAATCCTAGTTAAATTGAGTTTTTTGCTTAGTGAATACAAGTCTCGTCCCTGTGTGTGCTGTGAATTGGGGGTTCTTTATGTAGAACCCCAAATTTAGATGAAACCTCAACTCAGTCGATGTGGGACTAAACAAATTCTGGGAATAATTCCATCCTATCAACACTCGATGGTCACGATTTAAACAAAAACTACACGAAGGGTCAGATTTAAAGGGTTCTTGGTAAATCTCGTTGGTTTTGGATCAACCAATAGGAACCAAGAGTTCAAAATCATTTGGGCCAAATCCCATTAAGGGATTTGTACTCGTTGACCCTAAATTCCTCAAAAAAAAAAAAAAAAACAGAAAAGGAGGGGAGATATACCGTGTTTGTATAATGTTTGCCTCTCCTGGCTGTACTGAGACTGCAAAAGGTGTTGTACACCTGTTTTTTTGCTGAAAAAGGCATGGATGACGGAAGAGAGAGGCAACCGCCTCCTGACGGCGCTAGGGTTTCGAAGAAAACCCTTGTTGCTTCTTTGAAATGCTGAAAAGGGTGTGTGTGTGTATATGTGGTTTATATATTTATGCGAATTTGGGACGGGTCAATCTAATTGGGCTGGACCTAGCCGAGAAATAAGAAGGAAGGAATGGCCCAATCTGATATACACCTGTATACATGGGTATCCATGTATATTCGTGTATACCGTGCATACACGTGTATATAGGGAGGGGTAAAAAGTGTCGGTTTCACAAATAGCCTAAATTAAACAAATGTCCACTAATTGAAACTTTCAGTTATGACCATATTATAACTCATTGACCAATTAGTTAATTTAAAATACAATCATATGCATAAAAAGACCAATTTTGCAAATTGTAACCTCAATTAACATATAGCAATTAATTTCAAATGTAACCACAACTATGCACATGATTAATTGTAATCAATTTGAGTCACAGAAATGCAAATGTAATTTTCCATAGAAAGGTAAAATGATTATTTTATTTTATTTATTTAATTAATCAATTTTCTTGAATTAACGAAGTAAAACATTTATCAATTTGACACTTGATAATTTAAACAATTAATTGAATAGGTCACTCGTAAAGGTTAGGTGCGTCGTTGCAAATTTGGCCAAACGTTGGGGTGCATTTTAAGTATTTTCCCTAATATTAATAGTGAAAAATATGTAAATTACTTTTAAATGACTTACAATATATATTTGCACTCATTTTGCCAAATGAAATGGCAAAATATTATCGAATAATTTTGTAAAAATCATTTTAGTTTATAAAAATACATATTTCACTCCGTTTAAGATCCAAAAACTCTAGGCAATTAAATAAAATTATTAGAGGTCAAAAATTAGGTGTCTAACATATCCTATTTTGAACAATATCTCCATGGAACTTGATGTTGTTGGGATGTAAAGACATAATCTAAAACTGTTTCGTAATAAACTGAGAACCGCATCGTAATATTTCATTGCAATGAAGTATGCTAGGGTTTTTTAATATTTATATCAGATTATATTCATGTAATATTTCAAACGGCATAATATGCAGGGGCGGAGCTACCCTTACCCGTTCGCCGGAAAATTACATTGTATAGATATATGAAAATTTTATTTTATAGGTATGTATACAAGTGTTGACACCACTAGACATAGGCTGAAGGCTTAATGCAGCTTAAGAGGTTGCAAAAAGTCCCTAAGGTCGCGTATTCGAAACTAGGTTGCGATATATCTCTATATTTTTTGACACCCCTTAATATGAATCCTGGCTCCGCCACTGATAATATGTAATGGGTATAGAATGGGTAAATACTTTGGGCCTCATGGGTATTCATGAAAAATCCCTAAACCAAACAAAAAATTGCGCGGATTGGCCTTCATATGGACTGGTCTTTAATTTTTCCAATACTTCTCATTTAATGAAAATTTGTGAGCCAGAGTATCCATATTGGTTGGTCTATGAAATCAGAGATTCGGGTTCGAACCCCAGCAGAGGCAAAAAGAAAAATAATTTCGCAAGGCAGAATTTCATAGCAAATTATACATATTCGGGGCAAAAGTTATGCCTTACGACCTAAATTTTTTAGAATCCGACATAACTATGCTGAACAAGGGATAAAGTTATACCTTAAGGCATAACTCTTATATAGAAACTATGCCTCAAGGCATAACTTCTATATAGATATTATATCTCAAGACATAGTTCTGTCGGATAACTTAATTTCTACAGAACTATGCCTTAAGGCATAACTTTACCCTGAATACGCATAGTTTACTATGAAACCTTTCCTTATGATTTTTTTTTAAACTCTGCTGGGTTTCTACAGAAGTTACCCGAATAGGCATAATTTGCTACGAATTTCAGCGATATTTTCGGCCACTTAAAATATCGAAGGGCAACAATTGAACACCAGCAATTTGAGGGAAAAAAATTAAGGGAAAACTACGTATATATACATGTTAAAGAGAAATATTTCGAAACGTGACGATAGTTTTTCTTATTTACAAAACATAATGATATTTTACGAAACATGACGGATTTTCATATATTTTTCGATTTTTAATTTTATTTTCAGAAAATATTTTTTTTAAAAAAATTATTAAACTTTAAAAAATACAATTTCATATTTTTTTTTATTTTTTTTTGTGTTTTTGTTTTTGCTCAAAGGCTTAAAAAATTATCTCAAATTTTTGTGTATGAAAGTTGTATGAAAAATGTTTGAAATATGTATGTGTAAGCGAAATTTTTAATATAATTTTTCATACACAAAATGTGAATGAAATTCTAAGTCTTGAGCGAGATATACACATTTCATATCATTCTCATACATAAAATTTTGAGCGTAATATTTAAGCCTTGATCGAGATATACACATTTCATACGTTTTTCATACACAAAATTTGAATGAACTTTTTAAGCCTTGAGCAACATATACACATTTCAGCAGTTGGCTCCTCTCCAGTGGAATATCTTTCCATTTCCCCCAGTGGGGGCTTCAAATTATTACACGTGTCCTCATACCAAATGAATGGTCCTGATTTGTTTAGTTAACCTTAGTGTTCAACTCTGATTAACAGTTAAATCTCTTTGACTCTCTCCTCTTCACAACCCATAAAACTCCTTTCGTTTCCTCCCAAATCCATCAAATGGGAGAGAATGAACTGTGTCAAATGCACTTCGATTGTCAAATGCACTTCGATTGTCAAACGGGAGAGAATGAACTCTTTTCAAATCTATGTTATGAATTTAAAAAAACTTTAGATAATAAATCAGACCCAGTTAAAAAATATGAATAAACTGTTTGAGAGTTCCAATAATAAGCTTGAACTTGTACCCACTAAATGAATTTGCATAATTTTTAGTTCTGTCTTTTCAAGTGTGCCTGTAGGAATATAACTTTTATTGGATTTAAATCCATAAATTAATTTGGACTATATTAAGTTCAAGAAAATAGTCCAAATGATGTGGCTAATATGATTGGTTTAATCATCCAATTTTAAATACATTGGCCTAGCCCATTTAATTGAGCTCCAAATGATGAGCCCACTTTAATAGCCCAAGGTCCAAATAGCTATTAGCCCATTTTAAAACTCAGGTCCATGCCAACTGTTAAAGGAGGTGGCAATCCAGGTCAAATTAATGAGCCAATGAAATCATGCCAAGTGTACGGATAACATGCTCGGGCCAATCAAATCACAAAGCTACATCTTCCCTAAAACTATAAATAGGGGTCCTCATGACTCACAAAGGAGGAGGAATTAAGAACAAGAAGCAAGAGGAGAGCTCGTGGATCAAAGTCTACATATTTCTCTACAAGCTACAAGTTCAAGCATCCAAGCAATCAAGTTCAAGATTAAGAACGAAGGCAAATATCAAGACGTTCAAGATCAAGTTACTTGTTCGTGGCAAATACCAAATCCAAATTCAAATATGAAGATTTAAGATCAAGCTGCTGAAGCCCTTGAATCTAAATCAAATTCAAGTTTCAACATAGTTTACATTATTGTTGGAGAATCAGAGGATTATATAGAGATTGTAACACTCAACATTCTTGAAATCAAATACTATATTTTGTTACTCAATTTTCCTGTCTTGATTATTTATATTTTTCTAAGACCCAAAAATTTGTTGGTTACAAATTTTGGCACGCCCAGTGGGACAATCTCTACCTTTCATCTCTTCACATTAATCATCAAATCGCAAGAACACTGAAATGGCATCCAAGAAGATCAACTCCAAGTCTACTGCTATTAAGGCTACTGATTCCAAGTTTTCCTCTGAGGTGGAGAACATATTGGAAACTACTATGAGAAGTTTGGGACCCATCACTAGGAACAAAGCAAACTTACTAGGACAACCAGCATCTCAAGTGCCGTCCGCATCAGTTCATGTCTTTGAATACTTCAATCCTCAAAGGGGGCAAGAGTCTTTCCAGATGGATTGGAAGAAGGAGAGAATATCGCTGAGATCATTGAAAAGACGTTGGCTCGGCTTAGCCCACTCCAAACTAAGAATCTCATCATCCAAGATAAAGATGATACCTTGATCACCAGATCTGCCCCAATCACTCCATGAAATCTTTTCCTTTCGAATTTTAGTTTGAGGGAAAATCCATGTTTTGGTCCATCATCTACAACAGCCATCCAAGCAATGATGACTAACACCTCAACTGTTGAAAAATAACTTGCGAGCTTGACGAAGGCGATTGGTGACTTGACGAAATATGTGCAAGACCAATGTAATCAAATTGTCAAGTTGACAGACAGATTTGATAGCGTGATGGAGGAGGATTCAAGTCATGCACACAGGAAGCATCCTATGGCACAAGAAAAGGAAGATCCGTCTACAAAACAAGTACGTAATGTCAAGAACTACAAGTATCCTCAAGGATTAATCCCAATTCAACAACTGAAGGACTTCATTATGGGAACAATTAAAGACAAGTATGATGTTGCTACCAAGTCTTCGGTTACATACGCCAAGCCATACACTTCAAGGATCGATGGGTTAAAGATGCCTGCAGGTTATCAACCTACAAAATTTCAACAATTTGATGGTAAAGGAAACCCGAAGCAACATGTTGCTCACTTCGTGGAAACTTGCAATAATGCTGGAATTTATGGGGATTATCTTATTAAGCATTTTATGCGCTCCTTATAAGGGAATACGTTTGACTGGTATACGGATCTCGATGCTGGTTCTATTGATAACTGGGAGCAACTTGAACATGAATTTCTCAATTGCTTCTATAGCACGAGGCGTATTGTAAGCATGGTTGAACTTACAAATATGCGTCAATGGAAGGATGAACCCGTTATTGATTTCATTAGTCGATGGAGGAATGCAAGCCTCAATTGCAAAGACAGACTTAGTGAGCCTTCTAGCATTGAAATGTGTATCCAAGGAATGCACTGGGGACTTCTTTATATCCTACAAGGAATCAAGCCCAAGTCTTTTGAAGAATTGGCTACACGTGCTCACGATATGGAATTAAGCATGTCCTCAAACGACAATCAAAAAGGGAAAGACAAACTAGAAGTAAAGAGAGGGGGTAGGTTTATGCCAAAGTCTGAAAGCAAAGAGTCGATGAATGTTAATTCTGCACCATTGAAGGTCACCACAAAGCTAAGAAAGAAGCAAAGTGTGAAGACTACATCTTTCCAAAATAATAGTGGCAAAAAGTTAACTTTGAAGGAAATGCAAGCAAAAGAGTATCCAAGGAAATGCAAGCAAAAGAGTATTCATTCCTAGACTCAGATGTTCCAGTAATATTTGAAGAACTTCTTGCAATGAAGCTTATTGAGTTACCCGAAATGAAGAGGCCGTATGAAGTTCGGGAGGACTAATGATCCAAATTACATCAAGTATCTACTTCCAATTGATGGTCACCCCATTGAAAAGTGTTTCATCTTCAAAGAAAAGGTCATGGATTTAGCCCGCGAAGGTAAGATATTGCTCGAAGATGAGAAGGAGAGTTCAAATCAAGTCTCAGTCACATTTGGCTCACTGGATCCCATAGTTCTTTGCAACTTTGCTGAAGTAAGTGAATGTGGAGATATTCCGACCGTGTTACCACCAAAGATGATTAAATTTGGTGACTTCGATCCCATCAATGTCAACATGCCATTTTGCCTTCCTATAATGCATGATGTAATAGTAAAGGAGAAAAGTTTAGAAGAAAGTCAATCTCATGTTGATCAAACTGATGGTGATAGATGGACTTTAGTGACTCGGTGGAGACGCTGCAAAACAAGCTCACGAAGAGAGCCAAGTAAACAAGTGACAAGAGGAAAGATGATGAAAAGACCCAACAAGCAAAGGATAAAGAAGAATGTGAATAAATCAATAAATGAAGAGGCTTACTATCAAAAGCCACGTTGTTCGGTAACATTAGAGGAATTCTTGCCAAGCTGGTTTCGCATGAAGATTTCTTACTATGATACCAAGGCCTCATGTTGCAATATTGACGAAGAAGAAATGAAAAAAGAAGATGTGGTATTGCCATCACTTCCATTGCATGAAGACCTCATCGAGACTCACTCTGAAGGAGTGGACACTTGTGATGCAAAAATCACATTCACTAATGATGATCTTTTGCTAGGCAAAACATTGCATAATCGTCCTTTATATATGGTTGGTTTTGTGCGTGAGCATAGAATAAATAGAATTATGATTGATGATGGATCTGGAGTTAACATTCTCCCAATTCGCACTATGAAAGAGCTTGGAATCTCGGTAGATGAACTATCTGAAAGTCGTCTGATGATTCAGGGATTTAATCAAGGGGGCCAAAGGGCTATAGGTGCCGTCAAGCTGGAAATCAATATGGGAGATATGTGTTCAAGCGCATAGATGCACGTGATTGACGCAAAAACCTCATATAATATTTTATTAGGAAGGTCATGGATACACGAAAACAAAGTGGTTCCATCTACCTACCATCAGTGCTTTAAATACTTTGAAGATGGAGTCCAAAAGAAAATAGCTGTTGATGGTGAACCTTTTGTTGATACAGAAGCACACTTTGCGGATGCGAAATTCTACTTGAAGAGCCATGTATCGAAGGAGGTTAAAGTTGATAACGCGATGCCAATAAAAAAGGTTGATATTGCAAAGAAGGTTGGTATATCAGCTGGGAAGTTGAAGGTTATAGTTGAAAAGGATCAAGCGCTTTCTAACATAAGCAAGGTACCCAAGATAAATATGGCATCTTCAAGCAAGAAAGCCACTTCTTTTCATCACTATGTTCCAAATGCAGAGAAGGGTGAAGGCCAGTCTTCTGAGTTGCAAGGTAGTGTGTTAAGTGGGTTGACCTTTCCTATGAAGCAAATTGATGCAATCAAATCATCTTAAAAAATGGTGGAAGTTTTTGTCAAATCATCCAGTCGAAGTTCACATGAATCACTTCCTGAAAAGCGCACAGATGAGGGTTTTGACCCAAATGCCTACAAGTTATTGGCGAAAGCTGGATACAATCCTAATGAGCCTTATAAATTAAGAAAGCTCCCGCCAGAAGCTGTTGGAAAGGGAAATCATGGACTAACTGCTACTCAGAGGATGATGATAGAGAAAGGGTATGCCGTCAAACAATCGCGTGAAGGTTTGGGTTACAAACAACCTTCACCAGTTCGCATCTCTATAAGAAGGGCAAGCAGCAACTGCATTACCACTAAAGAAGAGTCGACATCATCTAACCAAAGGCTTTCTGTGTTTGATCGGCTTACTAACCCAACTCCACGGACTTCAGTGTTTGATAGATTGGGACCATTGAAGAAGAAACACAAGCACCAAGGGAATAATAGAAGGATGGAAGTGTCTGTTTATGCTCAAAAGCAAAACATCTTTGAGGATTGCCCAAGTTTGATTCCTTCTAGGATGAGGCGAGAAACAAAACTTGTAGTCTCATGTGGGGAGGTCCTCAAAGCAAAAACACATACCATAATCCACACCAAGGAGCGTGATGAAGATGAGAAAAGTGTAGGATCATCATATCACATCGCAATCTGGGACGAACAAAGCACTACGCTTCATCCAAGAGTTGAGGAAAAGTTTGTTGATATTCATGCATGTTATCATATATCTTTTAATGATGGTGATACCAAGAAGATGAAGACACTGAAGATGCACCGCCTGAGTTTGAGGAAGGGGTAAAGACGACTGTTGATGCATTAAAGGAAGTTAATCTTGGAACTGGTGAAGACCCAAGGCCCATATATGTAAGTGCCTTACTAAATGTTGATGAAGAGAACAAATATGTTGAGCTACTTATGGAGTTCAAAGATATTTTTGCTTGGAGTTACAAGGAGATACCAGGATTAGATCCCAAAGTTGCAGTTCATCGTCTGTTATACCCCATTTTAACCGGAGTCAGAATTAGAGTATAACATATTGGAGATTCCTATTTTGCTTTATTTTTAAGGAGTCGCCACCTAATTGATTTTAAGGTGAATTAGGGCACCTAATTATTAACTTAAGGTAAAACTAACCTCCGTTAATAGTCCGTTTAACTTAAACATTCTAGGTAAGGGTTCTATATTATCCTAAAGGGAAGGGGTTAGGCATCCTTTAGGATCCGTTAACTTACGGTTATCCAGCCAAACTTAGGTTAATTAATTAGGCTAAGTATAACATTTTAAATGTTTTGGAAAATAGCTTATAAACATTGCTAAAGTTTTAAGATGTAATAATATTATAAAGATAAGATTTGCACAATATAATAATTTATATGAAAAGAGACTTTAAGGATTGTTGAAGGTGAATTTGAAGATGTAACGATTTTCATGTAGGGACGAATTTAGCGAACTTAAGCTTTAGATAAAATTGTATTACTATGACAATACCAACTAAATCTAGTTTTATTATAAATAGGATACAAAGGACATGAGTTTCTTTTTGTTGACTTTATTTGATTATATTAGACTAAAAGTATACGTAGTTGAATAAATCTTAAAATAATGTTTATAAAGTATATTTGGATTAGTATCTATATATTAGCGATGTCTTGAAAGTTTTAAGATAGTAAAGATGAATCATGATTCTTTAACCCAAAATATGTAATTATGCTATTTAAAAGGTCAATTATTCTAAGAAAGATAAATATTAGAAGTACTATGAATAATTTTAATATAAGAAGAAGAAAATGAGACTTTATAGTATTAATTATTAGTTATTAATTTTCCTTATATTAACTACCCATTATTAAACTAAGTCCCACTAAGTTGCTAAAGTTCATCTAAATCACAAGCAAAATGTTAGTCATACAATATATGTTACTACACATAAAAATAAAAGTGAGAGATAGTTATAATGTAAATGGGCACTGCCCATTTGAGGCTAACGTGACCGGACCGCGATTGGGCCTTAGCCCGATCAAACCAACGCGGCTAACAGCCGCTTTTATTGGGCTTAGCCCAGATTTTGTTTTTTTCTTTTTCTTGCTGTGGACGGAGGACTGGAACAGAGAAATTGTATTGGGCTTTTAGCCCAACGCCAAGTGCGGGAGGAGATGACGAGTCGCTTGGACTCGTATGCGGGATGTCATGCATAAAAAAAAAAAAAAGATTAGTATGCGATCGACGGATGATATTAGACATGTAGAAAAATAAACTCAACAAATCGGTCATGTATGTTCTGTGTTTATTTGAAATATATACTTATGTGCACACACTCATATGATGTATGAAAAGAAGAAATGGGCAGCAAGGGGAAGGGGCTTATGTAGGATTAGGGTGTAGTTGTAACAAGACAAGTTGGGTCTAAACAAGTAGGGAATGATTGAACATACAAAATCAGGCCTAGTTGATTCCAACAAATCATTGCAGGACACAACAATCCACAGAAAACAACTGATAAACATATAAACGAACGAGAATCATGTACATATATAACGGTAGGATCATTTAGGGTCATAACCATTTCTCGGTCCTTTAAGGTCTCATTTAAATTATTCGAGTCATAGCATGGTTCGACTTGTCATTAGTAGGTCACTCAAGTCCTTTTAACTTCACATAATTATCACAGTAAATCTAAACTCTCCCACATGTCATGCCATGTCATAACCTCTATTCAACCCGGTCCCCAGATACATAAAACTAGATGATCAAGCAATGATAATTTATCATGTAGGCAAGACATTCTCAGAGATGCAGGAAACCAAATAGCCAAACAGTGACACTAACATGCGTAAGCAAGTCATTAGATTTTAGATCAGAGATGAAAATAATTAAAGAATGGACATAGCAGGCAGGTTCCTACTTGGGACATTGCACTAATTCATTTCAGAGAAGAGTCTTAGAAGAGTCTTGTAATTTAAAACATACAATTGGACTAAATGGTTTAACTCATATTTCTTTTACAAATCCCAGCATATGGCCATAATACCTACTGACTAGAACCGATGCTAATTCCTACATATATGTACACTCAAAACCTTCAAGAGAAAGAATTACAGAGGCATGTCATGTAAGTAATTAGTCAGACAATCTTGGATCAATCTTAGTTCCTAATAATGATTCCTCAAAAACACTTAATCTAAGAAAATCTTTAAAAGAAAACTTATGCATAGTGTGTCCTCAAGTCAAAAACTCAGTCAACATCAACAGGGGAAGAAGTTATAAGATACGAGATGCAGATGCACAGATTGGAGAGAACAAAATGCATCGGAGAGAATAAGATGCACATGATAATAAGTAAAAGCAGGTCACAAGCATTGAGATCACTACTCAATCTCTCAACGGTATCGATTTAGATCATTACTAGTTTTACCTCTGAATAGTCCTTTCATATCAACATACAGCATGAGTCATATCAATTAAAACAAGCAGCTACGACATGGTCGACTGGTAGAGATTTCAATTAACCAACATCAATCATAATAGACCCAACTACCAGCATCTTGGTAAGGCTAATCAGAAAAATTAGAACACATTTAACGCTACTTAACTGTCAGCAACATCATGATCAATCACCAAATAAGCGTAGGACTTTCACTGAACAGAATCGAACTAGACTTAACTACCCACAGAAAACAACTCGTATTTACATCAAATGGAGATCTTAAGCCATATTTCCAATGAGTCACTGGGTATACTAAATGAGTACCAACTAAATGTAACTTCTTATTTATGATGTTAGACAACAAATTTTAGCAGGACACTCGACTCAAACCTGAAAGTACTGCGAACAGCAAACGAAGAATACAACATGCGTCAAAATCAAAGCGAACCAAAAACGGGGAGAGGAAATCGCACTGACCTTTTGTGGGTACAGTGAAGTGAGGCGTCGACGTCACGGATTTACCCTCGACTCCAAAGTAAGAGTTGAAGTAATAAGCGTAAAATAATTTCACACTCCGAAAATGGGCGTTTCCAGATATATTGAATAAATGTATTTCCAAATGGGATTTAAGACCACCGTTTTCCTCTTCGAAAAAAAAAAATCCTCCTCCGACTTAGGAGTTAGAGATGTATATATAGGTGTAAAAATTAGGGCTTTTGGTTTTTCTGAATTCAACATTTAGGCGGGATAATGAAAAAAAAATTCCAAGTTGAATCAAAGTGGACCGTTCAAAGCAGATGGTCACGGGTCTTTTACGAACTGGTAAAAAAATCAGATTTAATAAAGTTTGTTGGTCTTTTGTGTTGGCTGTTTTCGAGACTTGCACGGAAATGGGATGGTCAGCCTACGCCTATGGTCATGTAAAAAGGCGATTTTTGCTTGAAGGGGAAAAAGGTGACAGAGAAGGCTGTGCGGAGGGGTGAAGAAGATGACAAGGAAGTGGGGAGTGTTGCGCGAAAATGGCGTGGCAAAGTTCTGCTATTGTTGAAAGAGGGTCTGGACTTTGGTTGAAAAGGGGATGAGAGAGATGAGGGAAGAGAAATGAAAGGGAGAGGCGTAGGGAAGAGAGAGAGGAGAGAGATGAGGGAGGCGGCTGAAGGAGAGAGATGAGACAAAGAAGGGTTTCAACTGATAAAAAAGGTGGGCCGGGTCGGATAAAACGGGGATGGGCTGGTGATGAATTGGGCTGAAAATTTGTGCCATCAGGAATTCGTTGGGCTGAAAATGTTGGTCTGAAAATGTGGCCCTCTTCTTACTTCAATTAATTTATTTTTTTGGGCTTCTAATTTAGCAACTAGTATATATACTATGATAATTAATGATCAATGCATAGAAAATTAATTTAACGAAAATAAGTGACGACAAACCCTTTTAAAAATTGTGATAAAGTAATACTATTAATATTGGTAGTAGAATAATGAAAATGAAAGTACTGATAGTAGTAGAAATAATAGTGAAAATAAAATATTTAGATTTAATTAATTTAAACGCCCAAGGAAATAAATTGAAATAAAGGAGGGACAAAATTGGGTGTCAACAGATGCCCCTCTTCGACCGGAGACGATGTAAGAGTTTTCGGGCGAAGAAGTTGACGTAATAGCCAATTTTGTTCTAACCAGCGAACGTGAACTCGGAAGGATTCGAGAGAATGGGTTAGGAGAGTTGGTGGAAAATATTATGAGGGCAGAAGGAATTACGAAAAATTATGGCCGAACCAATCTCGAGTTGCCTACATATCTCGGGCTGCACGAGAATCAGGCCATGTGTAGTTCGAAAGTTTTTGTTGGGAGAGTGTAATTTATAGATTTATAACTTAGCGGGGGTTGTAGACAGATGATGAGAATGTTCGAGAATGGAACATATGCTTATAGCCTCCTAATTATAAATGTGGTGCACAACACACCCATAAGTAGGACTCTACTATACACGATGTAAATTCTCTAAAAATGCCCCAGTGTTGAGTTACGGAGAGGCTGGGGATGTAGAAAGGAATGTAAGATTGTGGAAAGAGTTGATTGAAATAGAGTTTTAGTAGGGGATATGAAAGCAAAACTAGCCTATGTAGCACGTATTTTGGACATAGGCGGAGTTGAGTTCGAGAGTAGATCCGTGACCCTTGCTTGTGAGTTTGGTATTCCTCTTCAGCAAGTTTGCCCCAGTTCACTGCGTAAGATAAAGTTCCACGAGTTGATGTGCAGAGCCATTTTAATCTTGCCATTTCAAAAAGCCACAAGCTAAAACGTTTGTTAGTGATAAAGAAATATATGTAAATGAAATAAGGTTGAGGAAGTTTATACTTAAAACCCATGCTTTGGGAGTTCAATCCACATCGTACTTTGGAGATGTATCGAATTTATGGCTTTCACTTGAAGAAGAAATTAAGTCGACATCCACATTTACATTAACGAAAGCTAAATCCACATCCACGTTTGTTTTTTGAGGAAAGCTAAAACCATGATGACACCACATTTTTAAGGGGAGCTAATTTATGACCATATTCAAGCCCTTATGTACAAAATCCACTGTGCGTAAATATAAATCCACGTCCTTATCCACGAAATCCATGCCCATATCATAAAACTCATGATGTAGAAAAATGAATTCATATCCACACCCACAAAATTCACTATGCACAAATATAAATCCATATCCATGTCCATATTCCACGGTAAAATATAAATCTACATCCATTTCCACGATATAAAAATATAAATCCATATTCACTTTACAGAATATAAATCCACATCCACTTCCACAAACTCTAAAAATAAATCCACTTCCACATCCGTATTACACGGTACAAAAATATAAATCCACATCCACTTTTCAGAATATAAATCCACATCCACTTCCACAACCTTAAAAATAAATCCACTTCCACGTCCGTATTACACGGTATAAATATAAATCCACATCCACTTCCACAGATTTTAAGGGCGAAAAGATAAATCCACTTCCACGTCCGCATTACACGGTACAAAATATAAATCCACATCCATTTCCACGGTACGAAAAATATAAATCCACATCCACTTTCACGGTACGAAAAATATAAATCCACATCCACTTCCACGGTACGAAAAATATAAATCCACATCCACTTCCACGGTACAAAAATGTAAATCCACGTCCACTTCCACGTTACAGAAATATAAATCCACATCCACTTGCACTGTACAAAAATATAAATCCACATCCACTTCCACAAATTTTAAGAGCGAAGAGATACATCTACATCCACGTCCACAATGTTCATAATGTAAAAAGATAAATCCACTTCCATGTCCACGATATCCACAATGCAGAAAAATAAATCCACGTCCACTTCCACAAAATTTATAATGTAAAATATAAATCCACTTCCATGTCCACACCCCGAGGTCATTCGGGCGAAAAATGATAAATCCACGTCTACTTTCGCAAATAGTACTTCAAGTCTAGTCTTTAAAATATTAATAAGACAAGTCTTGAAGTAGGGGGCATTTGTTGGAATATAAATTTTATTGGATTTAAATCCATAAATTAATTTGGACTATATTAAGTTCAAGAAAATAGTCCAAATGATGTGGCTAATATGATTGGGTTAATCATCCAATTTTAAATACATTGGGCTAGCCCATTTAATTGAGCTCCAAATGATGAGCCCACTTTAATAGCCCAAGGTCCAAATAGCTATTAGCCCATATTAAAACTCTAGCCCATGCCAAATGTCAAAGGAGGTGGCAATCCAGGTCAAATTAATGAGCTAATGAAATCATGCCAAGTGTACGGATGACATGCTCTGACCAATCAAATTACAAAGCTACATCTTCCCTAAAACTATAAATAGGGGTCCTCATGACTCGCAAAGGAGGAAGAATTAAGAACAAGAAGCAAGAGGAGAGCTCATGGATCAAAGTCTACATATTTCTCTACAAGCTACAAGTTCAAGCATCCAAGCAATCAAGTTCAAGCTCAAGTTCAAGTTCAAGATTAAGAACGAAGGCAAATATCAAGACGTTCAAGATCAAGTTACTTGTTCGTGGCAAATACCAAATCCAAATTCAAATACGAAGATTAAAGATCAAGCTGCTGAAGCCCTTGAATCTAAATCAAATTCAAGTTTCAACATAGTTTACATTATTGTTGGAGAATCAGAGGATTATATAGAGATTGTAACACTCAACATTCTTGAAATCAAATATTACATTTTGTTACTCAATTTTTCTGTCTTGATTATTTATATTTTTCTAAGAACCGAAAATTTGTTGGTTACAGTGCCATTGACAGTGAAGAAGAGTCGCTGCCTTTTGCTTGGCAAGGTGTTGGATTACGTGCAAGTCTTTGACAGGAGATATTGGAGAAGATCTGACCTTTGACCAAGGTTAAAACACTTAGGTTAACTAAATAAATCAGGACCATTCGTTTGGAATGAGGACACGTGTAATAATTTGAAGTCCCAACTGGGGAAATGGAGAGATCCTCTACTGGAGAGCAGTGGCGGAGCTAGAATTTTCGCCGAGTGGGTTCAAAATATAAAAAAGTAAACATATGAAGAAGCCTAAGGGGGTTCAACATCTACTATATATACATAAAAAATAATTTTAACTTTGTAAAAACAGTATTTTTTTCCGCCGAGGGGGTTTGGATCAACACCCTAGGCATAGTGTGGCTCTGCCACTGCTGGACAGGAGCCAGCTCCCACATTGCTGGAGAGGAGCCAGCTCCCACATTTCATACATAAAAATTTAAGCGATTATTTAAGTCTTGAATATTGTATCAAACTTGTATACAATATTGTTGTAGCTGTATTAATTTTTGAGAAATCTAATATGAAATTTATACATGAAAATGTGAGCGAAATTCTAAGCTTTGAGCGAGATATAAATTTCATACTGTTTTCATACATACAATTTTGAGGTGATTTTTTAAGCCCTGAACAAGATATACGCATGTCATACAGTTTTTATACACTAAATTTTGAGCGAACTTTTTAAGCCTTGAGCAAGATATACACATTTCATACAACTTTCATACATAAATTTTTGAGGGAGAAAAATAAAAAAATAAAAAATAATTTTTTAAAAAAACAAAAAATATTTTTCTTAAAAAAATAAAAAATAATTTTTTTTTTTTTTTTTTTTTGTTAAGAGTATGTTTGTTATAGGATTTGTAATTTTATATTTTATAAATAGAAAACTATCGACACGTTCCTTAAATATTTTTTCTTAATATGTATATATACATAATTTACCTAAAAATTAAAGACCACCCCTGAAATAGGAAATTTGCGTGAGTGACCCTAAACCAAACGGCCTCTTCGAAGACAAAAACATGGGCCAAAGTTGAATAGTTGGACAGCCAATATATGGGCCGACCCAAACCATTTTGATTTTATGTAACCCGCAAAAAAATCTCAACTGTCACTAAGTTTTTATATGCATAAATATTAAAAGATCAACAAAACATAGATTTTCACTAATAAAAACAAAAACAAATCCAAAAAAATAAAAAATGATTTGTTCCTCTAGCTTACACATGTCCAATATTCCTCCTGCATCATCTCTTGCTGACTCCGGTTCAGGCACCAGAACTCCGGCAAGCTCTGAAACTTCCTATGAACCTCAGCCACAGGTTTTCCTTTTTATTTTTTAAATTTTATACTTTTTCTGTTTCAATTTGTTTGTTTTGTTTTGACTTGACACCAAGTTTAAGAAAATAAAAAAGGCTTTTGATTATGTGGTTTTAAACTAAAATATGTGTAATGTTCTAAAATGTACGGTATTTTTAAACATATCACGCGGAAAGTTGAAATTAAAGAGTTATCCAAAAAGAAACGAGATAATTCTTTTTCAAAAATACTAAAAGGAAAGTAGGACAACTAAAGTACTCTCTCCGTTTTAATTTATTTGTCTGGTTTCGATTTGGCATGAAGTTTAAGAAATAAAGAAAGTTTTGAATCTTGTGGTCTTAAACTAAAGTTACGTAGAATATATCAAAATGTTCTTTAATCTTCTGGTTATAAACATGCCACGTAGAAAGTTGGAATTAAATAGTTGACAAAAAAGGAACGAGTCATTTTTTTTTCAAACTGGCTAAAAGGGAAGTGGGACAAACAAATCACTCCCTCCATCCCAAAATAAGTGCCGCTTTAGCAGAAAAAATTTGTTCCAAAATAAGTGTCATCTTAGTAAATCAAGATAAAAATTGACAAGTGTTTTCAACTATGCTCTTGGCATTGAAGAAGTAGTCCTCTTTAATATTACTCAATTCTCAAATACTATAACCCAATGACGGTAATTCTGGAAGCTATCGATATGATTCACCTTAAGTTACAATCTGTAATCCATTCACGACCACCTGAAGCTATCAATACGATTCATCTTACGTAGGGTACTATAACCACATATCGGTAATCTGGGAACTTTTTCCTAAGAATGGAACATCCGAATGAAGTGTCGATTCATAAACATATGACATAACTCTATGCAACTCGTGAAACTAATAACATGGGATTGACATACTTTCATAATTCTTAGATTCTAACATCTAATAAATATGGGAAGTTTAGTAAACTCCACATTGTATTTATTGATTTCTTAATGAGCGTGATTTTTGCTAACGTGACACTTATTTTGGGACGGAGGGAGTAAAACGGAAGGAGTAATTTTTTTTTTTTTTTTATCAGCCACAGGTTCAAAGGATTAAAGCTAGCCCTCAGCTAAACCGGTGGTCCAGAGCTCGAAGCATCCGGTCAGGAAGAAAACTAGACCGGCCGGTTCATGAATTACGCACTAAGTCCGGTTCACCGGTTCGGAGTGAAGAGGGAATTGAGTTGCCTATGCGTGGAAGCCAGTCTAGTTCGTCTGAGGATGAGCGGGAGGTTAACGGAGGGAAGTCGATATTTATTGTGTCTGATGGAACTGGATGGACGGCGGAACATGCTGTTAATGCAGCGTTAGGACAGTTTGATTATTGCTTAGTTGATCGTGTTTGTGCTGTGAATACTCACTTGTTCTCTGGGGTAAATTCTCTTTTATGATACTTCCTCTGTCCCAATTTATGTGGCATTTTTCGTTTCTTGAAATTTAAATTATGTAAACTTTGACTAATAATTTAAAATGTATCCTTTCATCATATTGACATGAGAACAAATGCAATTTATGTAGTTTCTCAAAAAGAGAAATGCAATTTATGTACCTCCTTTGTCCCAAATTATGTGACACTTTTTGCTTTTTGAGAGTCAAACAAGAAAATCTTTGACCTTGATTTATTGATATGTCTTGTAAATATTTTAAAAGATAGTACTTTTTATGTAGTTTCTAAATATGTAAATTGTTTTCCAAAAAACCTTAAAGATTGTATGTCCAAATTGACTGTCATAATAAAGAGCTTGACTCTCGAAATTTGAACTACGACACATAAATTGAAATAGAGAGAGTAATACTTTTCATATAGTTTTTGAATATTTAAAATTTATTATAAAATATTAAATTGATTTGATTCAATTTAGCTTTAAAGATTAGTCAAATTGACTCTCGGAAAGCGAAAAGTGCCATATAAATTGGGATGGAAAGAGTATCTGCTTATGATGCTTGTAGTTTTGATGAAGTCTCAATGTGAACAAAAGAAAAATATTGAAACATAGGCAAATAAATGTGTATTGGGGGAAAACAAAAAACAGAACCAAGTCAATTTGGTTTATTTTGGCTTTGAAATATAATAGTCATGTTGGCGAATATCTGAATTCAAGAATGGTTCTTGGTCCTTGTCAATAACTACCCATGAAAGAGTGTGTAATATAGTTCACTGAGGGAGCGAACTTCCACCGAAGATAAATGGGGCTAAGAGAACCCTGAAGTGAAATGAATAATTGTATTGAGATTACTTATATTTTGCGTTTTATAAAATGTTTGTATATGTGTAGATGGTCTTAGTAAAAAAGGGTGGGTGCAATTGAATTTGCTGCGAAGAGTTTGGCCTGTCTTTTGTTGAAGTCCAGATCTTTGGCAGAATAAATTGGGACCCCCTTGAACTTGATCACTTTTATTCAGTGCACACTTGACTTTATGTTGGCGTAACTAGTAATTACTCCTGAATTTGACCACTTTTATTCGGTGCACACTTGACTTTATGTTGGCCTAATTAGTAATCACCCCTGAACTTGACCACTTTTATTCAGTGCACACTTGAACTTTAAATTTGAAATTGAAGCTTTGAGTGGATATGCACATATCAGCTAGGAAGCACACAAAACTTTGACCTAGAATATTGAATGGAGAAAAGAAAAAGGAGGAAATGGAAGCAATAGTGTTGGGAGCTGCATCCCTGAGCTAGACGCGGTAGATGTAATACAATGCTTCGCTGTCTTAAGTCCCAAGATTGTGTAATAATTTGGCTGTTAATAAAAACCATTGCTAATGTGGAGATGTTTTATGAAGAAGGAGGAAATGAAAGTGGCCAATTTTGCCTTTTAAAACAATATATTCAGATTTGGATGTAAAAGACTTACTGAGGAGTCAAAAGAACAGTTTCCTTTTAATTTTTCTAGCAGTTACAAGTTATAAAAACTGTGTGAGGAAGTCCAGTGAGGTCATTTTGTATATTTTTGTCAAATTAGGAAAGAAATAGAAGGTGAACATTTCATTCGTCAAAGTAGCCATCCTCGTCTCTCCTCGTTCCCTCCCTTAAATCAGTTGGAAAGTTACAGACACCCATCTCTCATATTCGTCTTAATTGTTCTAAAATTCAAAACTCATAGAATTGAAATCTTGACTCCGCCTCTGACTGATGCACTTTCTTTTGTATTGCTAGAGTTATACAATAGTAAATTTCATATGAAAGATTCATGTGAAAAGCAATCCGATCTTCTTTTCTTTTTGTATCATCTAAAATCTAGATGACCATGTTTACTATGTAATCGACTAAATATTTGATATGATCTTATAACAAATATGATTACGCTTACTGTTGCCCAAGATTTCCTAGTACAAGTAATTGCTGGTTATTGTATTGAACTGTTTTCTCTTAATGCACCGTGATTTTCTAGATTGATGACGTTGATCAATTAATGGAGATAATAAAGCAAGCAGCCAAAGAAGGGGCAATGGTTGTTTATACTTTAGCTGAGCCTTCCATGGCTGAATCTGCCAAACAAGCATGTCAACACTGGGGTGTAGAATCTAGCGATATACTGGGCCCACTTACAGACGCAATTGGTGGCCATCTAGGTGTTTCACCTTCCGGACTCCCTCGCTGGTCCCCGGAGAGGGAAAAAACTCCTCTCAGCGAGGAATACTTCAAAAGGATTGAAGCAATTGAATTTACCATAAAGCAAGACGATGGCGCCTTGCCGCGAAACCTACACATGGCTGATATAGTTCTAACCGGTGTTTCACGAACTGGGAAGACACCGCTGTCTATTTATCTAGCACAGAAAGGATATAAAGTAGCTAATGTGCCAATTGTCATGAATTTAGAGTTACCCAAGACTCTCTTTGAAATTAACCCGGAAAAGGTATTTGCTTTGACTATAAATCCTGTTGTTCTGCAATCCATCAGAAGAGCAAGAGCTAAGACTCTGGGTTTTGATGGAGAACTAAAGACCAACTATTGTGACATGGATTACGTGAAACAAGATTTGGAATACGCGGGGAAAATTTTTGCCCAAAACCCTGTCTGGCCAGTGATAGGTAATTTGCCTCCTATATTTTATATTGTGCTCAAGTTTTTTCTGTTGTTGAGCGTTTTCTCTCTTCTCCGTGGCGGACCGTGGTTCCAGTTTAGCCTGGTTCTAGTCGAGCATGGTTCATTATTATCATTATTATTCTATCATCATCATATTCTTCAATTTTATAACCAACTGTTGTTTCTTTCACTTTGGTTGTACTATTTTTGTTGTCAATACTTTTCTTCGATATTTTCATCATAGCCTTTTTGCTCTTGTATTTTTCAAACCTGTTTTAAAAAAACACTTTTCTTGAGCTGAGGGTCTATCGGAAACAACCTCTCTGCTTCACAAAGGTAGGGGTTAGTCTGCATATAACCCACTCGCCCCACACCCCACTTGTGGGATCACACTGGTGACTGGATATGTTGTTGTTTGTTGCTGCTCAAGTTTTTTTGTTGTCTGATATTTGGACTAAAACCTGACTTAACAATTAGCTTTTAACCTCCATGATTACGCCAACAGATGAATTTATGAGGAAGTTAATTACTAGAATTTTTGATGATTCATTTTTCCCGCTGTTGCTTTGGTTGCAGAAGTTACAGCTAAAGCTATTGAAGAAACAGCTGTTATTGTTCTGAGACTTTACCATGACAGAAAGAACAGGTGTTCAATGCCAAGAATTTCCAAACGCTATTAAACCGTTGGTCTCAAGCATTGATGGATCAGATCTCGAGGTTCGAAAAAGACAATACTTGAAAGCCAAGGCATCTTCTTTGGGCTGGCAATGCCAGAGCAAAAAACGTGCTATGGTTACAACTTATGAATAACAGGTGTTATACATTTTGCTTATATTGTACAGTACTCCACGTAGTTTGCGCACATAATAGGTAATGTTAACTCTTCCTGCACCTCAAATAAATGTTGCAACAATATCAACTCTGAATATAATAGCTAATGTTGTTGCATCTCGCGTACATTTTGTAAATGAGTATCATTAATGCTTTGAAATTTTGAGATGCTAACACTACCAGTACTGCCCCATAGGAATATTTCACTCTTTAAAGCTTTTAGTTCCGGGCATGAACCACTAGGTCAGAGTTTTATTTGCGTTGTTTTTTGACATCATTAAGGCTGCAAACAACAAAAAGAAGCAGTTGGCATTGGATCGCAAGAGATGAGTGGGAAAGATAGTAAAAGGTTGGTTACTCCTGCTTCTCCATTAAAATTTTGTGAATTTAACTTATCTGCCTATGAGAACTCTGTTATTTGTATATTAAAACCTATTGTAATAGGTAACCCGCCTTACTTATGATTGTGCGTGTAATTATCTTTTAGAGAAAATGGTAAAAAATAATTCGTTGCATTTTGAATGGAAGAAATGACTGTTTTATATGCCGACTATGTTTTATATGCCGATTACCTACTTCATAACATGATAATCTCCAGTGCAATATACCATGTAATCGAAAGCACGTTTGTAATGGATTTTTTTTTTTTTTTCCGGTAACCATTCCAAGCTCCCAGCCGGGACCTTGATTTTATTCCATTTCCACAGAAAGAGTTACAAAGAGGAGGGGTTGGCCTACCTCTTTGATTACAAGTTTGAGAGGTGTGCACCTCTATATATTTGATTCAATTTACATCAAAATAGTAACTGAGTCCTAACATAAAAAATTCTAGCTAATGAAATCCTTTACAGAGAAGAAACCATTCCTAGGTCTAATTCTAAAGTTACATATTCCTTCTTGGTCTTTCTTCATTGCAGCAATCACTTGTGAAGGTGAAGAAACAGCTTCAGTGAAGAAAGACTTTCTCCTAGTATTTTCTCCCCAATTTGCCATGAGATCTGCAACCATATTTCCTCCTCTCCATAGATGAATAAACTTCATATTAGAAAGTTTAGCCAGAGACCTGATTTTGTGGATGACATAAAAGAGCTTCCAATAGGTTCTTGTTTCATCAGTGACTAGTTTCCTCACCACTTCAGAATCTATCTCCACCACCAGGTTGTTATAATTGTTGTCCTTGCACCATTTGATCCCATTAACATAGCTTTAGCCTCAGTTACATTATTAGAACATCTTCCAAAGTACACTGAGAAGGCCATTATGAATTGCCCATTATGATCTCTCAGAATACCACCTCCTTCTGCCCTTCCTGGATTCCCTTATTCAGCTTTACCCATCCAGTGTCCGGTTTCTCCCATCTCACTGTCTTGATAACTAGCCTTTACTGCAGATTTTCAATTAGGCATATATTCTTGTTCCAGTCACCTTGGAACTCAACAGAGGGAAAAGCATTATGCAAAAGCATAAACATGAGATGACAGGTACTCTGAATGACCTGTCCAGCATTGTATCTCATGTCCTCAAATACAGAACTGCACCTTGCTTTCCATCTATGCTGACATATAACAGTAGGTAGGCATTGCAGCACCAGGGCATGAACCTTGTTCTTGGGTTTGGTTAACCACCACCTCATAGCTATGGCTCTCACATTTTTATGTTGGAAGCTCAGACCACAAGAATTACAGGAAAAAGTCCAAACCTTTCTTGCCACTTGGCTGGCAGCAACTAGATGATCAATTGTCTCACTTGCTGGCAGAACACAGCATGAGCATTTGGATGTGTGAGAAATCTTAAATTTCTTGGTGATCACCTCATCAGTTGGTATCCTTTTTTCAAGCAATCTCATCATGAAAAATGATACTTTGAAAGGTAATTTAGAATGCCATATTTTGTTATCTGGTTGTGACTGGTTTCTAACATCTATATAACCATCGAACACTTATTTGTCAGCGATGTAATGGTATAAACTTTAATATACTGTCACTGTATAAAAGTTAAAAAGACTTAAAAAGTTTATACTTGATACAAGAAAAACAAAACCAAAAATACAAAAACAAAAGAAAAGAGAAAGAAAAGCTATATACGTGTGTTCTAGATCTTGCAACTCATTGTTTGAATATTTTACATGTCATATGGTCTTCTCTTGAAAATCATGCAAAAAAAGCCAGCTGATTGAAGTTACATCTGCCATTTGAATTCTTTCTAATGGAAGGTCTATCTGTAATTTTAGCATCTCGACTCCATTCATCAACTCCTGTCTTTGTACTTCCAAATGTTCCCTTTGTCACCCAAAAACCAGTTATACTCGGTCTCCTCTGCTTCGATATCATACAGACTTTTATGTGGAACTTTAACGTCTTTTCTGTCAACTGAGAACGTTGTCATTTTAGGAGAGCAGACTGTTCTTCGACGTCTTTTCTGTCAACTGAAAACGTTGTCTTCTCCATTGAGACTGGCAATGGATAGTATGTGAATAGATCAGTAAGAAGCTTTATCTTCTCCATTGGATGGATAGTGTGAAATAGATTAATACTATTGTTCCCACACTTGATCTGTAAATGTAAAAAAACAAGAACATAAGTCAGCTGTTTTTACAATGTCATTGGTTTAGTCAATGCCTAGAATGTTCGATCCTAATTTGTTAAATGGACCATGATACCATGTCAAGGAACAATAAAAAAAGGGTTATCACCTTCAATGCCAAATCATAAATCATACTTTGATATTACTTCCTCTGTTCGACGATTTACTTTTCCTGAACTTGCTAGTCTCGTCCGAAGAAAGATATGAAAACAATACCTTGCCGTTACTTCTCTCTGTTCGATGATTTACTTTTCCTGGACTTGCTAGTATTTTCCGAAGAAAGTGGGGGGAAAATACTTTGCCATTACTTCTCTATGTTCGACGATTCACTCTTCCTGAACTTGCTAGTCTCGTCCGAAGAAAGAGGGGAAAAAATACTTTGCAATGACTTCTCCATGTTCGACGATTCACTCTTCCTGAACTTGCTAGTCTCGTCTGAAGAAAGAGGGAGAGTGCTAACACCGCGAGGCACTCAAGACTCTATTTAGTGGTTTATGCCCTTATTTGGCTTCAAGAAGCATTAGAATTACCAGATGCGCCAGATTAGATAAATCAAGCAATAGACAGTTTCGTTGATTTAGGGGTTTGTAGTTGCTTGTTATGCTGTTTTTTTTTTTTTTTTCTTCTCTTTTTATTGTCGCTAAGGCGCTCTGTAAAGGGACACCATAAGTGACCTGTGAGCAATATTCTATATTTTTCGTAGAGATGAATAATCAAAGATCGAATTGATCTGACCTGAACAAAGTACATCTATAATAAACAGGGAATCACATTTGATCCCCTGAAGGAGAAGATAAGTCAACTAAACATAATTCTGTTTAACTGGTTAAGAGAACTTACATGGTAGCAAAGAAAATAAGTATCCTCCTGGGATCAACGGTCCAAGAAGGCGAAGCAGATCGTCTGAAACTGAATCTCCGGGAAACACCTTTGCTATCGATGGCGGTAGCACCACTGGTGGCCGCCGCACCATTACTGGCAGCCACCGTTGTGTTCTGATTATGTGTGTGTAGTGTGGAGTGATCAGTTGTTCCTGCTGTTACCACCATGGGCTTTTCAGGCATGCTTGCCCCTAGCAAGGAAGCTGCACTTAAACTTAAGAATTTAAGTTCTATGAAGTGATGGTACATACAATTAGGTCAGTCACAAGGTAATTTGCATGTAAATCTCTATAATAACATTTACCGAGAACTTGATAAAAATAAAACTCCTGTTAGAAAAGAGACGCAATTCATATATTTCCGTAATGAGAAGCTTTTATGGCTACACACCGAGGCGGATAGCTACTATTTATTGTAATTTTAATAGATTTTTACATATAGATTTATACTCCACACGGAAAGTACTGAGTTCAAATGAACCCGTTGCCCGAGAGTTACATCTACTCCTGGCCGGCCATACGAATGTTATGGCATACTTAAGACCACAAATTTCAATGTTACATCTACTCTTTTACTTTAATGTTACATCTACTCTTTTTTTTTTTTCTTTATGCAAAGTCAAACTATGATAAACAAATTAAAGTAAAACGGAGGGAGTAACTAACATGCGTAGCCGTTTAAACTAACACTAATCGTATAAATATAGTTATTCTGTCAGTGTATATAACTTAGATGTTTAAATTAGTACGATTCAGATCATACCATAATAATGTGTTTGGTTCTGCTTTACTCAATAATTCTAATGTATGTGCGCTTCTTTTTATGAAAAAAAATTAAGGGAATTAAAAAGGAATGGCACTCTGTAAACTCGACCCCATTGGAATATTATACATCATAATCAGTCTTATCTTCAACATTTTTGGATGTTATTGAGTGGACAGCTTGGATAAAATTATATTTTTCAATTGTACCATTTGATTGAGAAATATAATTTGTAGCATAATGATTTCATTAAAATCGCAGCTCACCAAGAAAATTTTGGCAATCTTTAACATTAACAAAAAACTGAGCTAATAATAAGATAAAGAAGAGCTATGGTTTGTTTTAAATTAAACGTTACAAAAGTCCTTCATTTTTTTCTTAAACTTCGTGTTCAGTCAAATACCTTCACATAAATTGGGAAGGAGAGAGTATTAATGAAAAACTAATGGCGTACGTAATTGGAACGTCTGGGATTGAATATTGGAGTAACTCACCTCATTTACTATGATGATTTTCAAAGTAATTAAGGAAACTACAAGGCAGCTAAGTAAGTACTTAAAATAGTTAAATAATACGTAAACAAAGTTTTGATATGCAAGACAACCATATGAAAATGACGATACAGAGTGGATTATCTTAGATGTGAGTTGTTTACTCAAACTATGCTTTTCGTGCAAGTGCATGCTGCATGTTTAGGCACGATTGCCACTTAATTAACTCTATGATGGTCAAACCAAATCTCTCATAATAATTATCATCGTTGTTATTATCAGTATTTAATTACGTAAAATTAAAACACCAAATTTGGCATCTGCCTCAACAAAAAATTCTGAAAAATAAATCCTAAAACTCTGATAACAAGATGCATTTTGGTATGGATGATTTTAACATACATGATAATAGTTGACAATATCTTTAAGTGATGCATTTGTCTTTTTATCCTAGCTGGGTGGGGAATTGACCTCTTCTCGTTTTGTACATATTAAAGAAAATAAAATCACAACGGACTTATGACCAACTATAGATAAAAAGTGCTAAACTTTGATATGATTAATTCAAACTGCCGGGATTTGAATCTTATGTGTTTTAGATTTTAATACTTGTAAGTTACTGAATTTTAAATATATAATTCGTACATATTAAATGAATTTTAAGAATAAATTCAGAGTTTGAATTAAAACTAATTTGGAGAATGCATCAAAGTGATACAACAATGGTGCTTTTTTCCCACCATTAAGTACATTCGACAAGCTAAGTGACGGAACCAGAAATTTTAACAGGAAAATTAAATTGCTTCTTCATATTCAAATATGCAACCTAAAGCAATTTTTGTTGGATGCACATTGTAATTTTTCGATAGAGGGTGTATTCAATTGAATTCTTCTAGACACAATAAAAAAAGGAAAATAGTAGTAAAAGATGGTCAATACTTTGTTACTAGTGCTTTGGTTGTATTGAGAGAAAAATATAGTTGGTGGACTTTAAACCTCAATTTATCATCTAAATAAATTCTTTTAGCTAATTATTATAGACTACTTCAACTTGATATTCATGGTGAAGATTTAAGATCCCCCCCCCCCCAACCCCCCCTCCCCCCCCAAAAAAAAAAAGAATAAAAAATGTATTACCTCTTGGTGAAGTCGCCATTAGGCTTGTGTCTTTCTCATTGACAGCGTTGAAATTTGTTTTTTTCAATAAACCCTTCCTTGAAAGATTTCTCTGCAACTTTTTTCATAATTCAAACCATTAGACACCAAAAAACACATGTATTTCTTCGCTTTTGCTATATGATTTAATTTAATTCATCAAGAATATTTTCTTTTTCCTTTTTATTTTTCTGTAAAGAGATATTCATTTCGAATTAGACCAAGAACGAAATTGGAAAATTAATTTCTTTCCCTCATAATTTTAAAGGCAACAAGTATAAAATCAATTTCTATTGATGGTGCCTTTATCTGAGTAATTAATTAAACCATGAAAGCACTTGACAAAGGTTAAGTTAATTTTTGACCAAAGGTCTCATGTTTGAGCTGGGAGTAAGGAAGTCGTCCTTATTAGGAAGTTCTTTACTCTTAGTGTAGGATTTTCCGATATGAATCCAAATTTAATCGTAAGGAAGTTCTTTATCCTTAGTGTAGGATTTTCCAATATGAATCCAAAATCAGACTCAATACGGATATCGGACGAGTTTAGTAAAACTCAGTATTTGTCTCAAAAATTACATTTAATACGTACAGATTATTAACTTAGAATTCAGTAACTCAAATAAACTAAAATCCTGGACTCTTACGTTTCAAATTCAAATTTACACCTCTATCAGGCATAAAATTCTGAAGATGACAAAAAAAAAAAAAAAAAAAGAAAGCTCAGACAAAGGATTAAAGGAAGATGAACTTACAGTAATTCTTGAATTTGCATTCATATCTTTCTCCACAAGATGAGATATGCGTTCCATATCCACAACAAAGCTCTCTGATTTTGTGTTTGTGTACTGTAATCCATTAATATTTTCAGAAACATATATTTTTTCAACCCCCTTTTCTCCAAATTCTCTGTTTAAACTCTGATTTTCAGCACCCATATTTTCCTACAATTCAATATGCAAAGCTATAGAAACACACCCACCCTCAAGTATATCAAGAAACAGCCTAAACAGAAGGAGAATTGGTCCTTTATAAAGAAAACTAAAACCCCATTTAATAATAAAGTTCGATAAATTCAATAAAACAGTTGTCAGAGAAAATATTAAGGGGGATGAGAAGATTTAAAATGTAAATGAAAAGTAGGATTGGCCCAGAAAAGAAGGCTTACTATATTTGCTGAATAAAGAGTTGGAGAAACAGGAGGCCTGATATAAGGAGCTGTTTGGAAGTTGCGGTGGACTAAGATTTTAAACTTCATAAATGTTTTTGTCATTTTTTAAAAATGTATAGTCTATTGGCTCGATTATTTTATATTCGTGTCGCGACAGGCCAATTAAAGGGGAAAAGGCTCTTTATTAAAATTTTCTTTATTTTCATGATTCAAATTCGAGATCTCAGATTAAGATTGGAAGAATCTTGTCAGTCCCTTCACACCTCATGATGGTACTTCTTATCATAAAATACAGACCACTTTTGAATTATGGTTTCTGAATTGAATATTTACTACTCTTTCCGTTTCAATTTATATGATATAATTTGAATTTTGGGAGTCTAACAAGAAATCTTTTTATCGCGATTTATTCATATGTTCTTTATATAGTTTCTAAAGATGTAAGTTATTTTTCAAAAAAGGGATAAGGCACCATTACCCCCCTGAACTATACCCGAATTTGCTACGACACACCTTACCTTTTCACAGGCCCTATTACCCCTAAACTTATTTAAAACGGAATAATTACCCCTAAACACGATGTGGCAAAGAGAGTGTGTTTCACTCTCTTTGAGAGAGTGAAAACATAAAAAAGGGGAAAACTTAATTTTTTTTTCTTAAAAATCTGCATTTTCTTAAAAATTTGAAAATAAATCTAGTCTTCCACATTTAGTTTTAAAAAACGGGTTTTCCACATGTTAAGAAAATAATTAATTTTTTCAAAATTTTATAAAAATTCAGTTTTTTTCACATTTTGGCAAGAAAAACATTTTTCCGGATTTTATTTGAAAAATAAAAGTGTCCTAAGAAAATGAAATCAAGATTTTTAAGACATTTTAAAAAAATAATCAAGTTTTCCATATTTTTAACAAATCCATTTTTCCATATTTAAAAAAAAAAATCATTTTTCAGTTTTTTTTTCTTTTTTTTTTTCAAAAACGGGTTTTAAAAAAAAACAAATTTTCAATTTTTTTTTTTTTTTAAAAGGTTTTAAAAATCCTTTTTTTTAAAAGAAAATTCGGTTTTTTAATCCATGTTTTTAGTTTTTTTTTTTTAAATGGGTTTAAAAACAATCAAAATTTCAAATTAAAAAAAAAGACGGGTTTTAAAACTCATTTTTTTTAATGAAAATTCAGTTTTTTATTTTTATTTTAAAAAAAATTGACACGTAAGCTGAAAAAATAAAAAAATAAAAAGAAGAAAACAAATAAATACACATGTGGCAAGGAGAGTGTATGTCACTCTCCCATATGAGAGTGGGCATCAGCGTTTAGGGGGGTAATTATTTCGTTTTAAATAAGTTTAGGGGAGGGTAATAGGACCACAGGAAAGGTAAGGTGTGTCGTAGCAAATTCGGGTATAGTTCAGGGGGGTAACGGTGCCTTATCCCTTCAAAAAACTTAAAAATTGTATGTCCAAATGCACAATCAAAATAAAGAAGTTTGATTTTGAAAATCCGAACTATGTTATATAAATTGGGACGGAGGGAATTAAGTTTTAGTAAATATTTACACTGATAGTTTTATAATTAGTACTCCCTCCATTCCAAAAAGATTGTCTTACTTTATTTATTAGTTTGTCCCAGAAAGATTGACACAATTTTATATTTAGAAGCAATTTCACTTTATGAGATGATTTACAACCACACAAATTTCTAAGACTTGTTTTGAACTACACATTTCAAAAATCTTTATTTATTTTTTACTAGGTTACTATTCAATATTTATCAAGAACTTTATGCTGTAATTGTCTTATATTTAGCTTAATTATATGAATAATTTTTTATATCATATTCAAATTTAAAATAGTTTTTCTCTGTATCAAAAAAATACTAAACTAACCTCATTGAACTAGACTCCATGTGCCATTTGGAAGGTATCACCTACTTGCCTACCCAATCAGGAAAACTCAGTTAATTACCTGATCGATTTGACAACATAACAAACAACAGTTCAAGTCAGTCAACTTTCCCTGTTTAACAAATAAACAATTAATTTCTAAATTCTAAAGTGCTTATTACGAAAGAAACTTTGTTTGCACGACTCCAACTTTTTATACATTTCTTTAACTGCAACTTGTATTTTGGGTTTTGAAAATAACCGACTAATTACCAACCTAACACGTCAGGCAAAAGTCTCATTAATTAATTTTCTCTAGCTATTTCTTCAACTACTAATTAATCTTCTTCTTTAATTTCTTTGTTTCTTACGCAGACAGAGATATAACATGCAAAGACACGTAACTTAGATGTATATATAGAGTTAATAGATACGTAAATATAGGTGTACTTTTATTTATTTCATGATAAGTTTGTTTCTTCTTTCCAGTTATAAAAAAAAAAAAAAAAAAAGAGGAAAGGATGGTGGAGAAGAAAAGTCAAGGAAATTCGTATATAAAAAAAATCACGTGTCACGATGTGCAAACAAACTGAAACTCTATGCTTGAGTGTTTATGAGGTATTTATAAGCTGATGTTTGTATAATAGCGTTTATTCAGTGTGAGAGACGAATTCAGAATTTGAATTTTATGAATTCGGATAAGAAATTCTACCACAAGATATTGATTTTATGAGTTTAAAATTTATTGTTAAATACAAAACATCGAGTTCGAATGAACCAATATGTTATGTCCGCACCTGTTAATGGCAAACCTGACTTTATTTTGGTAAATTTTATAGATTGACGATGGAAAAGTATTTATACGAACAAGTTATTTATACATTAATTATGGATAGAATTATAAGCATTAATTGGTAAACTGATGAATATTGGAGTAAGTGATTGTTCGAATAAGCAAAATTCGAGTTTGATCTTGATGAATGCTTGTCTAACAGATTGGATCGACAAAATTCAGTCCAAAGTGCTTTTCATAAGCACCATATAAAAAAGGAAGAAACTCATAGAATAGTCGAAACAAATAGAGCTTTTGCATATTTTTATTAACAAATGAACTTGATCAATACATTTCAATCGAAAAAGAATTAATTTTTTTAATAATAATTTGCTATTATAAATTAAACTACATCGTAATATAATTTTTTTTATGCAGTTAATATATATATTTATTAACTTATTTTTTGCTAGAGCTTATTATACATTGTTAAGTACGTTTGAGGGTTAGGTTATATGGGTAGGGTCTAAAATTATATGAATGGCACGTCATTCACTACTTTGATTATTTTTTTATTTATGTGGTATTCATAAAGGGAAAAGATCTTTTTTCTGTGTGTGTGTGTGTGGGAGTTCTTCAAAATTCATAAAAGGAATACATCCACTTTAGCTGATAGATGTTGCAAATAGCCGGGAAAAAGAATTTTACAATATACAAGTTTGGAATGGATCCTATATAAAATTGAGAACTGCCTCCGTTTTTTTTTTTTTTTTTTTTTTTTTTAAAGTTACTATATTAATTAATTAATTACGCAAAAGCATGTGAACTGTTATAGAACTTATTGGCTATCTTCTTCCCAAATTTAAGACTAAATGTCGAGCACACCTTTGAACATTTAATAAATGACAAATAACTAGTTTTACTTTTATATGTTTCTCTTTAAAGTTAATCGGGAATGAGAAGGGATATCGGGAGTAAGAGGTCTTTTGGTAGAATGCATTAGAGAAAATAATGCATGCATTAGCTTTTGATATTATTAATCCCTTGTTTGGTATACTTTTTCAACCTATGTATAACAAAGGCTAGTATTACGTATTATCCTATATTCCTATGTATAACTAATAATCCCTCTGGATAAAAAAAAGTCTCCACTTAGCCTTTTTTTCTTGGGTCAAAAAAAGTGTCCACTTATTAAATCAAGAAACAATTAACCTTATCTTTCCAAATTTACCCCTATTAAGTGTTATGTGATCAAATCTCAATGTCTATTTAATTAGGGGTAGTTTAGTCTATTTACATATATTTTTCTTGGCGTGAGTAGTTTCTTAAGGGGTGTGCAAATGGCTAAGTGAACTCTTTTTTTTATCCGGAGGGAGCACATAGCAAACCAGGGTATTAGCAATACCAATACCCTATTTAATGCATGCATAAGCATGGTTAAAGACAAAATTGCTCTTGAAGTCCCTCAAAGCTAAAAGAATGTGCAGGGTGTTTTTGTAAACAAGAAAGAATCTCATCATAACTAATGCCACCATCACTAATTCCAATACAACTAATGCCAATATTACTAATATGCCCTATTCAACACTATGCTTAACTCTACTAAACGACCCCTAAAAGTAATAGGGGGGAATAGAATCCGGAACCAAAATAACCCCATAAAAAAGACAATCGACCAAATACCCCCCAAAAAAAAATTCATACAAAACTACCTTTAACATAGTATTTTACCGCGTTAAAAGACTTAACCGTAACGGCGCGGTTAAGTGCTTTAACGCAGTAAAATAATGCGTTATAGCGACCAATAAAAAAAAAATTTGGTTAATTTTTTTTTTTTTGCAACACTTAGTGTTTTTTTCCATACTTTGACCAACGATTTAGTCGTGTGTCAAGACTCCGAAATGTCAATATTTTATATAGAACCTAATATTTTTTTCTGCGTACAATAATGTAGGCTCAATACATCAAGCATAGACGTTTGGATAGTCGCTTTAGGTGTTGAAAAGGTGCCCGAAGTAAGTTTTGTTTGAAAACTTTAGGTTTAAGTGTTCTATTTTTGTAAGGTTATTTTAGTCAACTTTATATGTCGACAAAATTAGTCAACTTTATTTTCGAAAATTGAAACCACAAAAGTGAAATTGACATTCGCAGCTACATTATCCCATGATTTTTACGTTGAAATCTATTGCGGATGATATTATAAGTAAAGAAAACTGAAAATTTCAAGCCAATTTGGGAGAAAATTGAAATTGAATGGGATAACAGGTGTTTTTTTAAAATTGCCTCGGCCAAACCGCCCGCATAGATCTCGAAAAAATACGCAAAGTTATGACCATCTAAAGTTTGACCTCTTTACAACTAGCTTTTCTCTCTATATTTTTTAAATACGTTTTTATCTAATTGAATTAGATTTTATTCAAAATAAAGTTACGTCTTGACTAAAAAAATAACACGCTTAAATCAAAACCTTAAAAAATAAAACACTTAAACCTAAAGTTTCCCACAAAACTTACTTCGGGTACCTTTTCAACCCCTAAAACGATTATCTGAACATCTACGTACGTATCCTTGATGTATTGAGCCTACATTATAGTACGCAGAAAAAAATATTAAGTTCTATATAAAATATTGACATTTCGGAGTCTTGACA
This sequence comes from Lycium ferocissimum, assembly GCF_029784015.1. NCBI lineage: Eukaryota > Viridiplantae > Streptophyta > Magnoliopsida > Solanales > Solanaceae > Lycium > Lycium ferocissimum. Next base: position 50,019,183 of record NC_081345.1, on the reverse strand, counting down.
CACGACTAATCGTTGGTCAAAGTATGAAAAAAACACTAAGTGTTGCAATTTTTTTTTTTATTAAAATAAGATGTTGCGATCTTTTTATGGAAAAAACACTAAGTGTTCCTTAAGCGTGTTATTTTTTAATGCGCAACTTTATTTCGAATATGTTGCGATCTTTTTAAAATAAGATTTATTATTACGAAATAGATACACAAAAAATATACTTAATATTTACTAAAACATGCACCCGCATAGGTTTGATCCCTGGTGGTTGGGTTAAAAAAGAAGTAAAAAGAGATGGCTAAACCACCAAGCCAAGTTTGTGAAAGTGACAGTGTAGACATTTTTTATTAATTATAAAGTTCACTAATGCCATCTAACTTGTTTTCATAAATTGAATTTCGAACTTTGAAATTGACATTCAAAACATCATTACTACGGGATTACCATATTCAAATATATTTTTTATCACTAGATTTTTATTAAAGATAATGAAAATTGTGCACCAATTTGGGGCAAAATTCAAATTGAATGGGATAAAGGATGTTTTTGTAAAATCGTTCTGGCCAAAATCCGCTTCCTTACGGCTTAAAATAAAAAAATAAAAAAAATCGCGTAAATCGGACGTCCGAGCACCAAGTTATGACCGATTAAAGTTTCACCAATTTACAACTACTTTTTCTTCCTATATTCATTATTTGATAATTTTATCTTATCAATTTATATAACTACTTCAGTTCATGCCACATCAAACATCACTAATAATCGAGCACTTTTCAACCATGCCTTGGTTGGGCGCATGGTGCATTTTTTAGTAAATATTAAGTGTATTTTTAGTAAATATTAAGTGTATTTTTAGTAATATATCTTATTTTAAAAAGATCGCAACATATTCGAAATAAAGTTACGCATTAAAAAATAACACACTTAAATCTAAACCTTAAAAATAAAAAACTTTAAGCTAATGACAACAAGTCTTCAAACAAAAATGGACTTCGACCACTTTTCAACCACTAAAATGACAAGTCGAAGTTTTGCTTATCCTTGATGTATTGAGCCTACCTTCTTAATCACACAAAAATAAGTAGGGTTCTATATAAAATATTGAAGTTCCAGAATCTCGAAGCATAATTAATCAATGGCCAAAGTACGAAAAAAGTGTGAAAAAAAAAAAACTTTGATACTAATTTTTTTTTCTTTTGGTTCACAGTGTTTTTTTTTTTGGGGGTCATTTTGGTTCTGGACCGGGGGAATACAAGACAAACTGACAAAGAAAAAGATGAAGAAAGAAAGATTTGTTGTAAATATTATATTGTATGTCCATTTTACTTGGCCACAAAGTTAGTTTGGTCATTAAGTTTTTATGGCTTGTCTTAGAAGCCTTTTTCAACTATGGCTTGTCTTAGAAGCCTTTTTCCTTTTCTATATATAGAGGAGCTTGTTTGTATTGGAAAATATAGAAAGGAATATACACAAAACAAAAGTTTGAAGAAACAATTGATATAGTACTACTGTTTCCTATCTCTCTCTCCCCGTATATCTTTTGCCTTTTAATTTGAAGCTTAGTCTTTATTTTATATCACGTTATCAGCACGAGACTCTGCCATCTCGAGCAAATACTTTAAAAGCCCCGAAGAATCTATGGAAATTCCTCAAATTTTATTTGGATCAATGACCAATTATGAAGATATTTGTGTGATTGATAGTGGAACAACGCATGCCATATTCAAAGATGAGAAATACTTTTCTCACTTGCGTAGAAAAAGGGGAAATATTAATACAATTTCTGGCAATTCGAAATTGATTGAAGGCTTCGGAAGAGCTACTATATTTCTGCCTAAGGGGACGAAACTTGTTATAGAAGATGCATTATTCTCTTCTAAATCCCCAAGAAACTTGTTAAGTTTCAAAGATATTCGCCGTAATGGGTATCACGCTGAGACATTAAACGAAATAAATGATGAATATCTTGTTATTACAAAGAATGTCTCCGGCCAGAAATACGTTTTGGAGAAATTACCAACTTTGTCTTAAATTCCGTATTATGCAAAAATTAGTACAATTGAAGCACACTCGATCGTAAACCAGAAGTTTAATAATTCAAGTACTTTTGTGCTTTGGCATGACCGAATAAGTCACCCTGGATCAATAATGATGAGACGAATTATTGAAAATTCAAATGGGCATCCACTTAAGAACCTGAAGATTCTTGAAAGTGGTGAATTTTCATGTACCGCATGTTATCAGGTTAAATTGATAGCTCAGCCATCACCAATGAAAGTTGACATTGAATCACCTGCCTTTCTAGAACGTATACATGGGGATATATGTGGACCTATTCATCCACCTTGTGGGTCATTCAGATATTTTATGGTCCTAATAGACGCATCTTCAAGATGGTCTCATGTGTGCCTCCTATCGTCTCGCAACCTGGCATTTGCGAAATTATTGGCACAAATAATATGCTTAAGGGCACAGTTTTCGGATTATCCCATTAAGGCTATACACCTCGATAATGTCGGAGAATTTACGTCTCAATCTTTTGATGATTATTGTTTGTCAGTTGGGATAAAAGTTGAACATCCTGTAGCACATGTTCATACCTAAAATGGCCTTGCTGATTCATTTATTAAACGACTACAATTGATAGCAAGACCACTACTTATGAAAACACTGTTGCCCACTACCGTCTAGGGTCATGCTATCTTAAATGAGCATCTCTTATTCATCTCAGACCGACTCATTATAATAAATTCTCCCCGTCACAATTAGTATTTGGTCATGAACCAAATATTGCTCATCTCCGAATCTTTGGTACATCTTTGTATATGTGCCGTGCTTACACATGACCTTGTTACTAAGATGGGCCCCCAAAGAAGGTTAGGAATATATGTTGGGTTTGAATCACCCTCTATTATTCACTATCTTGAGCCATTGACGGGAGATTTATTCACTGCCCGATTTGCAGATTGTCGATTTGATGAAATAAATTTTCCAAAACTAGGGGAGAGAGAAAAGAAATCAAAAGAGAAATTGCGTGGAGAGTTCCATCACTGTCTCATTTTGATCCACGTGCCCCCATATGTGAACAGGAGATCCAGAAGATCATTCACTTGCAAAAAATAGCAAATCAAATGCCAGACGCCTTTACTGATTTGAAGAGGATAACTAAGATATTCCTGCAGAGAATGTGCCTATCCAAATTGATGTCCCAAAGGGAAAATCTACTAGTGTCATAATCTCATACACGCCTGAAGCGTGGTAGGCCATTGGGTTCTAAGGATAAAAATCCTAGAAAAAGAAATGCGAAAAATGATCAAAATGACACTATCAACGAATATCATGAAGATATTCAAGATCTGATTAATCCTAATATTCCTGAAGATATTAGGGAACCCGAGACTCAAGTGAATAAAGAACTATCATTGAGTTCTTCTGGTGATGGGATAGATTTGAATCGATCAAACATTATGGTGGATAATGTTTTTGCATATAATGTTGCATTAAATATTATGAAAGACATTGAGGATCAGGAACCTCAATCTACCGAAGAATGTCGACAAAGATACGATTGACCAAAGTGGCAAGAAGCAGTTCAATTAGAATTAAATTCACTTGCAAACGTGGAGGTTTTGGACTCGTAGTCCAAACGCCTAATGGTGTAAAACCGTTGGCCACAAATGAGTTTTTGTGCGGAAAAGGAATGAGAGAAATGAAATTGTGAGATACAAGGCACGCCTTGTTGCACAAGGATTCTCTCAACGATCCGTATCGACTAAAGAAACATATTCACCCGTTATGGATGGCATAACATTTCGATATCTCATCAGTTTAGCTGTACATAAAAACCTTGAAATACATCTGATGGATGTGGTTACAGCTTACCTTTATGGCTCACTTGATAATCAAATCTATATGAAAATTCCTGAAGGATTTAAAATGCACAAGCAATTAGCTCAAAGTCTCGGGAGATGTATTCAATCAGATTACAAAGATCGTTGTATGGTCTAAAACAATCAGGGCGCATGTGGTACAATCGCCTCAGTGAGTACTTGGTAAATGAAGGTTATATAAATGATGCCATTTGTCCATGTGTTTTTATTAAGAAAACAAAATCAGAGTTCGTTATAATTGCTGTTTATGTTGATGACATAAACCTAATTGGAACTCCAGAAGAGCTCCAAAAGGCGATTGAATATTTAAAGAAAGAATTTGAGATGAAAGATCTCGGAAAAACAAAACTTTGTCTTGGTTTGCAGATTGAACATTTGACAGATGGGATCTTTATCTATCAATCTGCTTATATCGAAAAGGTTTTAAAACGATTTTACATGGACAATGCGCATCCTTTAAGTACTCCAATGGTTGTTCGCTCGCTTGAAGTGAGTAATTAAAGATCCGTTAACCTCGAAGAGAATGAAGAGCTTAGCAGTCACGAAGTACCATATCTTAGTGCAATTGGTGCACTTATGTATCTTGCTAACGCTATAAGACTGACATAGCGTTCGTTAATTTGCTAGCAAGATATAGCTCTTCTCCTACACGAAGACATTGGAACGGAGTTAAGCATATATTGCGATATCTGAAGGGGACTAGCGATATGGGCCTGTTTTATACTAACAAAGGTAGTACAGATCTTGTTGGTTATGCAGATGCAGGTTATTTATCTGATCCACATAAAGCTCGATCTCAAACAGGCTATCTGTTTACATGCGGAGGTACTGCTATATCATGGAGATCGACAAAGCAGTCCATTGTTGCTACTTCTTCAAATCATGCTGAGATAGTCGCTATTCATGAAGCAAGTAGACAATGTGTGTGGTTGAGATCAGTGATACATTTCATCAGAGAAAGATGTGGCTTGAAGTGTGATACAAAAATACCCACGATATATGAAGATAATGTTGCATGCATAGCTCGATTAAAAGGAGGTTTCATAAAAGGAGATAGAACGAAGCACATTTCACCAAAGTTATTTTTCACACATGATCTCCAGAAGAATGGTGATATTGATGTGCAACAAATCCGTTCAAGTGACAATCCTGCAGATTTGTTCACCAAATCTTTGCCAACTTCAACTCTTGAGAAGATGATATTCAAGATTGGAATGCGAAGACTCCGACATCTGAATCTTGGTCTTCGTCAGGGGGAGTGAAATACGCGTTGTACTCTTTTTTCCTTAACCAAGTTTTGTCCCATTGGGTTTTCTTGGTAAGGTTTTTAATGAGGCAGCTCTCAAAGCGTATTACTAGATATGTGTACTCTTTTTCCTTCATTAGGACTTTTTCCCACGAGATTTTTTCCTAATAAGGTTTTAATGAGGCACATCGTCTATTAATGGACATCCAAGGGGGAGTGTTGTAAATATTATATTGTATGTCCATTTTACTTGGCCACAAAGTTAGTTTGGTCATTAAGTTTTTATGGCTTGTCTTAGAAGCCTTTTTCAACTATGGCTTGTCCTAGAAGCCTTTTTCCTTTTCTATATATAGAGGAGCTTGTTTGTATTGGGAAATATAGAAAGGAATATACACAAAACAAAAGTTAGAAGAAACATAGTACTACTGTTTCCTATCTCTCTCTCCGTATATCTTTTGCCTTTTAATTTGAAGCTTAGTCTTTATTTTATATCAAGATTAAAAATTAACCCTTCAGTCCTCTTTTTATCGAGACAAAAAAAGGAATACATAATGAAGAATTCATCATCCACGTAGCAGTTGTTTTACTGTTATTCGGTCAAGTGCTCAAAAGTTATTTTTGCTTAATTTCTGCCTTAATATTCTCTCTGTTTTGTGTGATGATGCTTGTAACGACTTTTTGTTGGATATGAAATTAAAGAGAGATATAAGGATTTCCAAATTTATAATCTTAAATATGTTTTAGATTTTTATGATCATAAAAAGACTTTAAGTTTAAAATTAAATTTATGTATAAAAAATTGTTTTCTAAATAAATTAATAAAAATTAGTGAAAAGGAGTGACTAATAATCTATAATTACTTTATTTATAAAATATATAGCACGAATAGCAACTTATCCTACACAATTGAACGTAGAAAATAAACTGTATATTGATACTATTAATTATATTGTATAGTTTTAATTGTAAAACAAAAAATAGTGCACCTTGACAGTGGTGTAGGCTTATAATTTTATCGGAAAAGAGACAAATATATCCTTAAACTCTGTGAAATTGAGCTATAATGCCTTTACTATTAATGAAAGGTATATCTTTCTAAATTTTGCATACTTTTAAGAGTATATTTGGCCCCTTTTTGCCTTATTAATTATCTAATTAGATTAATTGATGGATGCAGTTAAAATAATTAACGATAAATTTGGACAAGGTATTGAATAGTAAGGATATATTTTTGCTATAATATTAACCCTTTCCGTCCAATATAATTTTACATAGTTTAAAGACATATGTGATCCTTTTCATGGTTTTATAAATAGTGCAAAACAGAAAATTGGTCCACAGACAGACGCATTCGTCCTTACTGAAGGAAAAAGTTAAACGGTGGTTATTTCTAGGGCTGGGCATAAAATACCGAAAATCGAATTATCGAACCGAACCGGCTATTTCGGTATTCGGTTCGGTATTCGGTACTAAAATATAAAATTTAATATTTCGGTTTCGGTATTCGGTATTTACAATTATACCGTTCGGTAATTCGGTAAATACCGAATACCGAAATTAATACCAATACGTGTACAGCCTAAAGGAGTAAAGGGCTAAAACATTTTAGGTCCAGTAGTCCAGCCCAAACATTTCAAGTCCATTCGTTTCACAATCTTTTCATATTCTGTGAATTCTTTATAAACTGATAAGATATTGTCATTTCATTTCACTTCTACAATACCTTCTATGTGTCAAATATTTATCATTGATCAAATTGTTTCAGCCTTAAATCAATTTGATGTCCAATCTTGTGGAAAGAAAGCTCGAAATAATGTTGAAGCTATTGTTGGTTTATGGACTGTTGAAGCCTTAAATCAATTTGATGTCCAATCTTCACTTCGCAGTCTTATTTAAGCGGATCTTATTTGGTTGCCAATGCGCTTTGCTGCAAAAAAATGGTATTACCGAATACCGTACCGAACCGAAATTTGATTTACCGATTCCCGAATTACCGAACCGAAGTTTGAAAGTTCGGTATTTGGTATATACTTTCAATTACCAAATACCGAATTACCGAACCCGAACTTTAAAAATACCGAACCGAATACCGAACGTCCAGCCCTAGTTATTTCGTTTAAATATTAATTTAAAATGTGAAACAGAAATAGAAAGGAGAAAACAAAACTTGGCAAGAGGTGGAAGAGGACATATGTTGACTCTACTGACTACTTGGCATGCATCAATCACTTAACTATGAATATGGATTTTATTGAATTTTGACAGCTCCACCTGGTCCATCTCCATCTCTCTTCCATCTTTTTCTTGTCATTGCACTGAACACTAAACACCATACTGTTACTACTGCACTGAGACATTTTGTCTTGAATACTGTAATTTATTTGAAATTTAGTTTAATTTTCATTTTATGAGGTATATGTTTAACCTTAAAATGGAGAGCAATTAAATTTGTACGTGATGTCAAAGATATGTGGCTAAATTCAATTCAAGATTAAATAGCGAGATATGTCAATAAAATGAACGAGAAGCGGATCTAACCAAATGGTAAATACGTATGGCCCTGCATATAGAAACCGAGGTCGATACCTTTTGTTACAAGCTCTCACGAGGTATAATAATAAAAATGAACTTAAGAACGGATGAACCGATTTAATAAGATTCTTATGATTGTTGATGTAAACTATTTCTCTCTTTGCTATTGTCAACCCTTTTCATGAATGATAACCTCTTCTTTATATAGTCGAGGAGTTTCAACCCTAGTACAATTCTAAATAAAGCAAGTAAATGCGACGACGTATTGACTTGAGATCGACGCCGAAATATCCAGATGAGGACGGATATTTCGGTCTCCCGCTAATGGCAGTCCCGCTATTTGTGTCATATTATTGATTTTGTGTCATAATATTTAGAAATTTCAGTGGATCAAATATGCCCCTATACTATGCGGAACTGCACAAATTTTCCCTCCAATATTTTTATCAGGTTTCCGTTAACTCAAGGGCATGGGTGAACCAAAACATAATGTTAAGGACATGAATGAACCGACCTTTAAACGACGGGCAAATACGTGCAATTCCGAATAGTTGAGGGGCATATATGGACCTTTTTCGTATATTTAATTATACCCTTTAGAGCACTCATTTCTGCTTCATTAATTAACCAACCTACTAGAATTTTTGCGAAGTCTTGCCTTGTGATTTTTTTCTTTTATTGAGCGGGGTTCGAACCAGAATCGCAGGGTATTTTTGGCGACTATTATAAGCGAAGGGCAAAAATAAAAGACCAGCAATTTGAGGGACAAAAATTAAAGACCAGCGCCTTTGAAGGACAATCCGTTCAAAAAAATGATGATAATCCAATAACCTTATGTTGGGCTGTTTAGTCACTTCACCTAGTGTAAACCAGTGTTTTAAAAGGCAGTTTCAGCCTCGGGGCGAGGCACTGGTAAAATGTCTCGGGGCTCACGTGTGGGGTTTAGTTCCTGTGACGCTTACGCCCTAAACAAGTCTAACGCCCAACGCTCGTGGCTCGCGGCTCACCTAACAGTTCTCACACAAATTATATGTTAAATTCTTTAATTAAAATCGTTAACCCTCATAATTCTTAACAAATGAATGATAATAGTTTTTCATCTCTATAAATAAGAAGATTTGGTGTAACTCAAATAACAAGTCATGGTATTGCATATTTACTATTTAAGAAATTCGTGGGGGTGAATATCACTTAGTATTTCTTTTAAAACTACATAGCTGATTTTTATATTTTCACTTGTCATTGGTCTTTTGTATTATGTATCAAAATTATCATATTTTATTATTTCGCTATGTGAAAGTAATTTTAATTTTATTCATGAAGGAGTACGTTTTAATTATAATACTGATAAAGTTTATTGATATAACATGAACAGTCTGATAGAAATATTATTTTAAGAAATTGTGATTTTTTCATCGTTTGAAAGTTAAGATGTTAAAGTTTTTTTTTTTTTTTGAACTAAAGATTTTACTAAATTAAAACAGAGTACATGAATAAGGTATAGAGCAAAAGGTAGATCTAAACGATGCTATCTCTAAATTGTCCTTGTTTAATCGATCGACTAAAAATAAAATGTAGATTCTCCCATAGATATCACATGGTCATCAGTCCTTTTTGCTGTGACTTGCTAGTAGGTGTGCCACTTCATTCGCCTCCCGGAATATGTGGTTGACTGTGTTTGTATCCATTCCCACCATTAGGAACCTGCAATCACGCAATAGATTTGTGTGTTTATCAATAGTACTTTCTGGATTTAGCGCTCTTACCAATGTTTGACAGACAACTTCCATGATCAAGGGGTAAAGATTTTTGGTGAAGGCCAATTCCTGTCCCTGTAGTTGTGCTTGGGCTTTTGCATGAGGTGCTGAGTTTGCGTATATCTTGGCGCAGAAACCTACACATTTCATACAGAAAAATTTGAACGATTTTTTAAGCCTTGTGCCAAAAACAATAATTAGTTTTTTAAAAAAATTAAAAAACAAAAATAATTTTTTTTAAAAATTAAAAATATTTTTAAAAAATAATATTTAAAAAAAATAAAAATTATTTAAAAAAACTTTGAGCGAAAATTTCGTACATATTTTGTAAAAAATCTATTACTATGTTTTGTAAACTGAAAAATTTCGTTTTATTTTGTAAATACTTTTCTTTGTTATGCATGTATAGGTCATTCACCCATATGGAAACTAGTGAATTTGATTCTAAAAAACGTGTGATGCTCATGATTATCTGACTTTGATCCTAAACAGAGTAGTTTTCACCAAATATAACTGTTAATCTGTTAGTATATTCTATGCAATCATATTTTTTTATTTTTTTTTTTAACTACAAGGGAAAGAGGAAGGGGGTAGAAAATTGAAAATATACATACTATGTGGAAGACTGTACCACTAATAATATGTTTTGGTGGTTTATTCTATTTCGTTAAGAAAATCAGAATAAATTGCTTAACAAATTTTGAGGCTTTGTGAGAGACGGTCGAGTAACTTTTGGATGTCTTTAAATCTCAATTTATTGGTATAGTTCTATAAAGGTAATTCGTGAATTTGAACTGACTCATCTCGTCTCTAATACAATCATAAAATATGTTCTTAAAACTTCAAACCATATTAAGCATTCTATATTTTATTGTTACATAAGTGAAAGATAAAAATAAAGTTAGATGCATGAAAATAATGACATGTTTTTAGAGGTGTTGAACTGGGGGTCAAGGAAAATTAATCAGATCAAGGTTCCCTTTTGACCTATAGCTTTGTGCACCGATCTGTCTTTTTTCTTTTTTTTTCAAAAAGAAAAGATAAAAAACGCTTCCATATTTTATTGTTACATAAGTGAAAGATAAAAATAAAGTTAGATGCATGAAAATAATGACATGTTTTTAGTGGTGCTGAACTGGGGGTCAAGGAAAATTAATCGGATTAAGGTTCCCTTTTGACCTATAGCTTTGTGCACCGATCTGTCTTTTTTTTGTTCAAAAAGAAAAGATAAAACATGAAAATAATGACATGTTTTTAGAGGTGCTGAAATGGGGGTCAGTGCTGAAATAGGGGTCAAGGAAAATTAATCGAATTAAGGTTCCCTTTTGACCTATAGCTTTGTGCAACGATCTGTCTTTTTTTGTTCAAAAAGAAAATATAAAAAACGCCGTTGCCGGGGATCGAACCCGGGTCACCCGCATGACAGGCAGGAATACTTACCACTATACTACAACGACATTGTATGGTATTATGCTCCTAAAATCTAATATAACAGGAATGAAGTGTGTATTATGAAATATATTAAGGGCCTAAAATGTTATTATAGTAATTAAAAAAATCATGACATGTGGGTAAGAAGGGTATGATTTATAAATAATTATATTAAGGGTTAATATATAGTACTCCTTCCATTTCATTTGAGTTGGACATTATTTTTTTATTAGTCCGTTCAAAAAAGAATTATATACATTACTTTTAGAGTAATTTAATTTTAAACTTTTAGTTTACCCTTTACTTAAGGTAGGCTTTTATAGTTGCTCAAATCTCATAGCATATTTAAGACCACAAATTTCGTTTTAAAAAAAAAATAAAAAAAATTAAACTCCGTCCCCTGTTAAAAAATGTCACTTTGGTTGAAACCGGTGGAGTAATACGTATATTTCCCAAAATATCCTTTAACCAACAAAAATTGATATAAAGAGGTGAAAGCAAAAATATATATTATACTAGAGAAACAAAAAAGAAATAGAAAAATAGGAAATATAGATAGTTGACTGGAAAATTAAACCAAACAACGCATGATAAACAAAGGCAGGCAAGGGCTCACGGCGCATGTTATGGAGATGAGTGTTGCCTTCACAACAATTTCCCACTTTTCAGGAAAGGCAGTTTCAGAGGCCGGAGTTAGAATTTGAAGTTAATGGGTTTGATATTCTAGTCCTTCAAAATTATTGGGTTCTAGATTAATAACTTGTGTACATTCAGTGTCTTTTTTAGTATAAATACAGTATTGAACCAAAGTTACTGCGTTCGGCTGAACTCGTAACCAAAGAGCTAGCTCCGGACCCTGGGCTGTTTGGTGCTTCCTCTTAAAAAAACAATTTCGTTGCTGGAATTCAAAGAAAATAAGTCAGGATGCCAATTGCCATTGAAGAAAACTAAAGTTGAAACTTGAAACTAAGGTTGCATTGACAAACTAAATAGCTAGCCTAGGTAGAGTGAGGTAGAAACTAATTGGAGCTAGTCAATTGGTGCATGTTCTTATCTTCCACATTTGTGTGATTGATCATACTATTTTGTTAGGAGTTATCAAATATTGATTACTATCAGCGTAAATAAATTTTTTACACTTAAAGTGCATAGCTTATTTATTTTTCACTTCCCTTTGCCTCTTAATAGCTATGGCATTTTAGATCTTAAAACTACTTCTTCCTTCTTATAGGGAAAGGTTATGGGCGGCTGGTAGGGTATGTAGAAGTAGGAGTCGCTTAAAACTACTTCAATTAGATTATTTATTTCAAGTAATGGGCTGACCATGGCCATAATTAGGAGTTGCTTGAAACTACTTCAATTAGATTATTTATTTCAAGTAATGGCTGACCATCAATTGTAACCATATATAATTGATGACATTCCATTCATATCTCAAGTGCTGCTGTTGGTGTATCTGGTCCATCACACAATAATATATATTGGGGAAAATACATTAATCCCCCCCCCCCCCCCACCCCCAACAACGTATACTCGGATTAATTATGACGCACCCAACCTTTGTGGGCGACCTATTACCCCGTAAGGGGTGTCGGAGGGACGGGACGTTCGGTCCGCCGGCCGGTCCCAAGACCCCGTCCCCGTCCTGGTCAATGATGGGGGGGCGGGCAGAGGGGGAAGGGGATGGGTAGGGGGCGGAAGGGGCGGAAAGTCCCGGCGAGGCCCGGTCAAGCCCGGTACCAGACCGGCTGACCAGTCCCGCCCCGCTTGAAAACGTTAAGTCTTAATTTTTTTTTTTAAAGTGGTCAGCGTTTGACCGTTGGAGGTGGGGCTCAGCTGCTGGGTGGAATTTCCATTAACGTTGGGGCTCCAACGGTCTCATTTTCAGCCGTTGGAGTCCCCTCTCCCCCCCCCCCCCCCCCCCCCACAAACAAAAAATACCCCCAAAGTTTAATAAATTGCATTTTAATCCAAATTCTAAACTATAAATACCTCTTCGTTTTTATTCATTTTCACACAAATCATCCACCAATTATCTCTCTCTCTAATATTTATTATCAATTATATGTCTCTCTAATAGTTGGTGAAATATTATTATTATTTTGGTTATTAAGTATTATTATTATTATTATTTTGGGGCAATATTTGAATTTTGGAGCAACTTTCAAGCTTCGAGTAACATAATTTCAATTTCAACGTTTACGGTTACGTCTGCTTTTACGTAGACGTTTGGTACACTCGTTCCATCCTTTAATTTATTTAATTCTTGCATTTTATTTGCGTCTTTTTTCAATTAATTTTCATATTTTATTTTATTATACTTTGATAATATGTCTAAAAAAGTTAAGATCCCGGTCCTAGGTAAAACTGTCGAAATCCCTAACCCTTTTAGCCGTAGTAGTAAGAGTAAATCTGGTTCTTCTAGTAAATCTAAAATTCAATTTAGAAACAATACAGAGGATTTCACTCATGTTGATGAAATTGAATTTTTTGTTCCCCCCGGTTTTTCTCCTATTCTAGAAGATTTAGAATTACAAATTGAAGCCTTAGATAGAGCTTATGGTAATTTAGAATTTGATGATTTGGAAAATTTAGAAGTAGAAGAAGGCGAGGAATAAGATTTAAATGAGACACCTACTAGTCCCGTTACCGAAGCTCCAACTCAGACTACATCTTAGTCTGGAGCTGGTTGTCCCCTTAAACCTCCTACTCGAGGTATGACTAAGGCGCAACGTCCTAGAACTAGTGTCGTATGGAAGTTCATGACTTTAGATGATACTAAAACTCAGGCTATTTGTCACAAATGTAAACAAATTAAAAAACACGGAAGCGGTGGAGGGGCGGGTGGGGCGGGTGGTTTAGCTAGACACTTGATAACATGTGTTGGAAAATCATACTTAGATGCTCGATTAGCGGCCGGACTTAAAAACACATCAACCGGCGCTACTAGTGCCGCTCCCGGTGGATCCGTTGGGGGATCTAATATGGTCCAACAAACTTTAAATCCTTCTAACCCCGCTGTTACTCAAAGGGCTTATAGTAAACATAGATGTTACATCCCATGTTCTCTTTTGGAGAAGTATGAAACAAATGATATTAGTAACGTGCACGAGGTTATTCCCCAAGCTTATAGGTGGTTAAAGTGATGGTACACATGTATCGTAAGGATTTGAAGTTAAAACAATCGAAAAAAATAAGTTTTGTCGAGTTTCAACATTTATTTGAGTGAAATACGGTCCAAGCTATAATATCCCGTATTTTTGGACTAGGAAAATTTAATCGTCCAACATGAGCAAATTTACCCGAGCCCCTGAGAATTCGATCATATTCAAGGATGAAAATCGAGAGCTCGGTGTACAAAGAGTTTGAGGTCCCGAAATAATTTAGGACTTAACAAGTGTGACCACGGTGATTGAGAATAATATTTTATGTGTGGCAAATGAGCTATGGACTAGTGCTATATCACATAATCGTGGCAATGAATATATGAAGTGTATTAAAAATAATTGTTATTAAAGTGAATTGAGATCAAGAAATTAATTATGTGTATAATGAGAGGTTGGATCGTGGTGGAGATAAAATAATTTAACAATAGGTTAATGGATATGTTTGGTGGCAGAAGCTCCTCCAAGTGTCATAATTGGAAAAAGGTGTCAAATGAATAAGCAATGTCGTGGAAGCTTTAGATGAAAATGACCATTATATTAATTGTTTACATATATGTGTGTTGACCCCAAGACATATAAAAATATATATACAAACGTATTTTCAGCAAGCAGCAACTACATTCATAAATTCGACCAAATGTTTGCTGAACCCATTTTTCATTAGCTTTGGCATCAACACATTTGAGAGAATCAAGTGTTGGAAGCAACTATTTTCTAATTTGGGAGTAATTCCAAATATGACCAGCAATCTTGGAAGTTACATTTAAAATTAGTCTTTCTCAAGAGTTTGTGCAGCAACGTTTCTTATTATTTTAATGGAGAAAATGTAACAAGAACAACATACGAGTTTTCAAATTCGATCCCGTTGTTCCATTTTTTCACGTTGTTGAATTCGGGCTTTCTTCGAAGGGAAGTAAGGTGGAAGAAGAATAGTTCTTTGCATATAAGGTAAGAAATCCTCTCTCCTAGATGTATTTGATTTATCCAAGTCGTATCTACGTTGCTAGATGAATTAAATACGAACTTTGAATAGAATTGTCATGTGATAGAGTTGGAGTTGGATGTTTTTCTTGTTGTAATTATATGATACAAGCTGAGATTTGTAGTAAATAATGCTCTTATCATATTGAGAATATTTTTAAGGTTAAGAAGGAAACATACGAAAAGGTGCTATGGAGAATACGGATTATAATTAGAGCTTGTATGTTTCGTTATAAAGTATTACGGTTGTTATGGATATGCAATGTTGTGTTGAGATTTATTTATGGTTGTTGTGGTGATATACCGAATTGGGGGATGCTAATGATATAGGGGAGGTGCTGCTCGAATTTCGGCAAAATTCTTAAAGAATTTAATTTGGAGGCTTAAGATAAGCATATGACGACAAGCCTAATAATAAGTATGAATGGTTTTATATATAGATTACGAGACTATGAATGATCATACGTAGATTTCAAGACGAGAAGTAAGTGGAAAGTGAAAAGTAAGCTTCCAAGTATGTAAAGCTATCCTTTCTTTCTTTCTTTTGGCATGATTTGTATGAAAAGAACAAATGACGAATGTATAAGCTCCTATTCTTAGAGACACTAGGATGGCTAATGTCCTTGACTTCCATAAGTTATTTCATGTTATCTTGATACGTGTCTATGATTCCTGAGGCTCTATTTGATATAGTCCATAGTGACATTCAAAGGGTACTTAACATGACTATCGCCTTTGATACTCGAGTGTTAGTTTATTCTACTTATTCTATTGAGTCTCAGATGATGATTTAGTTTGTATATGATTGCTCACTACTCTGCTCGTGCATACTGTTATTGTATCTTTCACCGAGTCTCGGGCCGGGTATGTTCTCGTGCACAGTTTCACTGCATTGTTCACCGAGTCCCTCACTAGAGGGCCGGGTACGGTATATATATGTATGATGATATGGTGATACGATGATATGATGATATGATGATACGATGATATGATGATGTGATGATGGCACCGAGTCCCATGATGGGCCGAGCATGGTATGCATGTATACGACTTATTCACCGAGTCCATAATGGGCCGGATATGGTATATGATATAGCTATGCATGATTTTATTTCATAAGGCACAGGCACGAATACGGATTTCTTGATTATCATACTTGTCTCCTGATTCTCTACTTCGGTTATGATCTTCCTTATTGTATTTCATGCTTTATATACTCGCATATCTCGTGCACCGACCCCTTTCTTCGGGGGCTGCGTTTCATGCCCGTAAGTACAGACACTCATTTTGGTGATCCTCCGGCCTAGGACTTCTACTCAGCTTCTTTGAGAGCTCCATTGTTCCTGAGCTCAGACTTTTGGTACGTATCTTTTGATGTATATACATGTTTATCCGGGGTACGGCGGGGCCCTGTCCCGTCATATTTCACTATCGATACTCTTAGAGGTCTGTAGACATATGTGTGGGTTGTATATGAATGTTGTTCAACTGTGTCAATATGACTCATTTTGGGATGTTCTCGTACGTAGTGGTAGCCTTGTCGGCTTGCGTATATATTTTGGGATGTTGTATGTATATTGTCGGCTTGCGTATATATTTGGGATGTTCCCGTACGTTGTGCAGCCTTGTCGGCTTGTGTATTGTGTTATCTTTTGATTGGTTGTGACTCTTCAGGAGACAGGTTACCTTGATATATATATATGTGACGTTCTGAGATAACGTCTTGTCTTTGCAAGCTTCCATATTGTGTTTAGTTTTGGGTTGACTATATCTAACAGATACGTATACGAGTGTCCAGCTCGGGCACTAGTCACGGCCTACGGGATTGGATCGTGACAAAAGTGGTATCAGAGCAGTTCATCCTCGGAGTGTCTACAGACCGTGTCTAGTAGAGTCTTGTTTATCGGTGTGTTGTGCCCCACATCTATAAACGAAGCTACGGATATTTAGGATGTTACCTTTTCTTTCATATCTAAGATCGTGCGATAGAGCCAAGCCATAGGAAATGAGATTCCTTATACTAACCTTTGATTTCAGCAGAAAAACGACATCAACAGAAGAAAACGACTGATGATATTGGAAGTTACAAAGTACGCAGGTAAGAAACGGTACGAAAGATAAATTTTGGGCAAGGTATTGGAGTACGATTGAAATGTAAAGTTGAAGATTGAAAGGGAAGTAAACAGGAAAGTGTAACAGGTGCAGTTTGAGTTGGACATACGAGGTAAGTTCATCATTTTCATACTGTTGTTGATATTGGGAGCCCTGTGTGGCTGTGATGATATATATATATATATATATATATATATATATATATATATATATATATATATATATATATATTTATATGTTGGCTGTGAGGCATTGTTGGTATTTTCGAAACGTACAGGTTTTGAGATAGTAAGAAATACAGAGGAAACTCTGCCAAAATTTTTCTAGAAATAAAAAGAGAATGAGATATAGGTTTGTAATATGTCCTGAAAGGTTGTGTCAATAGTAATGATAGGATTTGACTAAGTTGTGAGTACGGCTGACCTCGAGAAATAAGTTAACTGCCGAATTGATGGTAATAGTAATTAGGAGGTCGATATTGATATGGTAAAAAGGAATTTGGAAAGGGCTTGTGATACTAAGAGATGATTTAGAAAAGGCTGGCATTTATCTTGATAGAGTGTTATATTAAGGTACCGGCTGAATTGATAAGCAGGGATAAATTATGACGAGTTTATAGTTAAAAGAAGCAATAGTATGATTGAGACAAGAGTACAGAGGAAAAAGAATTGTGACGGATATGAATGTATTGATAAGACAGCTTGTGAGATATTAAGGATAAGATTGACCAGGGAGGGTAAAAGGTTAAGTACGCTTACTCCACCGAGTGTAATCAACCCATAATAAAAATCGTGAATAAGGTTACGAAGTGTTACACTATAGGATTGAATATGAACAGGATATAAGGTGAATATAATGAGGATTGTTATGAAAATAAGTAAAGCCTAGTGAGGAAGTGACTAAAAGATATGACGTGATCTATATGACTAAAGTATAAAAGCGAGCTATAGAACGAATAAGAAAGACTTATCAAGTTCTGTAGGGAAAGTTTAGAATAAAGGTTATGTGATAACGGAAATGATAGCGAGTACAAGAAAAGAAAGAGTAATTGAAAGAAGGGAATAAGAAGAAAGCGAGATAACAGTGTAGTAATAGGTCATGACGTGTGTAGCCGAGGACACGAGTACTATAAGTGAGGGAACTGTGAAAGACCAAGTTATAGAAAGATGAGCAACGAGGTAGAATGAGTGCTAGGAAATGAGGCGGTATGATAAGAACAAACAGGGATGAACAGAATACAGTTTGAAAATGAGAAAGGGGTTAGACACAAGTATGTTTTCTGAAGGATACAGAGATAGCATAAGATTCCTCGTGCACAGAATAAAAGATATACATAGACGGGAGAAGTGATAAGGGAATTCTAAAGGAAGTACCCAAGATAGACGTAATAAATTGAGTATAAGTGTAAAATAAAAGGGAAATATATAGCTACAGACTTAAAGGTGTAGTACGACGATAAGGTGATAAGATAAGACTATCATTAAGATGAACTTCATATGATTTTGAGTAAGTTAGAAGTCAGTACTGAGCACACAACAAGGGTAAAAGGGCATAAGGCATAAAGAGCATCGCGTGTACACGACTTCACCTCGGAAATAGTGGAATCCTTAAAGGACAAAGACGGTAGGCTTGAGGAGCAAATGATGTATTATAAATTTATTAAAGGAAACAGATGGTATAGGTTGGGATAAAGATAATGTTACAAAGAGGACTTTGGACACTTATCGTCGGAATATAAGTGCCAACTAATTGAGATTGGAACGACTACAAGTACTAATTAATTATTGATTGGAGTGAGTGGAATGTGGCCTTGGATGAGTTGCTACATTGGTCGCATTACTTGAGTACAGATTATCAGATGAGATTTTATACTATATATAGAAAGGCTCTCGTCGCTTTGTGATTTTGTTAAGGTTTCGTACGTAGATAATCAAAGTTATACATCATAAGAGAAAAGACATGGATATGGTACAGTATACCAAGTGAATTGGAAAAAGGGATCGGATGAAGTTAAGATTGGAAATAGGGACATAGAGCAGAATATAAACGGATAATGGTATAAGTACACCCTTAAGGAGGGAAGCGGGTAAGAGAAATGCAAGTGTGAGATGGAAACAATTGACACTGCAATATATTTGATATGGATGCTTGAGCTTCAAGTGAGATCCTTCAAAAACGAGGTTAGTAAGATCTAAAAAGCCAAGAATAAATGGACAGAAGTCAGGATGGTATTTGAGACAGTGTTGAGAAATTTTCGTAAAGATCTTGAATGATATAACATTAGAAAGTGGGTGCGTATAAAAAGAAATAGTACGACAAGAGAATGGTATCGAGTAACTTAAGAGATATTATAAAGGATAGCAATGCTATACTGGATTAGAGGCTAAGATGTTGGCAATAGAGTTGTTCGCTAATGATATTGCGACCTATAAGTAGCAAAGAAGAAGGGATAGAAAATCTCCTATAGTAGGAAGTAAGAAAGTCAAAGGGTGAATAAAGGAAGGGAAAGGAGTATGACAAGATAGGCTACGAGCGAATTTTAGTGCGGAGGGGATATGTAAAGCAAAATGAACCAGCAGAAGGAAAGACTGTGACTAAGATTGAATATATTTTTGTACAAGTTGTACAAGAATAGTTATACAACCTACGAATATTTGTATACTAAGAATGAGACCAAGTGAGTACTTGATAAGAAGAGTAAGGATTTAGTAATAACAATGCAGTTGTGATATTTTAGGTACATTAAGGAAAGATGTAAAGATGGTTTAAGCTAAATTATTGAGATAGAATTAATACTGAGGGCAAATAGGACATGGCCATGGTTGAGTCGAAGGTTTATCCCGATACCGATTGTAAGATAAGAGAGGAGAAGGCAAGGTAAAGCATGAAGACTAGTGAGACGACGCTAAGGTATTTCTTGGGCTAATTTGAGCACCTATGCATATTCTTATAAAGATTGCAATAGGGCGCGTGATAGGAGAACTAAGAGCAAAATTTGAGTAAAGAGGCAATAGAAGAGTTTGAATTAAAGATAAAGAAATGACACGAGATAATGTGCCTAGAGCGTTACAAGTTGGGTTAAGGGAATTATAAAATGGTTTAAGCGAGACGATCATAATTAGTCAAGTTACTAGAAGATAGTGAATTTATATGTCAAATCAAAAAAATTCTTTCAGAATTATACCAGTTAATGATAGACAGAGCACAGAGCAGCTATGTAAAGTTATTATGTGAGGGGAACTCCAGCGCTACTCGGTAGCCAACTCTAAGGATTGAGATTAAGAGCTAAAAAGTAGAGTGACCGTTAAAGTCTTTTAAAGAAATCGAGAAGTAATACATGAGGCTGAAGATTCCAGAATATGGGTTATTGTGGATAGGCTGACAAAATCAGCCCATTTTCTTCCAATCAGGACTACCTATTCAGCTGAGAACTATGCGAAGTTATATATCGAGGAGATAGTAAGACTTCATGAGGTTCCCACATCTATTATATCAGACAGAGGAGCTCAGTTATAGCTAACTTCTGGAGATCATTCCAGAAGGGATTGGGGACACAAGTGAGTCTTAGCACGCATTTCACCTCGGACGACGGACGGAGCCGAGCGTACTATTCAGACGCTAGAAGATATGTTGCGGGCCTGTGTTATTGACTTCAGAGGTAGTTGGGACGATCATTTGCCACTTATCGAGTTTGCCTATAACAATAGCTACCATTCTAGTATCCAGATGGCACCGTATGAGGCCTTATATGGGAGGAAGTGCAGGTCACCTATTGGTTGGTTTGGTGTTTGTGAGACTAAATTAATAAGAGATGATTCGGAAGTTGTTGATAAGGTGAAGCTTATTCGGAGAGGTTATTAGCGATTGAGTCGACGGTCATACGCAGATAATCGACGTCGACACTTAGAGTTTCAGATTGGTGATTGGGTGTTCCTGAAGATGTCACCCATGAAGGGTGTAATGAGGTTCGGCAAGAAAGGGAAGCTTAGCCCGAGGTACATTGGGCCTTATCAGATTCTTCATAGGGTAGGCAAGGTTGCCTATGAGTTGGACCTACCATCTGATTTGGAAGCAGTACATCCAGTCTTTCATGTGTCGATGCTTTGTAAATGTATTGGTGACCCTTCTAGAGTATTCCCCGTGGATGATGTCCAGGTAACGGAGGAGCTGTCTTACGAGGAGAACCCTATAGCTATACTTGATCGTCAGGTGAGAAAGTTGCGTACTAAGGATGTGGCTTCCGTTAAGGTATTGTGGCGAAATAATAATAGGGAAGAGATGACACAGAGGTCAAGAGGAGATGAAGAATAAGTATCCTTACTTATTCCCTATGCCTACAGGTAATCTAAACTCCTCAATTGATTATATTGATTGGTAGATGAGACTATATGTTATCGCAATAAAAAAGACTCCCCCGAAGTCTTTATAAGACCTTGTAAGACTAGTTTAACATTCGAGGACGATCTAATATGTTACATCCCCGATCTAATATGTGGATCCGTTGGGGGATCTAATATGGTCCAACAAACTTTAAATCCTTCTAACCCCGCTGTTACTCAAAGGGCTTATAGTAAACATAGATGTTACATCCCATGTTCTCATGCGTTGGAAAGTGTGCAAGTTAAATGATATTAGTAACGTGCACGAGGTTATTCCCCAAGCTTATAGGTGGTTAAAGTGATGGTACACATGTATCGTAAGGATTTGAAGTTAAAACAATCGAAAAAAATAAGTTTTGTCGAGTTTCAACATTTATTTGAGTGAAATACGGTCCAAGCTATAATATCCCGTATTTTTTGGACTAGAAAAATTTAATCGTCCAACATGAGCAAATTTACCCGAGCCCGGGGAATTCGATCATATTCAAGGATGAAAATCGAGAGCTCGGTGTACAAAGAGTTTGAGGTCCCGAAATAATTTAGGACTTAACAAGTGGGACCACGAGATTGAGAATAATATTTTATGTGTACCAAAGGGACTATGGACTAGAGCTATATCACATAATCGTGGCAATGAGTATATGAAGTGTATTAAAAATAATTGTTATTAAAGTGAATTGAGATCAAGAAATTAATTATGTGTATAATTGGTTAGAGGTTGGATAGTGGTGGAGATAAAATAATTTAACAATAGGTTAATGGATATGTTTGGTGGCAGAAGCTCCTCCAAGTGTCATAATTGGAAAAAGGTGTCAAATGAATAAGCAATGTCGTGGAAGCTTTAGATGAAAATGACCATTATATTAATTGTTTACATATATGTGTGTTGACCCCAAGACATATAAAAATATATATATAAACGTATTTTCAGCAAGCAGCAACTACATTCATAAATTAGACCAAATGTTTGCTGAACCCATTTTTCATTAGCTTTGGCATCAACACATTTGAGAGAATCAAGTGTTGGAAGCAACTATTTTCTAATTTGGGAGTAATTCCAAATATGACCAGCAATCTTGGAAGTTACATTTAAAATTAGTTCTCAAGAGTTTGTGCAGCAACGTTTCTTATTATTTTAATGGAGAAAAGTGTAACAAGAACAACATACGAGTTTTGCGCACAACTTCGATCCCGTTGTTCCATTTTTTCACGTTGTTGAATTTAGGCTTTCTTCGAAGGGAAGTAAAGTGGAAGAAGAATAGTTCTTTGCATATAAGGTAAGAAATCCTCTCTCCTAGATGTATTTGATTTATCCAAGTCGTATCTACGTTGCTAGATGAATTAAATACGAACTTGCGAATAGAATTGTCATGTGATAGAGTTGGAGTTGGGGGCTATTTTTCTTGTTGTAATTATATGATACAAGCTGAGATTTGTAGTAAATAATGCTCTTATCATATTGAGAATATTTTTAAGGTTAAGAAGGAAACATACGCAAAGGTGCTATGGAGAATACGGGTTCTAATTCGAGCTTGTCGCTCGTTATAAAGTATTACGAAGTTGTTATAGATATGCATGTTGTGTTGAGATTTATTTATGGTTGGGCTGTTGTGGTGATATACCGAATTGGGGGATGCTAATGATATAGGGGAGGTGCTGCCCGAATTTCGGCAAAATTCTTAAAGAATTTAATTTGGAGGCTTAAGATAAGCATATGACGACAAGCCTAATAATAAGTATGAATGGCTTTATATATAGATTACGAGACTATGAATGATCATACATAGATTGCAAGACGAGAAGTAAGTGGAAAGTGAAAAGTAAGCTTCCAAGTATGTAAAGCTATCCTTTCTTTCTTTCATTTGGCATGATTTGTATGAAACGAACAAATGAAGAATGTATAAGCTCCTATTCTTAGAGACACTAGGATGGCTAATGTCCTTGACTTCCATAAGCTATTTCATGTTATCTTGATACGTGTCTATGATTCCTGAGGCTCTATTTGATATAGTCCATAGTGACATTCAAAGGGTACTTAACATGACTATCGCCTTTGATACTCGAGTGTTAGTTTATTCTACTTATTCTATTGAGTCTCAGATGATGATTTAGTTTGCATATGGTTGCTCACTACTCTGCTCGTGCATACTGTTATTGTATCTTTCACCGAGTCCCGGGCCGGGTATGTTTTCGTGCACGCCACCTTGCATTGTTCACCGAGTCCCTCGCTAGAGGGCCGGGTACGTATATATATGTATATATATATATATGATATGGTGATATGATGATACGATGATATGATGATACGATGATATGATGATGTGATGATGGCACCGAGTTCCATGATGGGCCGGGCATGGTATGCATGTATACGACTTATTCACCGAGTCCATAATGAGCCGGATATGGTATATGATATAGCTATGCATGAGTTTATTTCATAAGGCACAGGTACAGTGATTTCTTGATTATCATACTTGTCTCCCGATTCTCTACTTCGATTATGATCTTCCTTATTGTATTTCATGCTTTATATACTCGCATACATATCTCGTACCGACCCCCTTTCTTCGGGGTCGCGTTTCATGCCCGCGGTACGATACTCGATTTGGTGATCCTCCGGCCTAGGACTTCTACTCGAGCCGTGTTTGGAGTGCTCCATTGTTCCGGAGCCTAGACTTTTGGTACAGATCTTTTGATGTATATACATGTTTATCCAGGGGTACGGTGAGGCCCTGTCCCGTTATATTTCACTATCGATACTCTTAGAGGTCTGTAGACATATGTGTGGGTTGTATATGAATGTTTTTCAACTGTGTCAATATGACTTATTTTGGGATGTTCTCGTATGTGGTGGCAGCCTTGTCGGCTTGCGTATATATTTTGGGATGTTGTATGTAGTGGCAGCCTTGTCGGCTTGCGTATATATTTGGGATGTTCCCGTACATTGTGCAGCCTTGTCGGCTTGTGTATTATGTTATCTTTTGATTGGTTGTGACTCCTCAAGAGATAGGTTACCTTGATATATATATATATATATATATATATATATATATATATATATATATATGTGACGTTCTGAGATAACGTCTTGTCTTTGCAAGCTTCCATATTGTGTTTAGTTTTGGGTTGACTATATCTAACAGATACGTATACGAGTGTCCAGCTCGGGCACTAGTCACGGCCTACGGGGTTGGGTCGTGACAATAGAGATTGTGAAGAACTAGCCAAAATGGTTGCGGTTTGTGGCTTGCCTTTTAGTTTTCCTTCTAACCCCGATTTGTGCATTATATTAGAGCTATGTATAACCCTACTTTTCAAGGCATTCCTAGATCTACTGTTAGAGCCGACATTTTTAAATTTCAAAGTGATTATTGTCAATATATGCGTTGTGTGTTCCATCACCTAGATACTAGAGTGTCTGTCACTTCTGATATAGGTCGTAGTATTAATGGCAATGATTATTTATGTGTTACGGCGCATTGGATTGATCTTGGAATATGCAAAAGCGTATACTTGGTTATAAATATATTGATGAGAAAAAAACAGGTTCTTATATTTCTACAAATGTTCTAGACATTTTGCAATTATATGGTCTTGTTGACAAAGTATTAACTGTTACATTTGATGATGCTTCTTCCATGACTAAGAGTGCTGAACTTATGGATATAAGAATTTGCCCAATTAACCTTGATATTTGTCATGTCCGATGTGCATGTCATGTTTTTAATTTAGTTGTAAAAGATGGTCTTGATTTATTTGAGGGTTCTCTACAAAAAATACGATATGCTTGTCAATATGTTTTTAGCGCTCATAAGCATAGTAGAATTAATTTGTTTAAAAAATATTGTGTTGAGCAAAATTTGTTTGTTAGGAAAATTCCAAAAGAAGTTTGTACTAGGTGAAATTCTTTATATGAAATGCTACTTGTTGCTCACGAATATCAAAAACCCCTTCAATATGTTTTTAATGCACATCATTATCATCCCCATGAATAAATACAAGATAGTGATTGGAATGAAATTGAAGGACTATGTATTTTTTTAGAAAATTTTTATATTGCAACAAAAGAATTTTCCGGTCAATACTATCCTACAATTGCACAAATGTTATTTTATATTTGTGGGCTTACAAAACTATTTGCGGAATATAGAGAATTAAACGAACATGAGGAAGCCATTGATGAAATGATTTTCAAATTTAAAAAGTATTTTTTTTCCTATTCCCGATATTTATTTGATTGCTTGTATACTTAACCCATCTTTAAAATTAAGAGGTGCTCATGGACTTGTTGACAAAATTTATTTGCGGTTAGATATTCCTCCTAATGAACATCCAAATGTCAAAGAGTGTAAACGTAGCATAGAATTAAAAGCTAAATTAATGTATAATAATTATAAAAATGAAGAAAGTAGAAGTGGAAATCAACGTCCTTCACAAAAAAATAAGGCTAAATTTGGCAATAGAAAATTTGATAGATCAATGGATGCTGCATGGCTTGGTATTGCTAATACTCAAAATGAAATTGATCTTGAATCTTATCTTGCTCAGAGTTTGGAAAGCATCACTGTGGACGACGACGACAATGAAGATATTTAGGATGGTGGAGGAAGCGTGGCAAGGCATTTCCATTACTCTCAAAAATTGCTCGAGATATCCTAACTATTCAATCATCATCAGTAGCTTCAGAGGCAGCTTTTAGCGCGACAAGATTTCAACTTGGAGATCACAGACATTCATTTGCACAAGATAGCTTGGAGATTTCTGTCTTATTCAGGGATTGAATCAACGCAGAAAGAAGAAATCGTGGGCTACCAAAATTAACCCGTCAAGAAGAAGAAGAATATGAAGAGATAATCAACACTAATAGCGATGATGGCATGGAACTTATGGACCATCAAGGAGATATACAATTCCAGAATTGAACGCAACGGAAGCGATACGAAAATTAGAAAAAATGTACATAGATCCGTACAAGTTTTAGTGTGATAATTTATAATTAACTGATTAGATGCCTAGTTAAAACAGAACCCTTCCTAGAAGGTGGCTGTGAAGATTAGGTGCTGTTCTTGTATTTGAGACTTTGAGTCAAGCTTTATGAAATTTAAAAGATCTATTTTTAATAAATAAACCTAAAGTTCTTACTTGAAATTATTTTTCTTTACATAACTACAAAAAAGAATGCAATTCTTTATAAAGATTATAAAGACTTGAAAGTATATTTAATATTATGTAATAAATTAAAAATAATAGCCCTTAGAAGTTCAAAAAATAGCCATTGTTAAATGCATTTAAAGACTTTAAAGTTATAAGTTATAAAAAATAAATAGTTCTTACTTGAAATTATTTTCTCCAATTATAAAATATAAATACCTAAAAATAAATCCAAGTCTTTAAATTTTTTATAAAGACTTGAAAATTTAATATTAGCTAATAAGTTATCAATTTAAATGTTAAGTTTTATAAAAAAAAAACTCCGGCCCCCCGTCCCCCTTGGAGTGGGACGGGACGGGCCCCCCAAAAGCCCATCCCCCCAAAGTCCCCCTTAAAGAAGTCCCTGTCTCGTCCCGTCACCCCAAAATGTCCCCTACCGTCCCCGTCCTCGTCCCGTGCCCCCTGGCCTTATTTTTTCTATATTTTTGTACCATTTTTCGGCCATTTCTTACATGGGCGTGTCAACACGAAGCAGCAGCGCGTAAGGGTATTTTTTAATATGGCCACGTCAGCGCCATGTCAGATTTTTTTTAAATTTTAGTCTTTTCCTTATTTTTTAACATGGCATTTTACTGTTCATCTTCTTCGTACAGCAACTGCTTAAAATCCAACCAAATACACCTCAAATCTCAACCAAATAGCCCCAAATTTCAGGTTTCGAACTCCTCTCGACGTTTCAGTTCTTTTGAGATATTACCTATTCAAATCAGAGTTCGTTTGTGGCAACCCGAAACTTCGAACTCGAAGCTTCAATGGAGCTCGTCAATGGCGGACTGCTTTGCTTTGAATTTTTCACCTTTCCATGGTTATTACGTTCTCTAGCTTCGACGTCCTTCTCCAATAGGTTCAATCCAACAAATGAATCCAAAAACACTAGCTCATCTTTAAGAGCTTCTTCAAAATTTCAACAATGGAGGTTTTCAAAACTTTATCACTTCCAAGCTTCTCTAATCAGTCAATAAAATGAGTTTTAGCTCCAATCTATCATGACAAGCTGATTTCAACAACACATGGGCAACACCCAAATTTCAATCCGCAGCTTTCGGACAATGAAGAAACCAGCAATGGTGGTTCACGTTTTCAAGCGGACATTTAGTTTTCAAATCTCAAAGTTCACTTAGGTTCAGCTCAAATTCATACTTCAAACAATAACTCCCAATCTAAATCACAAAAATCAAATAGATTTGCATAGATCGAGACCGAAATAGTGACCCGAACACACCCGAGCTACTATTTTTGGATTTTTGATTTTGCAATTTTTTTTTCAATAGTATCGCGACCTATTACCCCCCCCCCCCCCCCACCGTATAACCAATACATGCTGATTTTGCAATTTTTTTTTTTTTTTGGAATAGTATCAACGAACAGACCAAGAACATGCTGATACTTTTTTTTTTTTGAACTTTTAGATCTGTTCGTGATTAATATAAACTCAAACACACTACTTCAAGAAAATCACCAACAACAGTGGTTTCTATTCTTAGATTTTTTTTTTTTTTTTTTTTAGTAATCAAATCCAAGAAGACCTGAGCAAACTGAAAAAAAAAAAAAAAAAAAAAAAAAAAAAAAAGATGAAGAAGAAGACTAGGCGCGTGTATCTCACCTAACACTAAAAAGTGGGAATCGTGTAAAAATGGCCGAAAAAGGGTATAAAAATACAGAAAAAATAAGGCCAGGGGGGTAATAGGTCGCCCGCAAAGGTTGGGTGCGTCATAATTAATCCGAGTATACATTGGGCGGTATTAATGTATTTTCCCTATAAATTGCCATCATATACTAGTTATTGTTCTGGTCTAATTTTATCTCTTTCTCTTTAAGGGTTCACTTGGATTTTCTTATACGTTATGTCATATGTGGATCACACTTTCTACATTTTGCTATTTGTTTGTTGAATTAGCTTTCGAAAGTGCACAATGATAAGTGATTTGCATATCATGTAGCTTATCTGACCAAAGAGGAGGGGAGACAGATAAAATAAACCCAAAAAAAAAAAAAATCTATAATTTTGTTGCCAAAAATTAAAGAAGAAACTGGGGGGGGGGGGGGGGGGTGGAACGTTAGGATTTACCAATAATGATGATTTTTGAGAAGAAAAATGAATTGTTGGCTTTAATGATTTCATTTTATTTGTTTGTTTACTTAATAAGACAATTAAGATCCTTGATTTAATATAAAGGTTTGTCAACATGATTAAAATCGTGATAATGAGGTCATCTCTTTAAAAAATTAATCCAGTTCGTGCTTGATCAGAGTATTTTATTAAGAAGAGGATGTTAATGATCCAAATGAATATTATGTAAATACATAGCTTGTTCCAATTTTTCTTTTAAACTTAATTTTTGTTAAATCATAAGTTCACAACAATGATTTGTTTTTTTTGGCCCCCAAAAAAAAAAAAAAAAAAAAAAAGAAGAAAAAAGGCAACAAGGGCTATTTAATTTTAAATTTTTACTATTATAAAAACATGAGTTTGGAGGAGGATCATCGTCCGTCCTCCAACTCATGTCCAATACAAAAAAAAAAAAAAAAAAAAAAAAAAAAAAAGAAAGACCCCACCACCTCCAAACTCATTTAAAAAAAAAAAAAAGTGGATTCCATATTAAACAAACAAGCAATACATTAAAAAAAAAAAAAAAAAATTAAAAATAGGATGTGTGGCTGCTGGGATTCGAGCCCAGGTCTCCACGGCCACAACGTGGAATTCTCACCACTAAACTACAGCCACTTTGTGTTTATAGGTCTTAGATAATGTTATTAGTATAATCAAAATCCTTAACGTTTGAACTTTCTACTAGATATAATAAAAATATATATAAATAAAAATGTAACCCGTATGATTATTAATTATACTATTATGATTGAATAGAAAAATGCTACAAAAGTATTTATAATAAAAAGTGTATGTAATAGATTTGAACTCCAATGCTATAGAATAGTTGTGCAACTAACAATTTAACACGAGATTGCATGCTAAATATCTTAGGCCTAACATATCCAAAAGATGAATGCTTTTAAAAGTGCAGTTGTTAAGATAAATATGTAGTCATACATAAATAAGAACTACAGGAATATTAGAAATGATCTCACTTCATAGAGGGTGCAAGTCCAACTAGCTGGATACTTGGAGGATAAAATGGAAGATAATGTAACCAATTTGGATTGTAATTCAAGATTTGTTGCTGAACATCTTTTAGAACTGAAAAGCAATTGTAACAATTACTGGCTTATTAGTGGAGATGGGTATATATGCACATTTGGAGATGATATTATACAAAGTCACACAATCCAAAAAGTTTCAGCAACATTGTACATGAGAATATATAAAGTTTGACTACGCAATATCTATGGGATTGGACTGAGCAAGAAGACTTTCAATCCTTTTCTTTACCTCCTCTGGATTTGCACCAACAAGCTTGTCAATTGGAGCTCCATCCTTCAACAACAGAAATGTTGGCATGGCTGGCATGGCTTTCACTTCATATTTGGTAGCCACATCCTATCAATCGCAAGAATACTATGTTTAATTTAACTCATACATATTGATAGTGGAAATAATTGATACATTATCGGTGCTATCTGATTTGATTTGGTTCCACCACATTACTATATCACTAAAGGCAATAGCTTTATACGAGGAATAAATGAATCTTGGGCCTAACCCAACCCCAAAAGCTAGCTCAAAAGGAGGATTATTATATTTCCCAAGACATATGAGGAGACCAATTACCCATCCCGTATCCGTTGTGGGACTCTTAACACCCTGGCACGCCCAGACCTCATTAACTGGAGCGTGCACAATATAATATGGGGGCCCAACATTGGCAAACAAAGAATTGGGATGAGTCTGGCTCTGATACCACGTAAAGAAATGGATCTTTGGCCTAACTTAACCTCAAAAGCTGCTCAAAGGGAGGAGGATTGCTCAAGCCATATAAGGAGACAAATTACCTATCCTGTATCTGATATGGGACTCTTAAAACTCCCCCGCACGCTCAGACCTCGTTAACTAGAGCGTGAACATAATAATATGGGGGGCCAATTACATCGGAAATCATGATTTGATATGTTGCTAAAGGATTTGCATTTTAATATTACAAAATAATATATTAAAAGTGCTACTTTAAAGTGTCATTGAAATGGTCCATTACCACGTTCAGTTCATGGAAGAATGTGGAGTTTAATTCTTTTGAAACTTCTTTCTCCATTTATCACAATTAATCTCTTCAGTTAATGGCCATAATAGGCAAAAGTGATTTCGCACGTTACTTGGCTGAATGTGGCCATTACTTCTTTTGAAACTCTCATATCCCCATTATCTCATTTACTCTCCACATTCTCATCTTTTTAATACACCATTATTCCACCTCTTCATCAATTCATTACAAGGATAATATTTTTCTACTATAAATAGTTTGTCATCCTTACCTTATGAAGAGAGAAAATATATATTTTGGAGAGTTCTTGAAAAGTGAAAAAAAAGAAGAGTTTATTAGTTGAAGGAAGGTGTTCCTCTTTTTGGTGAAGCTTTGGACTCAACATCTTGTCCAGAGTTTGTTGAGTTGTACGACGTGATCGAAATTGTATCTCGGAGGCGACAAGTCGAAAGATTATTTGGACCAAAGAGATTTCTTTGCCGCAAGGGCTTGAATCTCCTTAAAGAGAGCGAGATATCCGCGCCTCAGCTGAAGATATTTTTATTTCTTCTTTTGAATTTTCGATTGTAATTGTTATTTCTTTATATTATCATTAACAATTTTAAGGAGATTCAAATGGCTACAATTGAAAAATCCGCGGATGTCAAAGTGGGAGATCTTAACAAGCCATTTCGGTTCAACGGTACTCATTTTAAGAGATGGGAGCGTAAAGTACTATTCTACTTAAGTCTTCTCAATGTTTCTTATGTGTTAACTGAGAAGAATCCAAACAAAGTAGATAACTCTTCCATGAATGATGAAGAACTTATTTCTCTTCAAGAAAAAATTGAAAAGTATGATGAGGATTCTTACAAGTGTTGGTATTATCATCTAAATTGTCTATCAGATAATTTTTATGATTATTATGATAGAACTTACTCAACTGCAAAGAAAATTTGGAAAGCATTGTAGAGTAAATATGATACCGAAGAGGCTGGAGCAAAAAATATGCTGCTAGTAGATTTTTTCATTTCCAAATGGTGGACAACAAATCAGTGGTAGAACAAGCTCAAGACTTTATAATGATCGTTGGAGAGCTAAGGTCCGAGGAGATAAAAATTGGAGATGACCTTATTGTTTGTGGCATAATAGATAAACTTCCACCTTCATGGAAGGAATTTCAAAAAACTATGCGGCACAAACAAAAGGAAACTTCACTTGAGACGTTGATTATGCAAATCCGCATGGAAGAAGAGGCAAGGGGCCAAGATGCAGTTTTGCAAACGGAAGAAAGCAATTTACAACCCGTCACAAACAAGGTAAATTTAATTACTTCAAATAATGCTGCTCCTAATGCTAACAAAAATACCTCTATGAAGCCTAAGAAGAAAATATTCAAGAAAAATAATGATGGTAATAACCAAGCACAAAATCAACAAGCACAAAATGGCGGACCATGTCTTGTCTGTGGAAAGAGTGGGCGAATTGCTCAATTTTGCAAGTTTCAGAAACGTGGTCCTACACCTCAGGCGAACGTTACCGAAGAGCCACTTGTGGCGGTGATAACAGACATAAATATGGTTGAACATGTTGATGGATGGTGGGCTACTTCTGGTGCAAACCGTCGTATGCTATGACAAAGATTGGTTCAAAGTGTATACTCCATTTGAGAGAGCCCAAAACCATCATGCTTGGTGATTCACACTACTCAAGTGCTTGGAAAGGAAGATGTCGAGTTGAGCTTTACCTCGGGAAGGGTGTTAACATTAAAAGATGTACTTTTTACCTTCTATGAGAAAAAATTTGATGTCTAGTTTTCTTCTTAATAAGGCGGAGCTTCAAAACAGTTATTGAGTCGACCAATATCTAATAGTGAAAAAAGCTATTTTTGTGAGAAAGGGGTATGCTTGTGATGGGATGTTCAAGTTGAATGTTGAGATGAATAAAGTTACTAGTTCTGTTTACATGCTTTCTTCTACTAATTTTTGGCATGTTCGTTTGTGTCATATTAATAATCGTTATATGGGAATCATGAGTAATTTAGGATTAATCCCAATGATTAAAAAGGATTTTGAAAAATGTGAGGCTTGTAGTAAAGCCAAAATCACAAAAAGGCCTCATTTTCAAGTTGAAAGAAAAAGCGAATTGTTAGAGTTAGTTCATACGATATTTGTGAACTTGGAGGAATTTTAACTCGTGGAGGAAATAGATATTTTATCACTTTTATTGATGATTTTTCTAAGTATTCATATGTTTTCTTGATGAAAAATAAAAGTGATGCTTTTGAAAATTTAAAAATTTATCTCCATGAAGTTGAAAATCCTTTGGTAGAAAAATAAAAAGAATTAGAAGTGATAGAGGCCGTGAATATGAATCTAATGAGTTTAATTCTTTTGTTAGATCATTAGGAATAATCCATGAAACTACTCCACCTTATTCTCCTGCGTCTAATGGTGTGGCAGAGAGAAAAAATAGAACTTTGGTTGAGTTAACAAATGCCATGCTTATTGAGTCTAGTGCACCTCCAAATTTTTGGAGTGAAGCTATTTTAACTGCTTGTTATGTGTTGAATCGTGTGCCTCATAATTAACACCATTTGAATTGTGGAAAGGTCACAAGCCAAATTTAGGATATCTAAGAGTTTGGGGTTGTCTAGCTTATGTAAGGCTAATGGATCCCAAAATTTCTAAGTTGGGTAAAAAAGTTACTACTTGTGCTTTTCTTGGTTATGCTTCAAATAGTACAGCCTATAGATTTTTTGGTCTTGAAGATAGTATAATAATAAAATCGGGTGATGCTATTTTTCATGAAATTAAATTTCCATTTGATTCTAAAAATAGTGGGGGTCATAGGACTGAAGAAAATATTTTATCACTACCTAGTTCTTCTACTTCTGTTTTGAAAAATAAAGAAAATGATGA
The DNA here is from genome assembly GCF_029784015.1 of Lycium ferocissimum. Taxonomy (NCBI): domain Eukaryota; kingdom Viridiplantae; phylum Streptophyta; class Magnoliopsida; order Solanales; family Solanaceae; genus Lycium; species Lycium ferocissimum. Next base: position 49,985,432 of record NC_081345.1, on the reverse strand, counting down.
TTTTGAAATACGAAGAATTAAAAGAGCTAGAGTAGAAAAAGATTTTGATTTTGATTTTTATGTTTTTAATGTTGGAGATGACCCTCTCACTTTACAAGAAGTTTTATCTTCACATGATGCTATTTTTTGGAAAGAGGCTATAAATGATGAAATGGAATCACTTATTTCCAATAAAACTTGGAAGTTAGTTGATTTACCACCGGGTTGTAAAACAATTGGGTGTAAATGGGTCCTAAAAGTTAAACTGGATGGTTCTGTTGATAAATACAAGGCTAGACTAGTTGCTAAAGGTTTTAAACAACTAGAAGACCTAGAATTTTTTGATACTTTTTCTCCGGTAACTAGAATTACATCCATAAGGCTTTTAATTGCTATTGCTGCAATTTTTAATTTGCATATTCATCAAATGGATGTGAAAACTGCTTTTTTAAATGGTGACCTAAATGAGGAAATTTATATGGAACAACCCGAAGGTTTTGTTGAAGCAGGCCAAGAAAGCAAAGTATGTAAACTTACTAAATCCATATATGGCTTGAAACAGGGGCCAAAGCAATGGCATGAGAAATTTGATTCCTGCATGATTGAGAATGGTTTTAAAACAAACGAGTGTGATAAGTGCATCTATCATAAGTCTTGGAATAATTCACATGTTATTGTTTGCCTATATGTTGATGATTTATTGATCTTTGGCTCAATCATGAATGTTATTAGTGAAACTAAAAATATTCTTAGAAGCCATTTTGATATGAAAGATCTTGGTGAGGCAAATTTTATTCTTGGAATAAAAATTACTAAAACATGTGATGGAATTTTCCTTGACCAGTCACATTATGTTGAGAAAATTTTGAAAAAATATAACTTTCTTGATTGCAAGCATGTTGTAACTCCTTTTGATTCAAGTGTTCACTTGTTTCCCATTCAATGTGAAAATGAAGTGATAAATCAAAAGGAATATGCTAGCTTAATTGGAAGTTTGAGATATGTGACTGATTGCACTAGGCCTGATATTGCGTATGCAGTTAGAGTACTTAGCAAGTTTACAAGCAAGCCAGGTAATGAACATTGGCATGCCATAACGAGAGTTATGAAATATTTAGTTGGTACAAAATCTTATGGCTTGTTTTATAAAAAATATCCTGCTGTACTTGAAGGCTTTTTTACGATGCATTGGAACACTTTATCTGGTGATTCCTATTCTACCACTGGTTATATTTTTATGTTGGCAGGTGGTGCTATTTGTTGGAAATCAAAAAAGCAAACTATTATTGCTAACTCTACCATGGAGGCTGAACTAATTGCTTTAGCTTCAGCTAGTGAAGAAGCGAATTGGTTAAGAGATTTATTATTTCAAATTCCTTATTTTGAAAAATCAATTCCTCCTATTTTAATTCATTGTGATAGCACCGCTGCGATTGGTAGAGTCCAAACCGTTATTATAACGTAAATCCAGACCTATAAAGAGAAAACACGGTACTGTGAGATCCTATTTGACAAGTGGTACCATCAATGTTGATTATGTCAAATCATGTGATAATCTTGCAGATCCACTAACCAAGGCCTTGGAAAGAGAAAGAGTCTGGAGCACATCAAGGGAGATGGGATTGAAGCTCATAAATTCATGAGTCGTATATGAGGAAATCCAACCTGGAGACTAGAGATCCTATAACCAGGTTCAATGGGAAAAACGAATCATATGATAACCTCTTATGAAAAATGCACTATTTTATTTATTCCCTCCCTATGGTGTGACTGCATTATTCTATAACAGTTTGTGAAGGTTGAGTTTATAAACTCTTAATGAAATTCTGTAGTTTGTATGAGTGGGGTGTTAAGTTATAGAAGCACCCTTGATAGATTTCACCTATGTGAGTGTGGAAGTAGGCCGCTTCCTATGAGAATTGGGCTCGTTCTCAAAAGCACTCATGAAACCGGGATAGCACAAGGCCGTAATGTGCTGGCTGTGAAAGCTCATGTCAACACCTTGATTATTATGTGTGAGCAATAATTCTTTATTTCCCTTAAGCAGTCATAGTTCAAGTCTGAGACCACTACGGCTCTGGAGTAAAGATTATTGTTTTACTAAGTGGAGGTTCAATGCAGAGCACACCTTCATTACGCATAATAATCTACCTTCAGCTGGTAAACTCTCTTATTAATATTAAAATGAGTGGGGGATTGAAGGATTTGCATTTTAATATTACAAAATAATATATTAAAAGTGCTACTTTAAAGTGTCATTGAAATGGTCCATTACCACGTTCAGTTCATGGAAGAATGTGGAGTTTAATTCTTTTGAAACTCCTTTCTCCATTTATCACAATTAATCTCTTTAGTTAATGGCTATAATAGGCAAAAGTGATCTCTCACGTTACTTGGCTGAATGTGGCCATTACTTCTTTTGAAACTCTCATCTCCCAATTATCTCATTTACTCTCCACATTCTCATCTTTTTAATACACCATTATTCCACCTCTTCATCAATTCATTACAAAGATAATATTTTTCTACTATAAATAGTTTGTCATCCTTACCTTATGAAGAAAGAAAAAATATATATTTTGGAGAGTTCTTGAAAAGTGAAAAAAAGAGAGTTTATTAGTTGAAGGAAGGTGTTCTTCTTTTTGGTGGAGCTTTGGACTCAACATCTTGTCCAGAGTTCGTTAAGTTGTACGACGTGATCGCATCGTTGTATCCGGAGGGGACAAGTCGAAAGATTACCGGGACCGAGATTTGCCGTGGGCTTGAATCTCCTTAAAGAGAGCGAGATGTCCGCGCTACCCAAGATATTTTTATTTCTTCATTTTAATTTTCAATTGTAATTGTAATTTCTTTATCTTATCACCAACAATTGCCACCATAATACTATATCTCTAAAAGCAATAATTTTATACGAGGAATAATGAACTCAATCACTTGCAGGTGTTATTTTTCAGTTTTTTGTTGAGTTTTATTATGCGGAGGTACTCAAATTGAATCAGTAAACATTTGGTTATTTCTAATGATGCACATTAATAGTTCAACCTACACTCAGAGTAGGGCATTTTCCATTTTATAGGAATTTTTGTACTAAAAATAATGGTATCTCCTCTCACTGGCCCACAGTATATGAGATAAATCCATGCATTTAAATTAGGTTCAGTATTTCGAAAATTGATTTTACTGTATTGAACATTATGAAAGGTATATGTTCAAGTGAAAGGAGGGAATAAGAGGGAGTAACCCAATTAGCTTTGGATCTAGCCAAAACAATTTAGATTTCATTCTTAAAAGTTATTTGCTTTGTGAAGGGAAAAAAATAACTTACCTTGACATCATCCACATCAATATTTAGAAACAATATATCTTGGTAAGTAGAAGCCGACTCCTCCATAAACGGGTTCATCGCCACGGAGGGAATAGATCAAATAGCCGTAAAATGTGCCACAATCTACAACATACCCATTTTCATTATTTGAAACTAACTTGTATATCAAAATCAAAACAATGGTTACATAAGCTTTAAATTAGTTAATTTAGTGAACTGACCATAACCTAAATGCTTGTTTATTTTCTCTTTTAAAAACAAATAGGGAAAAAGACACTACCTAGCCATCAGAAATTTTAATAGCTCATGTTTGGGATTAATGCCGCGAATTGACCTTTCAGCCCAAACTATTGACAAGTGCTAACCCAACAGCCCAATCACTATAAGAGGACAGACTTAAAGATAAAAAAGTCGTTGCATATACTGTTATTGCTAAAGGTTTTTTGTGACGACTCCAGGGAATCACCACAAGAACTATACATTTTGTGGCGACTAAGCTTGCCACAAAAAGGAAACAAATATGCGACGAAAAAAAATCGTATTGAGCCTTCAAAAAATATCCCAAAACATGTATAATATGCCTATAATTAGTAAGTATACGTTGATTATTCATTTATTAAACACAAATAATACAACAATGATACATTTTTTAAACACATGTTCTAGGAATACATATTCTATTCAACAATGATGTTTTTTCTATACAACAATGATACAGTTCTATACATATACTGAAATTAGTTGGAAAAAGGCTACGACATGCAATTATTTTACATAGGCTAAAAATATCTTTTAAGCTTCTTGAACCATCCGGTTGTCAATAGTCTGGGCCGGATGGCCATTTGTGTCCTTTCCTCAAAAAATTAAGGACCTAAACCTTTGGTCTTCAATAAGCGATGGCCAAGGTGGAGGGATGGGCCTTTTGGAGTCAGGAGCAGACGACGTGAAAGAACAAACTATCGCTGGAATAGAATCAGGGTTAAATGTTTATGATATTTGGATTAATGTTATTCATTAATATTTTATTTTAAAATTTTATCTCATATGTGTTTACGTTATGTGTCTGCGAATTTCTATATGATGGAAGTTTTTCTATAATTGATCTAGCTAAATATAATAACCATTAATCATTTTCAAGGATTTATATTTTCTTAAATTTTTATTTTATAATTTAATAATATTTATTTTATTTTTTGAAGTGTATACTTATTAATATAGGTCACACGCAAAGCGTGTACTCTAAAACTAGTTTCATTATTAGTGTAGTTAATAATTATATAAAAATAAAAGTTATAGATATGATAATAACAAGCTGAGCATCCAAGGTTGGTGACGAGTTCAATTTACGAGAGATATTAACAAATATTAAAGGCCTTATGAAATATTACTGTAATTGTTTTCGTGTATTGCATATATATGTCGTTTAAGCGGACACTAGTGGATATTAGAAGCCTTATGATTAGTGATTTAGGCCAATTAATATGTTGATTTTTCGATAAGAATATCACAAACACTGTTTTTTTTTTTTTTTTTTTAACTTATTCGAAAATATGCACTTAAAGAAATGCAATTTTTTCCCGAACATATTTGAGCCCTATGATTTATGAGAAATATTAACATTTATTTATTTTTAAATTTTTCAATATATGAAATACAGAAAATTGTTTTGTTGTATCCAAAAATAAAAAAAATAAAATGGGAAAAGGAAAAAGAAAGAAGTGGCTAGATTATGGACTATGGTCTCAGGTCTTCTACTCAAGTTTTCAGTTCGTGAACTATTCTACAAACAAAGTTAAAAGACAATTAATTACGCAGGAAGTGAATTGGTATGCGATTGTGTGAACCTTTATTTTTTTGAAAAAGACCAAACGGACGTCTGATGTGGGCCGTCTGAAATTTTACAGTTCGAAGTGATACACACGAACAACCCCTATTGGTTTGTTCCAATTTTGACACATTTTTTTGTGCGGATTGCCCTTCAAATGCATTGATCTATAATTTTTGCCCCTCAAATTAATGGTATTTAATTTTTGTCCTTCGCCTAATGTCATGAGGTTTGAGGTTCGAATCCCGGTTCAGTTAAAAAAATAATAATTTCGCAAGACAGAGTTTAGTAGCAAAGTTAGGCCTATTTCGTAATATATCATTATTTATAAAACATAATGATATATTACGAAACATGACGGATTTTCATAAATTTTTCATTTTTTTATTTTTTTCCAGAAAATTAATTTTTTTTTTTAAAAATATTTTAATTTTTTTTTTTAAAATAATATTTTTTTTTTGGCTCAAAGGCTTAAAAAATTACCTCAATTTTTTGTGTATGAAAGTTGTATGAAACATGTATGAAATGTGTATATGTGAGAGAAATTTTTAATATAATTTTCATACACAAAATTGTGAGAAAAAACTTTAAGCCTTGAATATTGTATGAAAGTTGTTACAATGTTGTTGTAGTTGTATTAATTTTTCAGAAACCTAATATGAACTTTATATACAAAAAATGTGAATGAAATTCTAAGTCTTGAGCGAGATATACATATTTCATACAATTCTCATGCATAAAATTTTGAGCGAAATGTTTAAGCCTCGATCGAGATATACACATTTCATACGTTCTTCAACATTTCATACGTTCTTCATACATAAAATTTAAGCGAACTTTTTAAGCCTTGAGCAAGATATACACATTTCACACATAAAAATTTGAGCGATTATTTTAAGTGTTGAATGTTGTATCAAAGTTTTATACAATGTTGTTGTAGTTGTATTAATTTTACAGAAATCTAACATGAACTTTATATACGAAAATATGAGCGAAATTTTAAGACTTGAGCGAGATACAAATTTCATACTGTTTTCATACACACAATTTTGAGTGGATTTTTTAAGCCTTGAATGAGATATATACATTTCATACATTTTTCGTACCGTTTTCATACACTAAATTTTGAGCGAACTTTTTAAGCCTTGAGCGAGATATACACATTTCATACATAAATTTTTGAGCAAAAAAAATATTTAAAAAACAAAAAAATAATTTTTTAAAAAAATAAAAAAATATTTTTTTTTAAAAAAGCATATTTTGTATAGGGTTTGTAATGTTATGTTTTATAAATATAAAATTATCGTCATATTTCGTAAATATTTCTCTTTAAGATGTATATATATGTAGTTGACCCTTGGCAAATTGGGTATGACACTAAAAATAGGGATGCACTGAGGCCTTGTCGTTTGCAAATGGTTTTAGAGAATCAACTGGCTTGTTTTATTTTGGGTTTGATAAAAAAGCATTGTTGGTGTTGTTGACACCTAATTTTCACCTCATAAAACGCTTATTTTAATTTTCAAATTTTTCGAGTCCAAGACGGCGTAAGGATGTCCTTAAAAAATTAAAAATTTAAAAATCCCGAGAAAATTGCAAATATTGACGTTTAATTATTATTTTCATAAAAATTAACAATTACAAGAAATTACGAGTTATTTACTTTCAAAAACGTGATTTGAAAAGAAGATACATATCCCGCTCTGTCTAACTCAAGAAAATTCTTAATTAAAAATGACGTATGAATTACGGCTCATTTTGACCGCATTTTTTCACATTTTTAAATATTGCTCGGAAGTATATTAATATTGGGCTCGTTTTGAAGCTCGTATTTTAAAACGACGTATTATAATTTTTACTTTGTCAAAATATTATTTTACGAGGGGCGTATTAAACTAATTAACCTAAAACTATATAAAAACTATGCTACATTTTTATAAAAAAAATAAGAAGGAGATTTTATTTATTTGTACCTTTGTTGGTACTATTTGGATAAGGTAAATGGCCTATTTTTGTCCATAGAATTCTAAATGCTTAGTTGGATGATTTTGAAATTTTGAATAAGGATTTTTTTTTTTGTGTGCGTGTGTGTTGGGAAAGGGGGGGGGGGGGGGGGGGGTATGGTCAATTGGCCTATTTTTGTCCATAGAATTCTAAATGCTTTGTTGGATGATTTTGGAAATTTGAATAGGGATTTTGTGGGTAAAGTATGGCCAAGTGGCCTATTTTTGTCCATAGAATTCTAATTGCTAGTTGGATGATTTTTGAAAATTTGAATAAGGATTTTGGGGGGAAAAGCTATGGCCACATGACCTATTTTGTCTATAAAATTCTAAATTGGCTTGCCTACAAAGAGAAGGAGGGACATTTTTTTTTTGGAGGTGGGGGGGGGGGGGGTGGAGATGACATTTTGAGAGGAAAAAAAAAAGGGAGAATCTTCTTTTTCTATTTTTGGGGAAAAGAGAAAAAAAGAAAAAAAGAAAAATAAAGTTCAAATTTGGCATCCTAAAAGCTAAAGTTTGATTTATATATTCAAAGCTTAGCAACAAAAGATACAAATATAAGATATACATATAGAAAAAGAGAAAAAAAATTAAAAGAAAAAGGGGTTCAAAGATTTGTGAAGTGTTTGGTTCTTGAAGTAGATTGAACCAATCCTCATTTTGATCTTTAGGTTGCCCCATCAAAAGGTAATCTTTCATTCTATCCTTTATTTCATTTCTAGTTATGATTATATATTTATTATGATACTTGTGTTGGTTAAAAATAATTCTTTGCTAGCTTAGTCTTGTTTGATGATTAAGTGGATATGATGTGAATTTGATACTATTTAAAAAAATGAAAATAAATTAGAAGTTGATTTAGACAATGTTAAGTGATTTAGGTTAGTTAAATTGATAAAAAATAAGACAAAATTCCATCATTTATTTCATTTCAAGTTATGATTATATATTGTTTATGATGCTTGTGTAGTTGAAAAGGATTAGGTGCTAGCCTAACTTTGTTTACATGATTAAATGAGTATCCTATGGATTTATTACTATTTTTGACAATGTTAAGTGATTTTATGTCAATTAAAATTGATAAAAATAAGGAAAATAGTAGCTTAAGTTAGAATTTTGACATTGTGTTGATATGTTTAGTGTGATTTATTCATTCTTGTTAGCTTTTGATATATATATATATATATATATATATATATATATATATATATATATAAAAAAAAAAAAACCTTAGCTCTTGTAAGTTTGTTACTAATTCATAGCAACTATTGGGCCTTTTGCATAAATTGTCCTTTTATTTATAAGTATGATAATTATGGGCTTGGTTTAAAAGTATTGCAGTTCATTTTTTTGGCTTTGTAAATTAAATAATTGACCTCGGCCTATTACTAATGTTCTGTACATCTATCTTTTGTGACCTCCCCAATTTGTTGGTGGATCTTTCGAGGCCCACTAACATTTCTCCATCGAATCAACCCCTATCATGAAAGGACTAAGGCATTGGAGCATAATTTGGAGCGGAAATATTTATTTATGCATTTTTGAACGTTGGGCTTGATCGGCCCAATTCCCTACTCTCTTTATATTATTTACTTGATTATATATATGTGTATGCTTATATATAAATTGGAACCTTGAATAAGATTATCACGCCTAAGGGTTGCTAAAAATTGATTTTCAATTTTTTTTTTTTTTTAAAAACCATTTAGGCAAATTTAGGATTGGGGATGATTTTGAGGATTTTGGATACCTTTGATATGATTTTGAGCTTACAGGCAAATTTTAGGACTACTATGATTGATTTGAAACTTGAGTTGGAAAAGATGTTTTGTAAACTTGGATTATTATTTTGGGTGAACTGTTTTGACTATTAAAAAGGCTAATGAGTTAACTTTGAGACTTTTTGTAAAGATTAAAACCAAGAATTGGATAAAAGTTCTAAAAATATGGCTAACCTATGGAGTATATTAGTATGCCTATAAAAACTATTTTCAAAAAGCTATTTTCTATACTTAAATTTTTTTTTTTCTAAAAAACCTTTTTCTAAACTCGGGTGGACTTACGTAGTGTTCTACTAGGGTTAACGCCTTCGGGTTTTAACCTAGGTGTTCTATACCGAAATCCAAAAAACGCTCAATTTTGGGCAAAACTCTACCATTTTTCGTTTCTTGAAAAGGAGTGTTTTTGGCATGAATGACTAATTTCTATTTGCGGAAATATGAAACAAAAACTGTTTTTATCACAACCAATTTATATCTACAAAGGCATACTATTGGAACCCGTAGGTCAACCGTATTTTACGGATCCTTAATATCGGGGTGCCTAACACCTTCCCCAGGGGATCATCAGAACCCTTACCCATACTTTGGTTAGATTAGGATTCTTTTAAAATTTAACTGTTTAAATGAACCTTTTTCGAATTGGTTTTCCTAATTTCCTAAAAATTAGGTGGCGACTCTAAAACATTATCCATTTAGAGTACCATTACGTAGAGGTATATTTTTCTTTTTCCCCGGTACGATTGACAACTGTACTTCCCCGGGACACTTTTCTTTTTAAATGAGGCAAGTGCAAATGCGAATCGGAAAAAATTTCGACCCACTACAAGTGTTAGTTCAGTAAAGAAAATCTTAGTTATTAGGAGGAAGAAAGGGAGTAAAGCTAACTAAAGAAATTTGTCCGCGCTTCACGTGATCTTAAAAAATATCATATAAATTCATAAAAAGATCAGTGAACTAATAATAGTTCATATATTAACTTTCTTTTTTTATGGGAAAGAAAATACTAATAAATACTAATATATATTCGGAGTAATACATATTATTTGCATTTTTCTGTGTAATGTAGAGTTAATTATATATTATCAATAAAGTTTATTTAAGTTTTATCTATTAAGAAAGTCGATGAACTATTAAAACAATCATCAGAATTGCTTATTACATAGAAAATATTTAAATTATTATTAGTTGTAAACCCATTTAAAGCATGCTTTTATGAAATATATATTAATTAATTAAAAGATATAATAAAAACAGTTAAGGACGAATAAATAGTAAGTAACACATAACATATGAAAATTATAAAATGTCAACAATTAATAATAAACTTAAATAAAGAACATCCTCAAAAAGTAATACCGTTAAAATTTTAAAATAGAAAAATGATTATTGTCTGATAGTTGATACGCTCTTCACTAATTGTAAAATAGAACTTTTCAAAATTATAAAAGCATTGGTTGAAAAATTTTATAAACTTAAAAGGGAAGGAACCAAAACTAATTTCATTTAAAACCTAAAAATAAAAAATAATTACCATCTAACCTAGCAATTTTATTTTCTTTTTCTCTCGGACTATGATTAGACTTTGTACTCTTTTAAATTCTTACTCTGAATCCCTGCTAAAATAATTGGATATGAGCTGTTAATCATCTATAGCACAAATAAAAATGTTAGCTACTTTAAATTGTCAAACAAACTACAACATAATTGGTGATTAATAAGTTTTATTAATTTACAAAATATTTATAATTTACCCCTTCTCAAAAGCTTTTACTGCCTCACACTCATTTTTACCAATATGATAATAAGCCTTTTTTGTACCCTATCTAAATAATCATCAAACTTTACTATTTAAATAGAACTAATAATTCAAACAATTTTCAGTAAATGGTTTCCTCGCTCTAAACCAGAATATTATTGAAGTTAGTGATGTAATGAGTGATGTATTATACTTTTTTTTCTAAATGAAATTTAAGTTATATACATTTAGATAGTGTAAAAAAGTTTGCTCTATAAATTTCACATAGTCTATTGTAAAACGTTATTTTTTAAAATTATCACATTACAGGTTAATTTAGAAAGATTAACAAACTGTCAATGCATGTATTGATTAATGCCTCGTAAATTACCTTTCAAATGGCTAATTGAGTGTTTGAAGTTCTTGGCAGAACCTTTAAGATGCATGATCCTAGGTTGTAAACCTCCCACCTCCCCGTTGTCTATGGCCCTGGTGAAATACTTTTCTGTTTGCAATAGAGAGCTACATGTTGACTAACTGAATCCTAGAGAACCTTTATAATAAAGCCCACAACATGAATTTAAGTAATGAAGTTTAGCTTAAACAACAGAACCAGTAAGCTAAAAGGATGATTAAACATATTTGGCAACTGACAAGCACGTGAAAGTCAATCCATTGAACTACAAATAATAGTAGAAAGGATCTTTATGCATTTACCTCTTCCAATAAAGGGGAAAAAGGATTTTTATCCATTTCTTTTAACTCCATAGCCTTTGAGATAAAGACAACCCAAACTACAGTAAGCAGAATGAAGTTGTTGTAAGAATATGCTGCTTCAATGTTTTCGTAAAGTTTCCAACAACTTTCTTAGATCTAACCTTGTCCTTTTCACCATTACTGTCAGAAACCATGATGTCGGGTTGATCATGCCTTAACCCTCAACTGCTCTACCAAGAAATTTAATTTGATGAAATAAGTTTTGAAAATTATTTCATGATACAAAGATATAACTTTCTGCTATTATCATATTAGGGAAGAGAATGAGGAGGACTAAATTCCTTTCATCTTTAATTTTCTAAACATTTTTTTTTTTTGGCATTTACTTAGGTAATTGAAGAGATTAGGTTCGGAAATCATTTCATGATATAAATATACGTTTTGTGCATTTACTTAAGCAATTGATGAGATTAGGTTTGTAAATCATTTCATGCTATATAAATACAAATAGTATGCAGTTACAATTTTAGGGGAATAGAACTAAACGCCTTCCTCATTTAATATGTAATTATTTTGCCACATTCAGATTTTTTTAAAGAATAAGTTAAACATGAAATTGGGAGAAAAAGGCCAAAAAACTACAAAAAAGATAAATAGAAATGGTGGCCATAGAGAGGCCCACATCACCTTGTCTATGCTTAGCTTTATATTATATATAGATTGTCCCGTATATGTTAAAATGATACTAGTGTTGCTCCCATACGCACACGCAAGTATACGCGGCCGTACAAGTAATATAGGATTAAAGTCCAGATATAGTACCCACAGGGACTTATGATTAACTATTCACTAAATTAAACTAATGCTAATTATCTAAACAAGAAATAAAATCCAAAGTTATATATATAAACTACCTAAAAATAAAAGAAAGCAAATAATGGACAACCAAGAAAGAACTGATTTTTATTGGAGAAGAGATAGATCTAGAGCTATGACCACTAACAATCCAGTTGAGTCTTCAAATCGTTCTATCTATGGGTTACTAGTTGAGGGGTTGATTTTAACTTTATGAGTATCTAACGCCTATATCTCTATGGTCGCCAGAAAATAACAGGAATGCATTTACTTCTCCGTATTCAACTAAGCAAGGCTAAAGGGTATATTTCTATCCTCATTAGCGAAATGATTATATCGAACAAGCTCTATTTATTTTTATTACGCATGCAAATTCCCTATCCCTAGTTCAATTCACACGCCACAGATAGTGTCTAACTGTTTCGTCAAATAATCAAACAATTAAGATCAAGAATAAATAAATAGCCCAAAGATGGAAAATCAATAGATATAAACAATAATCAAACGTCAACTTTCATGTTTGAGACAAAACCCTAGAACAAAAGACTTTAGCTCCGCATAGACATGGACGAAGAACAACAAATTATCCGAATAAAAACGTAACAACGAGTATTACAAACAAGAGAAGGTAAAATCCTGTAAATACGGCCTCCACGGCGGCTCCCAGCTCTCTCTAGGTCCAAAGTTCTGAACTAAGGGTTTCAGGTTATCCAAAGTTATGTAAAAATCCTGTCTTATAGAGAGCGTCGTTTTGTGAAGCCTAAAGCAAGTAAAACACTTGCTTTAGGAGCCAAACATTTTAAGGCCCCAAAATTTCTAATATTACTAACTATTATTATATGAAGTATACAATATATAGTTTATTTAGAGTGAAATAATGATTTTAACTCATAAAATTTAATATTTTTTTCAAGTGAAAGTCATGTACAAACATAGTTTCAACATTCAAATACGCCTTTTCAATTTCAATTATTCATCTTTTAACTTCAAACTAATATTGTCCAAACGAGCGATAAATAATTTGAAGTACATATTCTTTTTTATTCTTTCGTGGTCTTTTTATCTGATTCCCAATATATATATATATATATATATATATATATATGAGTCGTATCAAATACTCCCTCTACCTGAATTATGCGCCTCACTTTATGTTTTAGTTTATTTAATAAAAATGCATCTTTCATATTTAATAAGCTTCTAATCATATTTTCCGTTTTTAGCCTTAATAGCGCACTCTCTTATAGGAATGCTATGACATGTTTAAGATTACAAGATTTAAAGAAGATTTGTGGCATGTAATACACACTTTAGTTTTAGCCAGATTCAAAAGATTTTATATTCTTAAATTTTGTGTCAAGTCAAACTATGACACATACAATAAAACGAACGAAAATTATTTATGTCCTTTTATTCAGATTTGGCTTTAGGCCACAAATTTCGTTAAGACACCCCTGCTTATAGCTTATTTATAGATGTAGAAAAAAGCTCAGATGAAATAATCGAGTCCAAAATGAATTGGGAGAATTTTAAAGTCCGAAAATTGACTGGACGCGTCACATACCGCATAATGTTCAGCGCCTCAATATTTAGTGCTGCCAGGTACGTGTCAGCCTTTGTTTTTCTCAATTCTCACACTTTGCTTCTTTAACTTCAGCACATTATATTATCAAATCATTAGCCAACATGATGTCTGCCACTTTGTCTTCTAGCAAGTAATCTCAATGATCTCCTTCAATCTTTGGTTCTCGTTTCCTCTATTATTCAACTTCACATTTTTCATCAATTTTTGTCCAAATTTCTTTATCTTTATACCGATTTATTCCTATACATAAAAATATAATATTAAACACAAATTAATATAGTAGTACTCAAAAAACGATCAAAAATATTAAAATGTGAGGCAAAAAATGAGTAAATAGATGCATTTTTGGCCGAACATCAACTAGTGATGAAATTTTCTATTGAAATGTCACAAGCTCACCTTAAAAGTGGGTTAAACGTCATAATCACAAAATTTAATTAGAGATAGAAAATCTTTAATTTGTTACTCCTGGCTCTTGCTAGCTGAAGTAGAAAGAGCGTTAATTATCTAATATCTTATCTTATATTTAAATAAAGAACGGAAAAGGAAACATAGTTAACTACGTAAATGTAGGGATCTAGTAGCTCAGTTGATTGGCTACCTGAACTTTCAACTTGTTGGTGAGGGTTTGAATCTCCACGTTGTAATTCCCTCCCCCATTTTTCCTTTCCCTACACCTATGTAAATAGTGTCAAACGTATGATTCACTATTTCCCCTTTTAACATCTAACAATGTTCAGTATATATGTATCAACTACAAATCAAAGATCAAAATACCGTTCAAATCGTATATTTAGCTTTTGTTAAAAATGTTCCTTTAGTTTTTTTTAAAAGAAAAACCAATTTAAATGTAAATTGAATTCTCCCATTATTATTTAATATTAGGAACTAGCATATACCAAAAACAAGACAAATGTAAATAATCGAGAAAGAAATCTGTAAATGCGATAGATGACGAGATTTAACTTGAAAACCCGGTAGGAAAAAACCACGGGAAATAGAACTCAAAATGCAGGAACAAGGACAAAAAGAAAGCCACAGAACAATCCTACTGGATTTCTGCTATAAAAGAAATTGCCCTAGAAAATAGGCTCCACTTCTAGGAAAAGAAGTTGGCTAGTAAGCTACACAACTGTCATCATGATCTTCTCAACTGTCCTAAAATTGTGCCAGTGCCAAGAATAGCTGACCAAGTCTTAAAGACAGAACTGGAGCATGAAACACTTTGACCGAACTAAAATGTGCTTACATAATGGGGCAGAATAAACAGTAAGAAAGTTTGAGCCAACCTTAACAATCTCCACCTTAGATCAAATTTAATAGATGCTCGTATTACCATAAAAGCCCCGAAGGGAAGTCAAGTGTTGAAAACACCAGCTAAGTTCAAAAAATGTTTGAACTGAGCAATGGGAAGTGGCTTAGTAAGCATATCTGCAGGATTCTCCAAAGTGTGAACTTTCTTAACTACAATCTCTCCCACATTCATTTTATCTATGATATAATGATATTTCACACTAATATGCTTAGTCTTGGAATGATAAAGATCATTATTCGTGAGATGTATCACATCGACTATGCGAAAACACAATAGTAGTAGCTTGTGAAACACCAAGCTCAAGAATCGAACCACGTAATCATGTGGCCTTTTACACGTTCGATCAGCGCAACATACTCCGCTTTTCAGAGGATAGAGCAACGATAGTTGCAAGATGCTTTCCAACTGATAACACCAGAATATAAAGTGAAAATGTATCTGGAGAGAGATCGGCGCCTATTAAGATCACCGCCGTAATCGGAATCAACGTACCCAACATCATTAGATGTTACCTTATTCCTGTCAAAAACCAAACCAAGATTAAATGCACCTTTCAAGTATAAAAAAATCCACTTCACTACATCCCAATAATACTTGCCAAAGATTGTGCATATATCGACTCACCATACTCACTGCATATGCAAGATCAGGTCTGGTGCAAATCATGACGTACATATGACTACCAACTGCACTAGAGTAGGGAATACTAGACATCATTTCAAATTCTTCCTTGATTTTCAGGCAAAAATCAAAAGATATCTTAAAGTGAGCAGCAAGAGGAGTTGAGACAGTCTTGTTCTTACTCATATTGAACTTATCAAGGATCTTCTCAGTGTATTTTTTTTGAGATAAGTATAGCTTACGGGCTTGTCGTTCTCTCTCAATCTCCTTTCCAGAATCTTAACTTCTTGCTACACTATGTCCTTCATCTCAAACTCATTACTAAGTTGAGACTTGACTTATTGATTAAAGACATGTCTTCTGGCAATTAACATGTCATCGACATATAATAACAAGTAAATAAAGGAAACATTTGAAGACTGTTAAAAGTACACAATTATCATATTGACTCCATGTGTAGCCTTGATCAACCATAAAAGCATCAAATTGCTTGTACCACTACCTAGCCGCTTGTTTAAGTCCATACAGGGACCTTTTCAAACTTCAAACACACTGTTCATTGCCAGGAACAACAAAGCCCTCGAATTGCTTCATATAAATTTCCTCCTGCAATTCTCCGTGTAGAAAAGTAGTTTTAACATCTAATTACTCCAATTCCAAATCCAATAGTGCAACAAAGGCAAGAAGCAATCTAACGGAAGAATGATGAACAACGGGAGAGAAAATTTCGTTAAAGTCAATACCTTCTTTTTAATCAAATCCTCGAACAACTAAACGAGCTTTCCATCTTGGTTCTTCAACCTCGAATTCCATCTTTTCGTTTGTAGATCCATTTGCAGCTTAATGCATGACGACCTTTAGGAAGCTCACATATATCCCATGTCTTATTCTTATGCAAACTTTCAATTTCTTCTTGCATTGGTATAAGCCACTGGGATGAATTAGAACTAGAGATTGCCTCTGAATATGAAGTAGGTTCAACTACTTCAGAAATCTCTTATGCCACTGTTAGTGCATAGGCAATCAGGCCATCATTATCACTATATCTGCTCGGTTTTCTAATAACTCTTCTTGGTATATTTGCACGATGGAAGAATCATCGCAGATTGTGGCTCAATAGGACGAGTGGTACTAGAATCTTGTTCATCGACACGAACATCACCACTAGACTGTGGAGTTGTGCAGGAAGAGTTTAGGTCAACGTTCCGAGATTTAGTTCTCACTTCTACCTCTACCTTCTCACCGATATCTTGTTGATCACCTATCTCGGGAGATAAAATCGAAGACTCTTTTCCAGAACTATCCAAAAATTACCAAGTCGTGATGGCACTAGTTCCACCGTACTACCAAACCAAATTTAAACCATTTAAAAGCCCCAAAATGGGAAATACAAAAAAAGGGAA
>NC_081345.1:49962796-49968188 GCF_029784015.1 Lycium ferocissimum | reverse complement strand
TCACCTTAAAAGGGGTTAAACGTCATAATCACAAAATTTAATTAGAGATAGAAAATCTTTAATTTGTTACTCCCTGGCTCTTGCTAGCTGAAGTAGAAAGAGCGTTAATTATCTAATATCTTATCTTATATTTAAATAAAGAACGGAAAAGGAAACATAGTTAACTACGTAAATGTAGGGATCCCCATTGTTCCGATTGATTAGGTCAACGAACTACGCTGTTAGTGTCAATCTCCACGCCGTAATTCCCATTTTTCCTTTCTCTACACCTATGTAAATAGTGTCAAACGTATGATTCTCATTTTTTTAACATCTAACAATGTTCAGTATATATGTATCAACTACAAATCAAAGATCAAAATACCGTTCAAATCGTATATTTAGCTTTGTTAAAAATGTTCCTTTAGTTTTTTTTTTAAAGAAAAACCAATTTAAATGTAAATTGAATTCTCCCATTATTATTTAATATTAGGAACTAGCATATACCAAAAACAAGACAAATGTAAATAATCGAGAAAGAAATCTGTAAATGCGATAGATGACGCAGAGATTTAACTTGGAAAAACCCAGGCCGGGAAAAAACCACGGGAAATAGAACTCAAAATGCGGTGAACAAGGACAAAGAAAGCCACTGAGAACAATCTCTACCGGATTAACGTTGCGTGAAATTGCCACAGAAAATAGGCTCCACTTCTAGGAAAAGAAGTTGGCTAGTAAGCTACACTTAATCATCATCGCCCATTTCCTCAAGCTGTCCTAAAATTGTGCCGGTGCCAAGAATAGCCGACCAAGTCTTAAAGGAAAACTGAGGATGAAACACTTTGACCGAACCAAATGTGCTTACATAATGGGGCGGGGCAAACGGTAAGAAAGTTTGAGCCAACCTTAACAATCTCCACCTTAGATCAAATTTAATAGATCTTTCAATTACCATAAAAGCCGAAGGGAAGTCAAGTGTTGAAAACACCGACTAAGTTCAAAAAATGTTTGAAGCTCAGCAATGGGAAGTGGCTTAGTAAGCATATACGCACAGGGGATTCTCCAAAGTGTGAACTTTCTTAACTACAATCTCTCCCACATTCATTTTATCTATGATATAATGATATTTCACACTAATATGCTTAGTCTTGGAATGATAAGCATCATTATTCGTGAGATGTATCACACTCTGACTATCTGAAAACACAATAGTAGTAGCTTGTGAAACACCAAGCTCAAGAATCAGACCACGTAATCATGTAGCTTCCTTTACACGTTCGATGCCGCAACATACTCCGCTTACCGTCGGGGATAGAGCAAGAATGGATTGCCAAGATGCTTTCCGATAACACCGAATATAAAGTGAAAATGTGTCTCGGGGAGAGAGATCGGCGCCTATTAAGATCACCGCCGTAATCGGAATCAACGTACTTAACATCATTAGATGTTACCTTATTCTGTCAAAACCAAACCAGATTAAACGCACCTTTCAAGTATAAAAAAATCCACTTCACTACATCCGAATAATACTTGCCGACGTTAGGTATATCGACTCGCCATACTCGGCTGCATATGCAAGATCGTCCGGTGCAAATCATGACGTACATATGACTACCAACTGCACTAGAGTAGGGAATACTAGACATCATTTCAAATTCTTCCTTGATTTTCAGGCAAAAATCAAAAGATATCTTAAAGTGAGCGACGAAGGTCGTGAGACGATGCTTTGTTCTTACTCATATTGAACTTATCAAGGATCTTCTCAGTGTATTTTTTTTGAGATAAGTATAGCTTACGGGCTTGTCGTTCTCTACGAATCTCCTTTCCGAGAATCTTCTTGCTACACTAAGGTCCTTCATCTCAAACTCATTACTAAGTTGAGACTTCAGCTTATTGATTAAAGACATGTCTTCTGAAGCAATTAACATGTCATCGACATATAATAACAAGTAAATAAAGGAAACATTTGAAGACTGTTAAAAGTACACACAATTATCATATTGACTCCATGTGTAGCCTTGATCAACCATAAAAGCATCAAATTGCTCGTACCACTACTGTAGCTGTTTAAGTCCGTACGGGACCTTTTCAGGCTTGAACACACTTTGTTCATTGCCGAACAACAAGTTTTCGAATTGCTTCATATAAATTTCCTCATTTACTCCCGTGTAGAGAAAAGTAGTTTTAACATCTAATTACTCCAATTCCAAATCCAATAGTGCAACAAAGGCAAGAAGCAATCTAACGGAAGAATGATGAACAACGGGAGAGAAAATTTCGTTAAAGTCAATACCTTCTTTTTAATCAAATCCTCGAACAACTAAACGAGCTTTCCATCTTGGTTCTTCAACCTCGGGAATTCCATCTTTTCGTTTGTAGATCCATTTGCAGCTTAATGCATGACGACCTTTAGGAAGCTCACATATATCCCATGTCTTATTCTTATGCAAACTTTCAATTTCTTAACCTGCGTTGGTATAAGCCAACTGGATGAATTAGAACTAGAGATTGCCTACGAATATGAAGTAGGTTCAACTACTTGAAATTCCTTATGCCCTTTGATAGTGCATAGGCAATCGAAAGCCATCATTATCACTATATCCGCTCGGTTTTCTAATAACTCTTCTTGGTATATTTGCACGATGGAAGAATCATCGCAGTTGTGGCTCAATAGGACGAGTGGTACTAGAATCTTGTTCATCGACATGAACATCACCACTAGACTGTGGAGTTGTAGAAGAGTTTGGGTCAACATTCTGAGATTTAGTTCTCACTTCTACCTCTACCTTCTCACCGATATCTTGTTGATCACCTATACTGGGAGATAAAATCGAAGACTCTTTTCCAGAACTATCACGACTCAAATTACAAGTCGTGATGGCACTAGTTCCACCGTACTACTAAGCCAACATTAACCATTAATAGCCCAAAATAAGCGGAAATACTAAAAAGCGGAAATAAATCATACAGTCAATTTCAAGTCTTAAATCATCCTTAGATAAAATACTTAGAAGTTATTTCATCAATCCCCAAAATCTGATGTCACCATAGTACAAGGACTACTAAGAGTATGAAATAATTAGAACTACATAAGAAACTGTCTGAACTGAAGAAGACAAAAAATAAAGGATAAGGAGAATCCGGAGCCATCCAGAATCCAAGGAGCTCGCCGGTCTCGGAGCAAGGCTAGCGGGGCGACAGTAGTCGCGAGCTCCACTCCCCTTTAGGAGAACGAGCCGCACGCAAAAGGTGTAGCAAGTGTAGCGTGAGTATAATAAACAACAGGTACTCAGCAACATCGTTGATAGACCCTTTCGGGAACGGAGACGAGGGTTAGTTCACGATACCACAACCATACTTGTCCGCCATTAGTCCAAAATACGAGATAACCATACTTTAACAAAAAAGCTCGCATAGCAAATAAAATTCAAGATAAAGCAAGTCAAATACCAAATTCCTAACAATAATATAAAGTAACGATGAATAAGATGCAAATGCAATTCAAGGCCTTTGTTTGCACTTCCCGATATGCACACGTTCGAATATTAACGAATCGTGACCCATGGAGGGCTCATGAGGCCTATATATCACCGCTCTGGAAAATTAGTAGCAACCTCGGATCACGGTTTCCACATGTCATATCTCAAGTATTTGTCACTTAGCCGACCAGACCCATTTGTCAATGGAACGCTACAAGCATCATCACTCGTCCAGAACAAGATCCCATCGGACTCACAATCATATCCTCAAATCGTATGCATGAATACATATAACGTATGAACATAGCATACATCAAGTCAAGAACAAGCATATAAGCATGGAATCCATCCCTATGTTTACAATATCATAAAGGCTTTACCTTTTTACTTCTTTTTTACTTTAACGAGGATATATGAGTGATATGCATACAAACAGAGAAGATAGGCAATAACAATAAAAGACATAAAGTACGGGCATCGGACCCAATCATAGATCCAAAATATAGTACTATTCTAGCAGCTAGTGCCCAAAGCATAGCATTCAAATCAGCTATACAATTGAAATTGCACAAATACCCATAACGCAACATGATTCATCTATCTGCTCGTCAAATGCCTCACATGTATACAGAACCCCTGTATTCGCCTAATTCCCTCTTATTAGATTCATTTTAGCCAACACACATTCAAAAGAGTTCAAGGTCTCAACATTCCTGGAATGCCGAATCTCGAATCATGACGCCTTCTTGCCTCTCCGAATAGTTCCCAAACGAACAAAGTCTTGTAAAAAATGGATTATACGTTAGAACAGGCATCCAACAACACCCATATTTTTACATAATCCAAAACCCCTAAATTAAGCCCTAAAATTAGGATTCAGAACCCAAGCGCAGAACAGTAAATTGAGCCTAGATCATGATCCTCATGCTTCATATAACTTATATACCAAAAATAATCCATAAATAACTACGAACTCATGCTTAATCATCAAAATCCCTAATTCTCAAATTGGGTTCCAAAGCCCTTCAATATTCCTCTTTAAATCAACATCCTAAGCATGGGGTTTTGATTCTAGCCATGGAAATAATCATAAAATAGAGTTAGGAGACTTACCCACTGATTCTTCCTTGAATTCCCTTCAATTCTCCTCCAAAAACGCTCTCAAGCATAAGGGTTTTAGAATGGAATGTCCAAAGAAAGAGGGCACTAAATCCACATTCTGCTCAGCGAATTGCGCACCTGTGCACCCAAGTTCGCATCGAACATGCACCGGCGGAAAAGACTCGCCACGGCGCATTCCCATAAAATATCCCAAGCTCGCAGCTACGAAGCTCAACTCGAGACTGGGCACACGCACCTGCAGGAAAATCTTCGTAGGGGTGGACCAAGGCCAACCCAGCTTTCCTTTGCTCCTGGGGGCCTTCTCTCGCCTGAGCACGTCCGCAGTGGCAGGACCCTGTTCACGCACACGCATGAACACCAGAACTAGAAAAATTTGGTTTTTGACCCTCATCACCGGAAATCTCGAGACTCTCTCGGAACCTCCCCGACACAAACCAATTATGCAGACACATGTAAAAACGCGCTACGAACTCACTCGCGCACTTGAAATTTCCAACAGAGGTCTTGTTGACCAAGTCAATCCCGAACGGTTGAAAACCATCTTTCCAACCAAATGACCAAAATGCCCCCAAGACACTTAGAAACTGAACCAAACGCTGAAACAAACTATATTTGGCGTTCCAAAGCTAATGGAACTGACAAATTTTCAAAATGACACGAATACCCCCGATGATGCCTAAAGTCAACCCAACAATTAAAGATTCCTTAACTTAGCAAATTTTCAATCTTAAGAGATTACAGCGACCTCGGGAATCGTCTCTTCCCCCTGCTGCGCTATAAATCCCAAGAAACGGGGAAAAGGGGCAGTTCAC
>NC_081345.1:49913266-49962696 GCF_029784015.1 Lycium ferocissimum | reverse complement strand
TACTTAGTGTAGAAATATTATTGGAGATTAGGGATTTATTTAATTGTGATTAAAATATTAAATGAGGAAATTGTAGTTGGTATAAAATAACGCTAGTGGAAGGATGAGTGTTGAGTGACTCCACTTTCACGTTCATGTGGCGACTTACAATGACTAAGCATTATTAAGGGATAAGTGGCATATTTATAAATTAAAGTCCATTAGAAGAATGGACCCCACAATCCATTAGGTGATAATAAAACAAATGAAAACATTTTGGCTAAATTTCTTTAGCACAAAACATGGCAGGTTAGTGGGACACTTTCTTCCACGGGAAAGTAAGTAAACAAGGATGGAATAAGTTGAAGTGTGAGTCAACATTCAACAACACTTAATGTGCATGAATGGCACACGGAAAGTGATAAAATATTAACAACTCTTAGTGCACATGTATAGTTTACATTCTGGATGGAATATTAAAAGGGATCATTTTAGTTGCCTTTAAGTGAATTAGAAAAGAATAAAGGAGATTAAATCTCCTTCCGGAACGTTGATAGTTCTATACAGCAAACTATTTGAGCTCTCACTTGTAGTTATAAAATTTTGTGTTGAAATGGGGAAATTAACGTGACAAATAATGAGCAGCAAGTCGGGTTAACAAGTAGCAACAATACGCATACAAGGTAATAATTCTCCTCTCCTATTTAAATTCATCCAAGTCATAGTTAAAATGTAATATGAGAACTACGGAATTAATTGCGAAAAATCGGATAAACTCGTTATTGTTATCATATGGATTGTTTGGTGGTTGTTACAAATTTTCGGTATACTTTGGAATATCGTGGAATTGGTTGTAATTGTTGTGATTGTACTTATTGTTATACTATGTAAATACGAAAATAAAGAAGTGTGTACAAGTATCGATATAGAAAAGTATATTGGGTTGTTTTGGAGGAGATTTAGGAATGGATTTGATTTTATTTGGATAGGTATTTATTGATATTGTTATTGGTATTGTTGTGATAATCGGAAATTAATTGGAAGTTCGGACTAGGCGAATATATAGGGAAAATCTGCCCGATTTTGTTAAATTTGTAACTAATGGAAAACCCTAAACGACAAAGTATGAGTTAAAGAATAAGGCTCTATAAGCGGTGGGCTACGGATTTACAAAATAGAAAGTATAGTTGCTAATGAATACGTTACCTTTATATTAAATAGGCTAAAAGAGCGACGAGGCGAACGGATTTACGAATAGTTGCTAACGGGTATGTAAGGCTAACTCTTCTTTCTTTTGGCATGTCTTAGATCTAAGTGATGAATGACACGAATTTTGGGGTAATCCTATTCATAAGTTCCGAGTGCGATTTATGATTCTTATTCACTTCTTGATGATAGAACTCTCCGGTGATTGTGCCTCCCCCTTCCGCCTATTGTATGTTGGATGGAATGTTATAAGTTGTGACATACAAACGTTAAAGCTACAAACTATTAGAAGTAACTTGAGGATGTCGTAGCCGTATGTGAATCATTATTACATGTTATGAATGTGTATTCTGTTTAGAATATAAATATAGCAGTATGGGTGTCCTTAGAGTCGTATTCTAACGTAGATCGCATATTTTATAGATTTTGATCGTTCAGAGGCTCTACGCAAAGGGAAGACATTAGTTTGATTGTTCGTGGCATCCGCTCGGCATTGAGGTAGGTTACGGTCTACTTTAGTTAGACTCTGATTAGAGAATCGTATGTAGTTGTAGAAAGTGACGGGGACAGCATATAGGCCTTCGGGCATGAAGTAAAGGTGATTTCCAGTTAGTTTGGCTTTGTTAGTTGCTATGTGGGCTTGTCGCCATATGTGTTATTTTCTGTGATTATCACCTGTTCGTATCTCTGTCACATACTAGCTCACTCACCATGTGTAAAGGAATGGTAACATTAATATGACTTGTATTGGTTGACTATATATTGGTGATATTGTTGAGACTGATATCATGCATGACATGTCTTTTATATTATTGTTGTGATGATTGGTGAGGTGAGTGATCGAGAGACTCCGAGGTTTCTGCCGGAGATTGAGAGTGACTTTCTTTGGCATGCAGAGACTCCGAGGGTCTTTGCCGAGATTGAGAGAAAGAGAGTACCGAGGAGAGATTGAGAGTAATCGAGGACCCGAGGTCTTTGCCGGAGATGAGAGTGATTAATAGCCTCCGAGGTTTCGTGCCGAGAGCACGAGTGGTACATGGACTTCGCGGGTCCCCCATGGGTCATGACTATGAGGCATTGCCATAGCATGTGTGTACGAGAGTGGAGTGTGAGAGGTGACTATTGTATTGCTTTGCATTCATCCACTTATATATTTGACTGATCATTTGGTGAATTATATCTGTCTTGGTTGATTTCATGATTCCTTTACACCTTACTTGTATATGATACGTGACCATACTGTTTGTTCTATGTGCTACTTGTTGGTTTTGACTTCTTCATGCGTTATCTAATCATTGTCGGCCTATGATGCTTACCGGTACAAGTGTTGTGCGATACTACTCTTGCTTTGCACTTTTGTTGAGTGCGAGTACGATCCGGGCTCCGTTCTAAACCCCGTGGGCGATACGTGAGGGTGATATCTTTTAGTTATTCGGGGTGAGCTACTCGTCATCCGTGGCCCCTGAAGGACCTCCTCTATCTATTTTCGTTTTTGTATTCGACAGACAATATGTAGCCTTCGGGTATTTTCAGACTTCTATTCCGTCCTATGTTAGCGCTCTTGTACCCTTTGACCAGATTTTTGGGATTGTCGTGACATTTCTTGTTATGATAAGTATTTAAAACTTGATAACTTATTCTTAAATAAATTTTTCGCTTATTTAACTTGTTATTAGTAATGTGGTTCGCCTACTCGAAGGGATAGTGTAGGTGCCACCACGACTCGCGAATTGGGTCGTGACAAAGTTGGTATCAGAGCTTTTAGGTTAATTGGTCTAATGAGTACAAGAGCAATGTCTAGTAGAGTCTTGCGGATTGGTACGTAGACGTCCGTACCCATCCTCGAGAGGCTATAGGACATTTAGGAAACACTCCACTTCTTTTCCTCGTTTCGTGCTAGTTCAATCCGATTGGTATCTGGTTCATTCTTTTCGTGCGAGATTGTTCAGATTGGTATCTTAACCTCATTTCTGTGTTCGCTCACAGATGGTAAGGACGCGATCGACCTCTACTGGAGGCCAGGAGCCTGCACCTGCACCTGCACCTGCACCTGCACCTGCACCCGCATCTATACCCGTTGCCCGAGCAGCTGTCCGTGGGCGAGGCAGGGGACGTGGCAGGGGACGTGGCAGGGGCAGAGGCCGTGTAGCTATTCCGGATAGGAACCAAACACCAGCACCTGCTCAGGACCTTGACATAGAGTTGACTCCGGAGCTTGACAATATTCCGGATGAGAAGATTAGGGCTGCTGAGACACAGCCTGGGGTCGCTGCTACTCCCGATTTTCAGGGGGCTGTGTTTCGAGTGTTGGGATACTTCGACAGTTTGGCTCAGGCGGGAATGATTCCAGTTGCTCCAGATGGCTCGCAGACTAGAGTGGGAGGTCATACTCCCGATGCTACGGGCGCTCCGGGGATTTCGGACATCGGGGATATTACGGCAGCGGCGCGGTGGCGCCCGTATTGATGCTACTCCGTATTTGATTTTGCTCTAAGGCCTATAGATGGGCCGGTATTGACCGAGGAGGACGAAAATTGTTCGAGGGGTTTACCAAAATGTCTCCTCCCTGGTTCCATGGTACTTCCGGGGAGGATGCGTATGAGTTTATTGTTAGCTGCCATGAGATGCTTCATAAGTTGGGTATAGTGGAGTCTCACGGGGTCGATTATGTTTCTTTCCAGTTAGTTAGGGATGCCAAGCAGTGGTGGAGATCATACATGGAGTGTCGACCAGTTGGCTTGCCACCTTTGACCTGGACCCAGCCCTATCGGGTGTTTACGGAGAAGTATGTCCCTCGTACTCCGAGAGACAACGGGAAGGATGAATTTTCGACATTGGAGCAACGGGGTAGGTCGGTTGCGGAGTATGAGACCGATTTCTCGCTTTGTCCCGTTATGCGACGGCATTACTTCCCACAGAGGCTGAGAGAGTGAGGAGATTTGTGAAGGGTTTGGACCTTTCGCTTCGGCTGGCGACCTTACAGTTAGAGGCCTCGGGGCCTCATTTCGATCAGTAGTAGAGCATGCTAGGAGGGTTGAGTCAGAGATGGGTCGGACACATAGTGGGGGTGGCGACAAGAAAACTCGTGGATTTGATAGTTTCAAAGGTCCTATTAGAGGTGGGGGACGCCATGACAAGGTTCGTCATCATCCCTACAACCGCCCCATCCGATCATCACTTCGGAGCTTTAGCAGTGGTGGTTCTTCGGGTTATAGCGGGCATAATTTCGAGCGGACTTCCCGAGGTTCTTACTCTCGACCTTCGGACCGCGGGGGGTATTCTCGGTTATTCTATGACGGTTCGGCGAGGCCTATGGCCGAGGAAGAGCATGTTTTGAGTGTGGTGAGACAGGGCATTTCGCGAGAGAGTGTCCTAGATCCAGGCAAGGTTCTAGAGTTCAAACATCTAGGCCTCCAGCACCGCCAGCTAGAGGAGGAGGATATTCTACTAAAGGGGGTTCGCAGTCGAGCAGAGGTGGCCATCAACCTAGCAGAGGTGGTCATCAGTCTGGTAGGGGAAGCGCTCAGTCAGTGAGAGGAGGATCTCAGGCAGTCCGTGGTGGTCGTGGAGGCACACAGTCCGAAGGTGGACGTTCCCATTTCTATGCTTTTCCGGGTAGACCAGAGGCCGAGGCCTCTAATGCGGTTATCACAGGTATTATTTCGGTTTGTCACCAATCCTCTGTCTTATTTGATCCGGGTTCTACTTTCTCTTATGTGTCCACTTATTTCTCCACGGATCTGGATATGCTTTGTAATATGCTTGATGTACCTATTCGTGTCTCTACTCCTGTCGGAGATTCTGTGATAGTAGATCGGGTCTATAGGTCTTGTGTAGTCACGTTTATGGGGTACGACACTTGGGTAGACTTGGTTATTTTGGATATGGTGGACTTTGATATTATTTTGGGCATGGTCGGTTATCTCCCTATCATGCTATTTTATTCGTCACGCCAAGACAGTCACGTTAGCCATGCCAGGTATTCCGCGATTAGAGTGGAAGGGTACTCCTAGTCCAGCACCTAAGAAAATCATATCATTTCTTCGGGCAAGGAAATTAGTGGATAAGGGATGTTTAGCATATTTGGCTCATATTCGGGATACTAGTGTGGACACTCCTTCCCTAGAGTCAGTGCCGTGGTTTGTGAGTTCTCGCAGGTTTTCCTACGATTTACCCGGAATGCCACCCGATCGAGATATTGACTTTTGCATTGACTTGGAGCCAGGCACCCGACCTATTTCTATTCCACCATATCGGATGGCTCCGGCAGAGTTGAGAGAGTTGAAGGAGCAGTTGCAAGACTTGTTGAGCAAAGGATTTATTAGACCCAGTATTTCTCCTTGGGGTGCTCCTGTTCTATTCGTGAAGAAGAAGGATGGTACCATGCGGATGTGTATCGATTATCGGCAATTGAACAAAGTTACAATCAGAAATAAGTATCCAATACCCCGCATTGATGACTTATTTGACCAGTTTGTGGTGCATCGATCTTTTCTAAGATTGATTTGAGGTCAGGCTATCATCAGTTGAAGATTCGAGCGGAGGATATTCCGAAGACCGCTTTTAGGACCCGTTATGGTCATTATGAGTTCTTGGTGATGTCTTTCGGGCTTACTAATGCCCCCGCAGCATTCATGAATTTGATGAATGGGATCTTCAAGCCATACTTGGATTCATTCGTGATCGTGTTTATTGATGACATCTTGGTGTACTCTCGGAGTAAGAAAGATCACGAGAAGCACCTGAGGATCGTGCTTGGCTTGTTGAAAGAGAAGAAATTATATGCCAAGTTTTCCAAGTGTGAGTTCTGGCTCAGTTCCGTAGCATTTTTGGGACATGTTGTGTCCAAAGATGGGATTATGGTTGATCCCAAGAAGATTGAGGCGGTTAAAGATTGGGCCAGGCCTACGTCAGTGACTGAGATTCGGAGCTTCGTGGGCCTTGCGAGTTATTATCGCCGATTTGTGAAGGGGTTTTCATCTATTGCTTCCCATTTGACTAGGTTGACTCAGAAGAATGTGCCTTTCCAATGGTCCGATGAGTGTGAAGAGAGCTTTCAAAAGCTCAAGGCTTTATTGACTTCAGCCCAGATTTTGGCTTTACCCGTAGAGGGAAAGGACTTTCCGTTTATTGTGATGCTTCTCGGATTGGCTTGGGTTGTGTGTTGATGCAAGAGGGTAGGGTGATCGCGTATGCTTCGAGACACTAAAGGTTCACGAGAAAAACTACCCCACTCATGACTTAGAGTTGGTCTGCGTAGTCTTCGCATTGAAGATTTGGAGACATTACTTGTATGGAGTCCATTGTGAGGTGTTCACGGACCACCGTAGTCTTCAGCATGTGTTTAATCAGCGGGATCTAAATTCAAGGCAGCGTAGATGGATGGAGTTGCTTAAGGACTATGATATTACCATTCTTTATCATCGGGAAAAGCAAATGTGGTAGCTGATGCGTTGAGCCGAAAGGCAGTGAGTATGGGTAGCTTGGCGCGTTTGATTGTGGAAGAGCGTCCTTTAGCCATGGAGGTGCAGTGTTTGGCTAATAGTATGGTGAGACTCGATATTTCAGAACCTGGTAAGGTTCTAGCTTGTGTGGAGGCGAGGTCATCTCTTTTGGAGCATTAGGGCCCAGCAGTTTGAGGATGTAAAATTGTGCAAGATTCGGGATAAGGTGCTAAGTGGAGAAGCCAAGGAGGCTATTCTTGATGATGAGGGTATTTTGAGGATTAAAGGGCGCATTTGCGTTCCTAGAGTTGGTGATTTGATTCCGTTAATCTTGAAGGAGGCTCATAGTTCCAGATACTCCATTCATCCAGGAGCAACAAAGATGTATCGTGACTTGAGGCAACACTATTGGTGGGGTAGAATGAAGAGAGACATTGTGGAGTTTGTTGCACAGTGTTCGAATTGCCAGCAGGTTAAGTATGAGCACCAGAGACCAGGTGGTGTGCTTCAGAGAATGCCCATTCCCGAGTGGAAATGGGAAAGGATCGCCATGGATTTCGTGGTTGGTCTTCCGAAGACTCTGGGTAAGTTTGATTCGATTTGGGTTATCGTGGATAGGTTGACTAAGTCCGCACACTTCATTCCGGTTCAGACTACTTATAATGCGGAGAAGTTGGCCAGGATCTACATCCGGGAGGTAGTGCGATTGCACGGGGTTCCTATTTCCATCATTTCTGACAGAGGCACTCAGTTTACTTCCCATTTCTGGAGGACTTTGCAAAAAGAATTGGGAACTCAGTTAGATCTTAGCACCGCGTTCCACCCGCAGACAGATGGTCAGTCCGAGAGGACTATTCAGGTGCTTGAGGATATGTTGAGGGCGTGTGTTATTGATTTTGGTGGTCATTGGGATAAATTCTTACCCTTGGCGGAGTTCGCGTACAACAATAGCTACCATTCTAGTATTGATATGGCGCCATTCGAGGCTTTATATGGTAGGAGGTGTCGTTCTCCTATTGGGTGGTTTGATGCTTTTGAGGTTCGACCTTGGGGTACAGATTTGCTAAGAGAGTCCTTGGATAAGGTGAAGCTTATTCGGGGAAAGCTTCTAGCGTACTCGAGTAGGCGAGAAAAGAGTATGCTGACCGGAAGGTTCGTGATATGGAGTTCATGGTTGGTGAACAGGTCCTATTGAAGGTTTCACCCATGAAGGGTGTGATGCGATTTGGGAAGAAAGGTAAGTTGAGCCCGAGGTTTATTGGCCCTTTTGAGATTCTTCGTCGTGTTGGCGAGGTGGCTTATGAGTTGGCGTTACCACCAGGTTTGGCAGGTGTTCATCCGGTATTCCATGTTTCTATGCTAAAGAAGTACCATTCAGATGGGTCTTATATCATTCAGTGGGATTCGGTACTATTAGATCAGAATCTATCCTTCGAGGAAGAGCCGGTAGCAATCCTAGATAGACAAGTGAGAAGGTTAAGGACCAAAGATATTGCTTCAGTCAAGGTGCGGTGGAAGCACCGTCCGGTGGAGGAGGCCACTTGGAGACCGAGGCAGATATGCGGAGTAGATATCCTCAGTTGTTCGACAGTTCAGGTACCTCCTTTTCTCCACCTTTACCCTAGACGCTCGAGGACGAGCGATTGTTTGATTGGTATCTAATGTAACGACCCGTTTGGTCGTTTAGCACTTTTATGCCTAATATCTCTAAAACACCCTTTTTGTGGTCTAATTTTGGTATCTATAGCTTGCGATAACCGGTGATTCGGTTATTTAATTGACAAGAATTTTAGACCCCGTATTTTATACGTCGAGTGATTCGCGAAAGAATCAACGGGAGATAGAAACCTCGGATTTACTTAGTGTAGAAATATTATTGGAGATTAGGGATTTATTTAATTGTGATTAAAATATTAAATGAGGAAATTGTAGTTGGTATAAAATAACGCTAGTGGAAGGATGAGTGTTGAGTGACTCCACTTTCACGTTCATGTGGCAGCTTACAATGACTAAGCATTATTAAGGGATAAGTGGCATATTTATAAATTAAAGTCCATTAGAAGAATGGACCCCACAATCCATTAGGTGATAATAAAACAAATGAAAACATTTCTTGGCTAAATTTCTTTAGCACAAAACATGGCAGGTTAGTGGGACACTTTCTTCCACGGGAAAGTAAGTAAACAAGGATGGAATAAGTTGAAGTGTGAGTCAACATTCAACAACACTTAATGTGCATGAATGGCACACGGAAAGTGATAAAATATTAACAACTCTTAGTGCACATGTATAGTTTACATTCTTTTGGATGGAATATTAAAAGGGATCATTTTAGTTGCCTTTAAGTGAATTAGAAAAGAATAAAGGAGATTAAATCTCCTTCCTGGAACGTTGATAGTTCTATACAGCAAACTATTTGAGCTCTCACTTGTAGTTATAAAATTTTGTGTTGAAATGGGGAAATTAACGTGACAAATAATGAGCGACAAGTCGGGTTAACAAGTAGCAACAATACGCATACAAGGTAATAATTCTCCTCTCCTATTTAAATTCATCCAAGTCATAGTTAAAATGTAATATGAGAACTACGGAATTAATTGCGAAAAATCGGATAAACTCGTTATTGTTATCATATGGATTGTTTGGTGGTTGTTACAAATTTTCTGGTATCTTTGGAATATCGTGGAATTGGTTGTAATTGTTGTGATTGTACTTATTGTTATACTATGTAAATACGAAAATAAAGAAGTGTGTACAAGTATCGATATAGAAAAGTATATTGGGTTGTTTTGGAGGAGATTTAGGAATGGATTTGATTTTATTTGGATAGGTATTTATTGATATTGTTATTGGTATTGTTGTGATAATCGGAAATTAATTGGAAGTTCGGACTAGGCGAATATATAGGGAAAATGCTGCCCGATTTTGTTAAATTTGTAACTAATGGAAAACCCTAAACGACAAAGTATGAGTTAAAGAATAAGGCTCTATAAGCGGTGGGCTACGGATTTACAAAATAGAAAGTATAGTTGCTAATGAATACGTTACCTTTATATTAAATAGGCTAAAAGAGCGACGAGGCGAACGGATTTACGAATAGTTGCTAACAGGTATGTAAGGCTAACTCTTCTTTCTTTTGGCATGTCTTAGATCTAAGTGATGAATGACACGAATTTTGGGGTAATCCTATTCATAAGTTCCGAGTGCGATTTATGATTCTTATTCACTTCTTGATGATAGAACTCTCCGGTGATTGTGCCTCCCCCTTCGCCTATTGTATGTTGGATGGAATGTTATAAGTTGTGACATACAAACGTTAAAGCTACAAACTATTAGAAGTAACTTGAGGATGTCGTAGCCGTATGTGAATCATTATTACATGTTATGAATGTGGGTACTGTTTAGAATATAAATATAGCGTATGGGTGTCCTTAGAGTCGTATTCTAACGTAGATCGCATATTTTATAGATTTTGATCGTTCGAGGCTCTACGCAAAGGGAAGACATTAGTTTGATTGTTCGTGGCATCCGCTCGGCATTGAGGTAGGTTACGGTCTACTTTAGTTAGACTCTGATTAGAGAATCGTATGTAGTTGTAGAAAGTGACGGGGACAACATATAGGCCTTCGGGCATGAAGTAGAGGTGAATTCCAGTTAGTTTGGCTTTGTTAGTTGCTATGTGGGCTTGTCGCCATATGTGTTATTTTCTGTGAATATCACCGTTCGTATCTACGTTACATACTAGCTCACTCACCGTGTGTAAAGGAATGGTAACATTAATATGACTTGTATTGGTTGACTATATATTGGTGATATTGTTGAGACTGATATCATGCATGACATGTCTTTTATATTATTGTTGTGATGATTGGTGAGGTGAGTGATCGAGAGACTCCGAGGTTTTTGCCGGAGATTGAGAGTGACAGAGAGACTCCGAGGTCTTTGCCGGAGATTGAGAGTGACAGAGAGACTCCGAGGTCTTTGCCGGAGATTGAGAGTGATTAATAGCCTCCGAGGTTTCTGCCGGAGAGCACGAGTGGTACATGGACTTCGCGGGTCCCCCATGGGTCATGACTATGAGGCATTGCCATAGCATGTGTGTACGAGAGTGGAGTGTGAGAGGTGACTATTGCATTGCATTGCATTCATCCACTCATATATTTGACTGATCATTTGGTGAATTATATCTGTCTTGGTTGATTTCATGATTCCTTTACACCTTACTTGTATATGATACGTAACCATACCTGTTTGTTCTATGTGCTACTTGTTGGTTTTGACTTCTTCATGCGTTATCTAATCATTGTCGGCCTATGATGCTTACCGGTACAAGTGTTGTGCGATACTACTCTTGCTGCACTTTTGTTGAGTGCAGAGTACGATCCAGGCTCCAGTTCTACGCCCCGTGGCTGATACGTGAGGGTGACATCTTTTAGTTATTCAGGGTGAGCTACCTGTCATCCGTGGCCCCTGAAGGACCTCCTCTATCTATTTCTGTTTTTGTATTCGACAGACAATATGTAGCCTTCGGGTATTCTCAGACTTCTATTCCGTCCTATGTTAGTGCTCTTGTACCCTTTGACCAGATTTTTGGGATTGTCGTGACATTTCTTGTTACGATAAGTATTTAAAACTTGATAACTTATTCTTAAATAAATTTTCCGCTTATTTAACTTGTTATTAGTAATGTGGTTCGCCTACTCGAAGGGATAGTGTAGGTGCCACCACGACTCGCGAATTGGGTCGTGACAAGAAATCCATAAGATTACCTGACCAGACTTCTTCTAGAATTTTGAAGTTAATGGATGAGTATGGAGATCGGTTGACAAGATAACAAGCGGTAGAAACAGTCTCAACTCAAAAATCACAATGATGCCATAATCCAGCATTTGAGAGCATATAACGAGCTATCTCAAGAAGCGTCCTATTAATACGTTCTGCAACTCCATTCTATTGGGGCTTCTAACAAGATTCTTGTGTCTAGCAATACCAATACTTGTGCAGAACTCATTGAAATCTGACCCACAAAATTTCCAAAACATTATCAGTCTGAAGCTTTTTTATTTTCCTTCCAGTTTGGTTTTCGACAAGAGCCTTGAAGTTTTTGAACTTAAGAAAAGCTTCATTCTTATGTCTCGATAAATAAACCCAGACTTTGCGAGAGAAATCATCAATAAGGGTCATCATGTAACGTTTTCCTCCAAGAGATCGAACATTCGAAGGCCCCCATATATTAAAATGAATATAATCAAGGATACCATTTGTACGATGTGTAGCTGCTGAAAAACTCACCCGCTTTTGCTTTCTAAATATGCAATGTTCGTAGAAAACCAATTTTCCAGTACCTTGATTATCGAGAAGATCTCTTTTACTAAGAAGAATCATTCCTTTCTCAGTCATATGACCCAAGCGCATATGCCATAAATGAGTGAGATCATCATCATATAATGAAGTAGAATCTGCTACAGACCCCATCACAATTGAACCCTGCAAGTAATAGAGAGTCCCACCTCTTATTCCTTTTATCAAGACCAAAGCACCTTTTGAAACCTTTAGAACTCCACCTTCAACTGAATATTTACATCCAAGAGATTCAAGAGTACCCAGAGAAATCAGGTTACATTTCAAATCAGGAACATGACGAACGTTGGTCATGGTCCTGATAACACCATCATGGATCCTAATTTGTATAGTATCAATCCCAACAACTTGGCATGGGGCATCATTCCCCATTAAGACAACACCACAAGCTTTCTCATATGCTGAAAACCAGTCCTTATGAGGACACACATGATATGTACATCCAGAATCGAAAACTCATTTAAAAGAGTCTCTCTTATAAACAGAGACAGCCAACAAAACACCACCTTCAGAATCATTTTTAATAAAATCCGACTTTAGCATTTTTATGCAGTGCTTTGTTACTTTCTTCTCTCTCCTTTTTATTTTTCAGTTTATTGCAGTCAAAAATGTCTCCCTGGTTTTTTGCAGTAACGACATGTCTTGCTGGAATTACCTTCCCTAGATTTAGGTCTGAACTGCTGTTTAGATGTACTCCCTTTGTCTTGTTATCTATCTCTAACAAACAAGCCCTTGGCTTTATCCTAATGATGAACTTCAAGATCAAACTTTTCTTCGGACAACAAATTAGATTTAACGTCTTCATAAGCCAAAGTGTCATTGTTTCCATGTAACATAATCTCCTTGAAGTGTTTATAGGAAGATGACAGACAGACAATTAACAACACGACCTTGTCTTCATCCTCAATTTTAACTTCTAAACTTTCCAGATCTATTATAATTGAATTGTATGCATCAAGATGAGATTGAATGGAAGAACCTTCAGCCATACAAAGCGTGTATAAATGCTCTTTGAGACAGAGTTTGTTGGCAAGACTCTTGTTCATCTAAAGAGACTCAATGAAAAGACTAAGTGGAATTGCAGAAAGCGCCTTTTCATCCAACTCCTCCCATTGCTCGTCATTCATAGAGTCAGGCTTCTTTGATTTCCCTGCTAAAGCCTTCTTCAAACCATTCTGTGTGAGAACAACCTTCATCTGGATCTTCCATATACTAAAGCTAATCTTTCCATCAAATTTCTCGATATCAAACTTGGTTACAGTAGACATCCTCGAACCTTGCCCGGATACCACTTGTTAGGAACTAGCACATACCAAAAACAAGACAAATGTAAATAATCAACAAATAAATTTGTAAATGCAATAGATGACGCAGAGATTTAACGTGGAAAAACCCAAGTCGGGAAAAAACCACGGGCAACGACGAGTAAAATTCACTATGCAGAAGGTAGAGTCGAATCAAGTCCTTAAGAACTCAAAATGCAGGGACAAGGACAAAAAGAAAGCCACAGTACAATCCTACCGAATTTCTAATATAAAAGAAAATGCCCCAAAAAAATAGGCTTCACATTTAGGAAAAGAAGTTGGCCAGTAAGCTACACAATTCACCATGATCTTCTCAACTGTCCTAAAATTGTGCAAGTGCCAAGAATATTGACCAAGTCTTAAAGAGTGAACTAGAGCATGAAACACTTTGACCGAACTGAAATGTGTTTACATAATGGTGCAGAATAAACAGTAAGAAAATTTGAGGCAACCTTAACATTTAATTTATTTTTATAAAATTAACATTCCTCTGTAAAGGAAAGGAGAGAAAACAATAAGAACAGAAGAAGGCTTGAAAGATATCTCTTATTTGACAGTACAAATAGTTATAGAATGGATCAAAATACTTTTTACTTGGACTTTATCATCAGAACAATGAACATTATAGACATAATATTACAATGTTAAAAAGAAGGGGGTTGTAAGCCTCTTTCTTATATGAAAAAATGAATTTTCATGCGTATTATATCTCAACTCATTTTGTACTCAGATATTTTCCTCTCATTGATTTTTTGTACTATTTCAAACACCATACTCAATAATTAGAACAAATAACTAAAAGATATTTAAAGATGTAAGAGAGAGAAGAGAGAGAAATGGTTTACAAAAGTAAATACTGAGTTATTAATATATATAAGTATGAAACCCTTTAGTAAATTCTCATCGTAAAGATGTGAGAATCCTTTGTTTTTAAAATGTTTCTACCATCTTTGCATGTTTTGAAGATATTGAATTCAATTATTGTATCAAAACAATGTCACAACCCAATTTCTCTAAGTTGTGAGGGCACCTACCTTTCCCACCTCGCTAGGCGAACCCTTACCCCTACCAGGAGTATGACGGGCTCCGACCCGTAGGCCGGGAACCACCTGACTTATCCGTTACTTTGAACATTATAAACCATAACTCAAAGAACACTCCGCACGTTAAAAGGCCCAATATAGGAATATCCGATCACTGAAGACATATGTTCATATGCGGACCGACAAGGTCGCCACAAAGATAACGTATATCATAAAGCGACAAGGCTAACAAGAAAGTATCAAGAGCTCAAAATAAGGCCGACACGGCCACCAATATATTATACAACAATATGAACCGGTGGAGCTATAAAGCATCTAACTGTACACACACGTCTACGAGCCTCTACATAGAATACAATGATCATAAGGACAATACCAAATAGACTGCAGCTACGAAGTAAGTGGAGTGCTCGTGAGAATCCGCTGATAGAACACTTACGGGTCTGATCCATCTCCCTGCCTACCTACGGGCATGAGCGCAACGTCCACAAGAAGGGACGTCAGTACGAATAATGTACTGAGTATGTAAGGCATGAATAACAACATAATATAGATATAAAAGGTAACATGGAATAAAAGAGATAACCTGTACATCTGGATGCCTCATAAGGCGGATGTCATGCATGCTTAGCCTTTTAAAAAAAAAACATTTCTATACATATACATAGTACCATGCCCGACCATTAAGGATCGGTGTCATATATATAGTATCATGCCCGGCCGTTATGGGTCGGTGTCATGTATATAGTATCATGCCCGGCCATTAAGGCTCGGTGTTATCATCATTAGCCCGCGTTCAGGCCTCCCGCGTCCGGGGCAATATCATAACATGCTCACTGTAGTGGTGTGCATATCTACGTGCCATGGCCTGCCGACTATAGCGCGACGCGGTGTGAGAAAATACATACATATATATAAAGCATGCATGAGAGCCAAATAAAAGCTATAAGTACATCGGAGTGACGTAAGGTCGGTAACCTCCGATTATATTATGGAATAATCATCATCGCTCTATCTCACCTTGAAGGAACAATTATTATAAGGCGAGTTCAACAACAATGAATAAAAATCAAGAAAATCACAAAAATAACTCAACATTTTCATATTCACATTGAAATCATAAGCTTGGGACTTTTAAACATGAAATCATCATCATCGTCGTAATCATCATAGAAACATTCTCATCTTTAGCATCATCATTAACATTGTAAAAGCATGTCCGTTGTTGTTGTCATAAAAGCTTATAGAATCATAAATCTTTGACTCGGAAAATAGGGACATTTTGGAAAATATTTATGGATTATCAAGAAAGAAGTCATGCCTTTGAATCATGAACTCTAACTTTTGGAAGTAAAGAGGTTATGAAACATATGTAGGGAATTATAACATAGGAGTTTCTAGAAATAGGATCATTGTCATCATAAAACATGTTTATCTTTAGCATCATAAGAACTCTATTAATCATGAATCTCTAGCTTTTGAGAATAAGAATATTCTTGGAAAACATTTATGGATTCACATGAAGGGATCATGGGACATTTGGAAAACACCTATTGGATTCATAAGAAAGGAATTATGCCTTTAGAAGAAAGAGACTAGCCTTAACATACCTGGAAGATAATTTCTCGACTTCTAACTTACTTCATGCCTCGCAATTCACTTAAGATCATTCGTAGCCTCATAATCTACATATAAGACCATTCATACTATTGTTAGGCTCATCATCCTACGCTCGTCTTAAACCCTTAATTTAAATCCATTTAGAATCTGCCGAAATTCAAAAGATCTCCCCTGTTTATATGCCTAGCCCGAAATCACAATCTAATAACCAACAACAACAACAACAATACCAACATCACAACAAAATTATCAACACCAATATATGCCATAAAACAGCCCACACGTTGTTTTTCAACTTCTATAACTAACCAACGTACTATACAATTATTTAATGACTTTATCTCCATAAATAAGCCTTAAATAATACCAAAAGAGAAAGATTCATACCTTTTTTCTTGTTAAGACAGCAATATCCTCAATATCCACGCTAAAATCCACCGCAAAACAATACTAGAATCACAACCATGCGTTACCCGGACCTAAACCACTACTCCGCTTTTGAAAATTGCTCACTTTTTAATACGCTCACTCTCCCTTCTAATTTCTGGAAAATTTTGGGCTAAAATCTGGTGAACAAAAGGGGTTATTACCCTTTATACAAGGGTCAAATTCGGGTCGGGTTCACTGTAGCAGTACTGTAGCAAGTCGGTTACTGTAGCAGTGCTGTAGCACGCGTTTCTGATTTGTCAGCCGAACTTGTAACCTCCATAATTCTCTACTACGATGTCCTATCAACAAGCGGTTTGTTGCTTTAGAAACTAGACTCGACGAACTTCATTTTAGGTTTTTGAAACACCTTAAAACTCCTGATATACCTGGATATATACCCCTCCAAAGTTGACCCAAAATTCTGTCCTTAACTCTGCCAACTTTTTCCAAATTTCGACAAACTTATTTTCTTTGATTTGCTTGGTCCTGGAATCTTCCGAAACTCCCCCTATATGATATTTATCATTTATTATACTTGATAATGGTCATGTTATTGTGTTTCAAGATTGTTCTTCCTGGTTACGACTTACGAGATCGCAATTCATCCTTTACTTCATTGTTACGTACTTTCCATGGCTTGTACCTTTCAAAATTTCATAGGACGTCTTCGATACTCCATTACTACGGTGAAGTACGTGGCATGCTCATGCTCTGAAAGTGCGGGGTGTAACAACTTCACATTCACAGTTGATAGAAAATAGCGAAAGAAGTAAAATAGCAAAAGCCTCACAAATATAATATAAGAAAGCGGAAAGCAAGTAAAATACACCCCAAGACTGTCCGGTCATACAAGAGCATCTAACTAAATACTACAAGTCTGAATAATAAGTATACATCAATAGTCTCAAAAATATGTCTTAGAACGGAGATAAAGACATAGTAGATAGAGGAGTCTTCGGGCAGCGAACGTCCACATGTTCACCCTGCAACACTCGAATCAGCAAATCCTCGAAACAGTCAACCACAAGAAGTAGAAGTCGATCCCTCCTGATGCTCTGCATTCATAAAAGAATGTAGCAAGTACAGGTCAGTACAAACAACAAGTACTGGTAGGTATCATAGGCTCACTAAGTTTAGCTGGCACATATCAAGTCAATAAAGCAAGATAAACAGGTAAATCAACAAGGTATAAGTCAAACACGAGCCAAAATCCAAGTACACGTCATCACCTGTGTTTAGCATCTAAACTCAAATGTGCCAAGTTTTAAAATACTCAGTCAGAATCCGTATATCACAAGTACATCACAAGAATATCACAATAGAAGCCATAGTACAATGCAATGCAATAATGTATGAAATGTGTATGCAATGCATATGCTGTGTACACATATACTCTGATGATGGAACATCACATCTCGGTAGCACAACCCATGGGGACCCGCGAAGTCCATGTACCTCACGGTTCTGGCAACAACCTCGGCAACCGCTACCTCATGATTCCGGCAACAACCTCGGCAATCGCTATGCACATCCTCGATTCCGGGACAACCATCGGACATCGGTCCTCACGTCACTCTCATCCAACTGAGCCCAGCTTATAATAGTGTTTCCTCAAGTATCATCAATGTGTCAACAGTATATCATGAAGGATGAGAATACGTGCAATGTATGAGTTCAATGTTAATAATCAAATTAATATCACAAGTACCACGCATGGGCACACTAACAATATCATGAAAAGGCTACACAATAAGCCATAATAGAACACTATCCTCTTATCAAACATCAATAAGTATGATGCTACAATATCATAGTCGAGATATATCAATAGTCTCAATGTCTACTATCTCCACGTGGCATCAAGCCAACAACAATAGAACAAGACTAGTCACAGTACAACCGGGTGGCTAACCCCAATCACACAACGGGGCCCAACTTAAAACAATATCCACCCCAACTTCATACCCGAAGGTTTACATGCTTTCTCCGATAATATCACCTAAATATATTCTTCGCTAAATGAAGTCTCACCAAAGGGTAAACCGTAACCTACCTGGAAGGCCGAACAGTAAAGTCTCCAATAACCAAACCTTGGTCTTCCTTTCCTTTAAGCCTCGAGATAATGAAAGTCTAAACATGTTCGAATCACGCAATTAGAATCAAGAAAAACATCAATCAAACCCTACTTCTATTCATGACCCAAATTCCTAACCTATGGAATAGGGTTCATGAACTAGAAAGGTGAAATTAGGAATCTAAAGATCTCAACAAGAAATTAAAGCTCTAGGTGATCAATTCCCATCAATATCAGGCCAACCCATGCTAAATCCATCAAATAAACAAGGTTTAATCATCATAAGATCATTAGAGAAGAAAACCCACAAAACCCTCTTTTGTTCTTACCATTTAAGAGAAATCTAGGCATGGATTATTGATTAAGAAAAGCTAATGAATGATTTAGAGACAAGATTGATACCTTAGAGAAGAAATCAGTGGTAACCCTCCAAAATCGCCTCCTTAAGCCTCAAGAACGAAATATGGGAAAGTGACTTAGTGTCTAAGGGTTTAACACATTAAAAGGCCTTTGACTCAGCAATTACCGCTTCTGCGGCGTCTGGACGGCCACAATGGTCCCACTATGATGGTAACTTAGACCATCACAGCGGTCCCTCAACAAATCACAATGACGCTACAGCAGCCCTTCTGCCGCAACAGCGGCACCACTATAGAGGTTCTGGTGCTGCCATAGCGGGCACCAGACACCAAGTCACATACTCAAATTTCATAACTTGCACTCGAAATCCGATTATCGCCCGATAAGACCTGCTCATATGCCATATACGCTACCCCTCATAAAAATGCGTTATGAGCGCGCTCGTGGTCTCAGAATCTCCATCGGGGGCCCCGTTGACGGAGTCAACCCCTGAAACCTCCAAACTAGTAATCCAAACCAAGTCCCAAAACGCACCGGAGTGCACTGGGAACCGAACCGAATATGCACACACGTTCTAACAGATCATCCGGACCTCTCAGAATCGACGGATTCCCAAAAAATGTCCGTTTACCTAAAAGTCAACTTTGAGTCAACCATTTTTTGCTTTTAAGCCAAATTTCCCAAAACTTACCCAAATCAACTCCGATGACCTCAAAAAGCGTGCCAACGGTCCTCACGGGTCAAATAAGAGCTAATAAAGCTCGAAAAAGGATCAAAAGGGTCGAAAACATAGTGACCAAACGGGTCGTTACAAATAATAACTTTCATATGCATAATTTAACCAAACCATCTCATTTACTTTAACGTCAACTACCATTATTTAATCATTTGTTCTTCTTGTATAAAATAGTGCAACACACGTACGCTAAAATTAGTATATATGTAAATATGCATGTCATCCGCTTAAGGGTTGTCAACAAGACTTATTAGGTATCTTTCAGAGGTACTTATCATGTTTGGGTCTGCCGAGTCGTGT
Source organism: Lycium ferocissimum (assembly GCF_029784015.1). NCBI lineage: Eukaryota > Viridiplantae > Streptophyta > Magnoliopsida > Solanales > Solanaceae > Lycium > Lycium ferocissimum. The sequence continues at coordinate 49,942,840 of NC_081345.1, read as the reverse complement.
GGCAAGTATTGAGACCAAAGCACGTGACTAGAGGCCGACATTCCTAGATTTAGTGACAAGCTTCGTGTTTTCACTTTACAGACTCATCTATTTTAGACTCTTATTTTATTTCCAGGGAATGTCCCGAAAGTTGTGTATTTATATTTTAGTTCTCAAAGGCTCATGATATGTCAGTGGGTTACCTTTTACACGTTTTTACCTTATGTTGGTAATTCCGACTATTCTAATCTCAAATTTAAATAACAATTATTATAGTGCCTAGTTATTAATAGTCATCATATAGTTAAAAGAGGCTTCAATCAACAGCTAGTATAGGTTGAGTGTCACAGCTAGTACAGGTTGAGTGTCAATCAAGTCCCACCCCAGTTTGGGGCATGATGTACAGTCTCCAAAATATTTTAATCAACCAAACATAAAAAACCCTCCCTAGTTTGGGGCATGATGTACAGTCTCCAAAATATTTTAATCAACCAAACATAAAAAACTAGAAAAATGTTTTTCAAAATATGTTTGCCTCCCTATCAAACATACCCTAAAGCTTGATTCTAGGTCAATATATGCATTACATGCTTTAACTTATTTACACTAACAATGATGGTGTGATATTTGTTTATACTATCTGTATTATTAACTATTGAGACCGGATGTGACTAAACCAGTCACGCCGGTGAGTCGGTGAATCCCTACATCGGTGGGAACCCTATTCTAGTCTAATTGTAATAGGTTTTTTCTATTTATGAAAAATTTGTAATTATGGTAATATAGGATTTGTAGTTCTATTAGAATAGGGTTACCTTATTAGACTAGGGTAAAGAGGACCTTACTTGTATATAAGGAGGTCATTATGATGAATACAAAGCAGAAAGATTCTTGTCTCTCTAAATTCTCGTCCCTGTCTCAATTTTAACATAGCATCAGAGCCACCTTAGAAAGAGCACAAAAACCCTAAAACAATGGCAGGTGATAGAAACAAAACCAGCAATAACTGCAAAGGAATTCTTAGGTGAAGAAAATAAATCTAAAAAAAAAAAACAATCTCTCCCTATGACATTACGTCGAATGATAACCTAGGAATTGTGTCACCACAATTCCAATTAAAGGGTGAGAATTATGAAGAATCGGCTAGATCCATGAGGACAGCCCTAAGAGCAAGAAATAAGTTTGGATTTATCGACGGCACGATTAAGAAGCCGGACAAAAAATCACCGGACTTGGAAGATTAGTGGACTATAAAATCTCTATTGGTGCCATGGATTCACAACGCCATAAAACCATTCGCTCAACAATTTCACATAAAGAGGAAGCGGAAGAATTATGAACGAGCATCCGAGAGCGGTTCGCCGTTATTAATAGACCTCGAATGAAACAATTAAAGGCAGAACTTGCGGAGTGCAAGCAAAAGGGAAGGACCATAGTGGAACGAACTATGGAAAACTCACTAAGCCGTGGGAGGAACTGGTGAATTACGAACAAATTCTAACTTATGAGTGTGGAAAGTGCACGTGCAATCTAGGAACGGTTCTAGAAGCCAAAAGAGAAGAAAAAAAATTGCATCTTTTCCTTATGGGATTGGATGAGGTAATGTATGGAATGGTGAGGTCGAACATATTGGACCAATAACCATTGCCATGGTTGAACAAAATCTATTCGAAGCTAGTGTAAGAAAAGCATGTGAGAGGAACTAGACGTAAAATGGAGGACTGGAGTGAAACCATGGCTTTTGCCGTACAAGAAACCTCACCGAGATCAAGGTGAAGGAAAAAATGATGGTGCATTCTGCACACATTTTAAGAGACCTGAACACATTGTGGACGAGTGTTTTTGACTCATTGGCTATCCGGATTGGTGGCCGGGAAATAAAAATAGAGATGAAAAAATTGAAGAAGAGGACGAGGACAAAAATAATAGCAGAAGGGTGGACCACGATCCGATCGTGGAAGAAGCAACTACTGGGCTAATGCCGTGGTTGCCAAAGAAGGAACTCAGGAGAGAAAGGACCGGTGAACACATGCGGGCAGGACCTCACAATTTGAGCGAAGAAATCTAGAAGACTGTGATTCACGTGTTAAATTTCCAAGGAATAAACCTGAATGGCAAGATGGATGGTATGACCGAAAACTCATCCTGGATTATTGACTTCGGAGCTACCAACCATGTGACAGGTAATCCGGAGGAACTGAAGATCAGCGGGACATTCTTGAATGTTTGGTTGGGCTTCCGGATGGAAGTAGCTCGGTCGCCACGAGGGAAGGAACAGCCAAGCTAAATAACAGGATTTGGTTGAAGGATGTCCTTTACATTCTGGATTTAACATGTAATTTAATTTCTGTGTCACAACATGTTGATCATTTAGATTGTGATGTAAAATTTAAATAAATTATGTGTGCTATAAAGGACCCCACCACAAGGAAGCTGCTTGGAATAGGTGAGCATCGAGGTGGACTTTATTATTTCCGGAATGTGCCGAGGATGCAGGCTATGAAGGCGGAGGCAATTGATTCGTTTGATCTTTGGCACAAACGGTTAGGTCATCCTTCAGCACAAGTAACGAAGTTCATTATGGAATTAGGCCTAAAAGAGAGTAGGAGTAGATTAGATAAAGAATGTGATACATGCCAAAGGGCAACGCAAACAAGAAGTATTTTTCCTTTAAGTGATAATATAACTTTAGATATTTTTGAAATGATTCATGGGGACCGTATAGAACCCCTTCTTCTTGTGGTGCTTCGTATTTTTTTTTATTGTTATGGATGATCGTTTGTGAGCCGTGTAGATTTTTATTTCAGTTGATTAGAAAGAAGCTTCCCAAACCTTGAAAAATTTCTTCGCCTTGGTGGATAGGCAGTTTGGTAAGAGGGTAAAGATTGTTAGAAGTGATAACGGAACTGAGTTCATATGCATGAAGACTTACTTCTTCGAACATGGAATTATTTTCCAATCATCTTGCACAGGGACACCGCAACAGAATAGAAGAGTCAAGAAAACGCCGTCACATTCTTAATATGGAGCGAGCATTGAGATTTCAGGGTCATCTTCCGATCAAATTCTAGGGAGAATGTGTTTTGATTGTGGGTATTTGATCAACAGAACACCATCTTCGATTTTGAATAGGAAAAGCCCCTAAGAAGTTTTATACGGGGAAGCGTCGCGTTATGATCACTTAAGGGTGATAGAGTCACTATGCTATGCGCACACAAAGGAGAAAACAAGGGACAAATATAAGAGTTACAGTCGTAGGTGTGTCTTCTTAGGATAGCCTACGGACAGCAGGATTGGAGGTTGTATGACTTAAAGAACGATGAATATTTAGTCTTAAGAGATGTGGACTTCTATGAAAATAAGTTTCCCTCTGCTGTAGGATCAGGTAACTTGGTTGACAACATAAAAGTAATCCCTGACGAAACGGAGGAAGAAAGAAACCAACACAACTTTGAAGAAGACCAGACTGATAATGTGGGTACGAACAAAATTCAAACTGATGAAGTACGGACACCGAATATCGAACCTACGAATTAGCTAGAATTAGACCGGACAAATGCTGGTCTAGATAGAGAAAACATGGAGAAAGTATAGACGGAAGATGTCCGGTCCAACGAAATGCCACCAGAAGAACAATTGGGTCCGGGTAAATGTCAGAAGCATGAATCAATTAGGTTGCGTGACTACGTCACTGAAACATTCCTAAAAAAATGTCCATCAACCCGTCCGCCCGATCCTCAGCCACCCTATGGTGCACCTTATCCTTTAGGTCACTATATATCTTGTGATAATTTTTCCTCGCAACACCAAAGCTTCCCTGTAGCAATCACCACAGGAACCGAGCCAAAAACCTTCTCGGAGGCAATGAAAAGGGAACATTAAAGAAAAGCCATGTAGAAAGAGATCCACGCATTGCAGGATACTGGAACATGGACATTAGAAACATTGCCACCAGATAAGAAAGTGCTCGGATGTCGATGGGTGTACAAGATCAACTACAACTCTGACGGCGATATCGAATGATATAAAGCTCGATTGATCATTTTCGGGAATAAGCAGGAGGAAGGAATTGACTACAATGAAATGTTTGCTCCGGTTGCTAAGGTAGTAACTGTTCGGACCTTCCTGGCAGTTGTGGCTGCGCGTAATTAGGAGTTGCATCAAATAGATGTTCATAATGCCTTCTTAACACGATGACCTTGCAGAGGAAGTTTATATAAAATTACCACCGGGATTTTGTGTTCCTGGTCTGGGCTAAGTATGTCGACTCCGAAAATCTTTATATAGTTTGAAATAAGCCCTACGGTGCTAGTTTGAGAATCTGTCAAGTGCTTTGATGAAATATGGGTTCAAACAGCCGTACCCATATTATTCCCTTTTCACGATGCACCGAGGAGTTATGCAACTTAACGTGTTAGTCTATGTGGATGAGTTGATTATCTCTGAAAACGACCATAGTGCAATTAAACGGTTCAAAGACTATCTCGTGCATGTTTTGACATGAAGGATTTTGGCCCTCTGAAGTATTTTCTAGGAGTTGAAGTTGCACATGGACCAACTATATTATTTCTCTCAATGAAAATATGCCTTGGATATAATCTATGAGTCTGGATTACTGGGAGCTAAACTAATCAATAATCCCATGGAACAGAATCACGGTTTGGTGTTGGCCGAAGGAGCCAATTTGGAAGATCCGGAACCATACTGACGTTTGGTCAGTAGATTTATATACCTCAGTTTTACGCGACCTGAGTTGTCGTATTACATGCATGTTTTGACCCAATTCATGCAGCAACCGAAGGAAGCACATTGGAACGCGGCTCTCCAAGTGGTGCGCTACTTGAAGAAGAACCCATGACAAGGCATTGTGATGAGAAAGATTGTGATCTCCAGTTGTAGGGATAGCATGATTCGGACTGGGCCGGATGTCTATTGACTCGAAAATCACTTACCGGTTGGTTTATCTCCCTCGAAAATTCACCTGTATCATGGAAAACCAAGAACTAACACATTGTCTCTCGCTCGACAGCGGAGGCAGAATACCAGTCAATTGCAATGACAATCTGCGAATCGAAATGGTTAAAGAAAATTTTGCTTAATATGGGCGTTGAACATAAATCTCCAATGAAAATGTACTGTGATAGTCAAGTGACATTATATATTGCACGAAATGCGGTGTTTTATGAACGAACTAAACACATTGAAGTCGACCGTCCCTATGTCCGGGACACACTCCAATCCGGTATAATACTTCCCATTCATGCGTCAACCAATGAGCAATTCGCCGATGTGTTTACAAAGTCTTTAGGCAAATCGCAACATCAATATTTGCTTGGCAAGTTGGGCATTCGGGACCCTTATGCTCCAACTTGAGAGGGGAAATTAAGACCGGACCAGTTTTTTCGGTCACGTCGGTGAGTCGCTGAATCCCTACGTCGGTGGGAACTCTATTCTAGTATAATTGTAATAGGTTTTGTCTATTTATGGTGAATTTGTAATTATGGTAATATAGGATTTGTAGTTCTATTAGAATAGGGTTGCCTTATTAGACTAGGGTAAGGAGGACCTTACTTCTATATAAGAGGTCATTATGATGAATATAAAGCAGAAAGAATTCTCTCATTATTCTCGTCCCTGTCTCAATTTTAACACTAACTGTCGTTTAAAAGTCTTGAGTACTGCAGATGTTATAGAAACTTCAAAGGGAAATTTCCAGAATTTGACTTAGTGCCTATCAAGTGCTATTGCAACTAACTACGTGTAAGAACCCTTTTCCCCTGCAAAGCATTTTCAAGCGATTATTATTCCCACTTATAAGAAAGTAATAAAACAATTAGAGATGAGCCTAAAAGCCGCCACCACCCTATATAAGCTCTTCAAGCAAATCAACCAAAACCCAATACTTAATTAGTCCCACTTCTAAATTAGTTTATTACCATACGATAAGGTAGAAAAAAACAGTTACAGCCTCCAAAATGAGAATTGTAGCAACCTTTACACTTCTCCTTCTTCCATTCCTCTTCAACTACATCAATGCCTCAACAATTCAGATAGAGAACAACTGCTCTTACACAGTCTGGGCTGCTGCATCACCTGGTGGTGGTCGTCGTCTTGATCAGGGCCGAACATGGACACTTAACTGGCAATCAGGGACACGCCCGGCCCGAGTTTGGGGCCGTACAAATTGTAGTTTCAATGCCATGGTATGTTGAATTCTATGACAATCTCATCTAAACGTTTAACCTAATAGAGTGATAACACTTTTATTTACTTGATCATATCTTCAACAAACTCAATCACGTACTCGTATGATTCTTTTTCATAGGTCAATCATGTGAAAATTTGTAAAAACAGCGATCACTGGCCACTTTTCGGCCTTGTCTTTGAAATTCCCCATTCTTCTGGAGTTTCAATTTCCAAAAGTGAAACTAATAGTTCCTGTCCTGAGTTTTCCTTGTGGATTTTTTCAACTCCAAGACGGTAACTATTTTTCAAATACGGGAGCTGGAAAGTGGCTATTCTTAAAAAATTCTGATTTCTGTTTTACAAATGGGTGCGGTGAACTCAAATCAAGAATTTGTTTCTTTTCTAATTCAATATTAAATTGTGTGACCATCTCATCAGTTTATCTATTAAATTGCATATTTTTGTTTACCTAACTACATTTTCAACAGGGTAAAGGCCAATGTCGAACGGGTGACTGTAACGGAGTCTTGAATTGCACAGGATGGGGCAAATCGCCACAAACCTTAGCTGAATATGCCGAATTTTCCAACACGGATTTTTACGACATCTCTCTAGTTGATGGATTCAACATTCCTATTGAGTTTCGACCAGTGACAACAAGTGGTGGAACATGTCAACCAATTTCATGCAAAGGGGACATTAATGGACAATGTCCAGCTCCTCTTAAGGTTCCTGGTGGATGCAATGATCCTTGTAATGTTTTTAACACAGAGGAATATTGTTGCACTCGGACACCATGTGCTCCGTCGAATTACTCGAGGTTTTTTAAGGAAAAATGTCCTCAAGCTTATAGTTTCCCGCAGGATGATGCGGCTAACACTGCTTGTCCTGCAGGGACTAATTTTAAAGTTGTGTTCTGTCCTTTGGGCTCAAAGGCGGAGTCACTCTCCTTTGAGCTCAGAGGCGGAGTCATGATTTGAAGTTTATATTTTTTGAACCGTCACTAGGCGGACTAATCTATATGTAAATATATATTAAATGCACCAGTCATGTTCTTAATATTATAATCAGGGTACTCTTCTTTCGCTCATTGGGCATCCTAATATTTCTCAGTATAGCATTGAATAGCTTATCTTTGCGTGTACTTCTAGCGCAATAGCTTATCTTTGCGTGTACTTCTAGCGCATCTTCTTGTAAAGATAAATTCAAATGGCTAAGGCAACCCTCACTCTTTTTAACTTATTAGGTGTGAATCTCACTTTTTACTATATGTTTTAGCTACACAAAATCATAAGCTAAATCAAATTTTAAGATAGACTTCCTTTCGTCATTGCTAGTACCATAACCAAAATATCCTTGTTCAAAACCATCATTATCTTTACATACATGTTCATTTTTAATCTTCCCCTACAAAGATTTGTCGGTATTCCGAAATCCTTCGAACCAAGATATTCATCCTCCAAAGACTTTGCTTTAGCTTCTCTATCTAATCCTATTTGCAGAGCATAAACACTAATAACCCTCAAATAATAGTAATAATGTGTATAAAGTATGACAGAAATTACTATAGGGCAAAGATATATAGTTTCTAATTATGTGCTCTCTCTGTTTTAGTTTATGTGATACACCTTCCTTTTTAGCTTGTCCTAAAAATGATATATTTATCTATTTGTAAATAATTTAATTTTAGACTTTTCATTTTTATCTTTTAGGATATGATTTATAGCAACACAAATATGTATAACTTATGTTAGACTATAAGTTTCAAAAGTCTATCTTTCTTTCTTTCACATATTTCATATCCAATCAAAGTGCTTCACATAAATTGCAAAGAAGGAAATAACAAATGTAACAAACATCATGTACAATTTATAAAAAGCTAATTGCTCCACACAAACCTGGTAATACACCTTTCAATCTACATCGGACTTTGTATCAACGCCATAAACGTAATTTTTTTGGTTGTTGGTTTTGCCAAAAGTTTGTCATATAAGTGTATAAATACAAGTACAACTCTTGGCCTCTTGAATTCTTAAACGGCTAGAAGTTGTAAAGTGTTAGCATCAAGAGTTGAATTCTAAGTTTAGACTGACACATGGTTGGGCCTTGACTTGCTACAGACAAGGTGAACTGGGCATATTGCTTATTTTCACGGGCAATTTGCACGATTTTCCTTCATACAGACTGGTCTTTAATTTTTTTGGCCCTCAATTCGTTGGTCTTTAAATTTTACCCTTTGCTTGAAAAGATGACCGAAAATATCCCAAGGTTCTGGGTTCGAAACCCAGCAGAGTCAAAAATAATAATAATTTCGCAACGCATAAGTCTCTATGCCTATTAAGGCAAATTATGAACCTATGCCTATTCGGGCAAAGTTACATAGAACCTATGCTGGAGACGGCAGACTTTGCCTTATAAGACAAACTTTGGCTTATAAGGTAGACTTTTAGTTATGCCTTAAGGCTTTTGGCAAAAGCCTTGCCTAGCGAATTTTTTTTTTTTTTTTTTTTTTTTTTTTTACTAAGCGGGGGTTGAACCCAGAACCACTGGGTATTTTCGGCCACCTTTTTAAGCGAAAGAAAAAAATTAAAAACCAACAATTTGAGGAACAAAAATTAAAGACCACCCCAAAAGAAGGACAATCCACGCAAAAAAATGTATTTTCACAAAGAACTTAAGAGCCAGTTTGGATGATTCAACTTATAGGCAATGGCCTAAAATATGTAATTAAAAGAGTTACTATATTCAACTAGACTTTTCCTGGAACAAGTGCACAAATACTCGCTTCTGGGGTTGCTAAGTGATTCGCACAAATTTAATTTGCTATTTAACTTGCACCCATAATTGTGAATAACTTCCCTCATACGCGACTCGAGTTGCAAAAGTTCGCATTTGGCAGTATGGCTTTGTGAAGGTCAAACATCGAACATTTTTTCTTGAAGTTTGGTATGGCTTGTCAAGGCCAACTTCGGACATTTTTCACTAAAGTTGTGGACTTGATAAAGCTAAACTTCGGACATTTTTTACTGAAGTTGTGGACTTGGAAAGGCATCAGATACATAATGACTTGCCAAGGCGAACTTCAGACATTTTTACTAAAGTTTTACCCTTGGCAAAGCCTAACTTCACACATTTTTAACTGAAATTATGGTAGTTTTGCCAAATTATCTCTGTTAGGTAAAAGCACCGGTCTTGAAGGTCTTATAATATCCTCTAAGTCTTAAATAAAACAAAAATGGTGACTACGTTACTTGATGGATCAGATTATTCATTGCGTTGAAATTCGATCTTAACAAAACCACCTCCTAAGTAGGGGTGTACATGAACTGGGTTAGTTCGAATTTTTTAAATATTAAATCAAATCAATTGTGTTGGGTTTTTAAATTTTTAAACCAAACCAAACCAAACCAACAAAAGTTAGGTTTTTTAACCTCGGGTTTTTCAGTTTTTTTTTTTTTTTTTTTTGGGTAAAGTCTTCATATAAAAACATATAACTTGTGTTTCAATTATTTCTTTAGTCCCAGTAAGATACAACTATCTAATTAAGGTGTTTCTTAAGAAAATAACACAAATTTTGAATGGGTGATAACTTTGTACTGAAATATTCAATAAAAAAGGTAATGAAATCGCATAAAACAAATATTGCTAAATAATAATCCATGATGAAAATGATCATAAATTAAAAGTAGTAAGTCATGCTAAATAAATACGGCTGATAAGTATTAATTACATGATTAAATATTAAAGACCAAAAATTATTAAGTTATGTATTTCCACAGTCTAAACCAATGCAAAACTAAAGAATACATATCCAATATTATTATCATTTCTAGTGTTAGAATTGAATTTCTTTTGTTAGCATTAGTATTGATTTGATTTTAGTTTGTGCTTTATTTGAGTTATTAGCATTTATGAGCCATAAAACTTATTGATTATTCAAAATTCTAAGGCCAAGCTTGAAATAATATGTTAAAAGACAAAAACTATGAAAAAAGTTTAAGAAATATTTATAAATTACATTACAAATAAATATTTTATGTATAAAATATTTCTAAAAATTGTATACATGTAATGTCGGGTTGATTTGGTTCGGTTTTACTTTTTTCAGTTAAAACCAAATCAAACCAATTATGGTCGGGTTTTTTTCGTCAACACCAAAACCAAGTCAAACCAAACCACTAGTTGAATTTTTTTTCTCGATTTGATTCGGATTACCGGTTTGATGCGGTTTGTCGGTTTTCTTTGTACACCCCTATCCCTAAACATGTTTTTCTAAATACAAATAGCAGTCGAGCCTAATTTAGATGTGAAAATAAGGAGCAACGAACACACAATTCTCCAACAAATTTTACTGTAATTTTCAAACAATTGATTTGCTCCATTGAAGTCGCAATTCATCAATTGGTTCATGGGTCAATTCAGGAGCTTCCCCACAAGTTAAATCTAGATATTTATATTTATATAACTCCATTGAAGAAAGAGGCTAGAGTTAGGTGTAGCTTATTTGAACTCTTTTCCTTTGTCTCATGCATAGCGCGCCATGTTGGTAGTCGTTTAGCGACTCTTCTTTCTTTCATAAATTGTCGAATTATATTCAAGGAGAGAATATTGAACCTTTCAGATTTTAAAATCTAATTTTTTAAGCTGTTGTAATTCGAAGTAGTATTCAAAAATCTAGTTGATAACACATTTGTGAAGTTTGTACTAAATTTTGAGCTCATATGGCTTGATTGAAAAGTAGGTAGTCCAAATTATAAGATCGTATATACGTATATATCCCCTTATATATCTAAGTATCCCTCCTATATATATGTGTATATTTCTCCTATATATCATAATAATGACCTAAATTCATGACCCAATGATGAGCATTTAAGGAGCTACTATCCAATAGGCGAAACCCAGACATTACAACAGTAAAAGAGCACCATGAATCCATGAAGAGAGTTTATATCATAGATTATGATAATCCATATGTCTCAAACAAGAAAAAAGGGAACAAGTAAGGAAAGTTATCACAAATTAAACTCACTTTTATATTGTTAAGGAGTTTTAAAAATATCTTAGTTCAAGAGTAAAGTGACATGGCCCAAACAAACAATAAGCATAGACTAGAATTGCCACCACGAATGGGCTATGGTTGGCTCATCTCGGCCAGAATCAACTACCACCTTGAACGAGATCAAATTGGGTTTTCTGTGGTACTAGAAGAAGGATTTGCACAAGGCAAGCAATACATTTTTGTGGAGCAAACGCCCAGTAAGATCACTGATGAACAGCCTCCCTGTCATACCCTAACGCCTTGAAGCAAATCTATAAAATTCAATGCATGTCATGAGCCAGGTATAACGTATACGTCTTGTAATAAAACATGGGGTTAATGCATATGCAGCTCCGTGAATTTGCCCTTTTTTTTCCATTTTGGCACCTTAACTAAGTATTGTTCTGATTGAACTCCTGAACTCGTCCTCATGTGTGTCTATCAAACACAATCTGACTTACATAATATTCTATCTTCAATGTAGCAACATGCTAACATATATTCTAATTTAATTATGCTATTTTTTAGCTAAGATTAGCAACAGTTGAGAGGAAAAAAAAGAGTAAATTAATTAATTGTCAATGGAAAGAGGAAGTTTAACCCGTAAACCGATACATCCATGACCTAAAAAATAACTTACCACAAGTCTAAAATATTACTTTACCTTCATTATCACAATTTAATTTTTTCTTCTAATAAAAATCAGATTTAGAGGGTTTGATGTATACACTTGCATTTAATTCAAAAGGTTAAATAAGGAACAACACTTAGGTGTCAAATGAAAAAAAAAAACAAGTTTACGGACGGCATATGCATTAAGCTTAAAACATGTAAAATGAAATGGAATAAGTATACATGTCACAATCCAATTTCACTTTACATATAGACCATCCATTGTGAACCTTTATTTAATATCATGCCCAAACAAATGGGCAAAAAAAAAAAAATCAAATAGCAGCGTGAAAGCCATTCATTTTCGCCAACCAAAGCCAATCACGGAACTATGAAGAGAAGCTTGACAATGCATTTTGAAAGGACAACATAATCATAGTACTTTTGAAATCATTTGATTTGGACTGTGGCTTGAAAAATACTAGGAGCCCGTTTGGATTGGCTTATAGCTTAAAACGCCATAGTTAGGAAATTTAAAAAAATAAATGTGTAAATTAACTTATTTTTGGGCATTATATGTTCGCTTTATTTTTATGTTCGTTTTAGATAAACTAAGTTAAAACGGCCCAATTATTTTTAATTTTTATTTAAAAGTTACAAAACGATTTTTTAAAATGCACAGCCCAAACACTCAAAAAAAAAAATGTTTATGTTCAACTTATAAGCCAATCCAAACGGGCTCTAGGTTCGACAACTTTTTGAGTGGGCATGTCACATGTGAGAGGGCAAGAAAATTAACCCCCAGACTTGCATTAATTTAAATATGAAATGTCACGTCGTTAATTTTATGATCATTGATTGAGAAATATACCAAACTTACACATTCCCTACAAAGAAAGACATTTGACAATAATTTTTTTTTTTATTGCCATAGATAACTTATTATTATAAAAAGTACTTTTGATAACAATATTTTTTTTGTTATTGTATAAATTTTTTTCAACGGCTGTTATTGCAACGACGTGTAACAATTTATTTTTTTAGTTATCAAAAGTACTTTTTGCAATAATAGCCAATACTATATGGCAACAAAATTAAATTTTTGGCAATAAAAAAAAAGTTCATTTTTAAAAAATTCATCATATATACAAACAATACAACTAAGTTATTGCCAAATATTGACTTTTGCCAGCTATATTATTTTTATTGCAAAAAAAGCTGTTGCAATTTCTACACTTTTTGTAGTGATATTGATGGAATTTATTTTCTGTTTTCCTGAGATATGTATTATTTGAACTAGTCTATGCCAATAAAGGCCATACTTCCTATTTTTATTTAACATCTCTACCAATGGGCTTGGTAGATGACTTTATTATCAATCAAATAGCTTTACATAGCTTCATGACTGCCGCAGAAAACTAAAAAAGAAGGCCAAAGTCATAAGCGGCCCCCTAAATTTGTCCTGAGATTTCTCATGACCATCTAAACTGACGCTTGTTTCAATTTGACACCTAAATCATTCTGAATTTGAACCACTTTAGCACTTTTTGCTGAGGTGGCCAAAAACGTGTTCTTTACCCTCTTTAAACGGGTGAAACGAATCCAAATAATTTTTTTGTCCAGCTTATACACCTAATAATATAATCTAAATAATTATGCAATAAAAAAAATAAAATAAAAAAAGAGGAAGACGATTGGACTGGTCTTCCTCCTCAATTCTTACATCCAACTAATTTTTCCCACCACTCCATTCCCGTCATCTCTCTCTGCAATTCGACTTCTTCTATCTTTTTTTTTTTTTTTTTATTAGTTTCTTTGTATTTTGTTCATTAGAAATCGTATCAGATTTAGGTCTCAAAAATTTCCGGCGAAGCTCCATTTTTTGGGGCAAGATTGACACGAATTAATTTTTTTTTTTTTTGGGGTGAAAGTCCATTCTTGCTCCTCGTAATCGTGGGAAATGGGATGGGGAAAATGGTTACTAGTTGGGAAGAAGGTGAAATGGGGGATGGTAGCGGTGGGGAGTTAGCCGTGTGAGATCGGCACCGGTGGAGGAGTGGGGTTCGGTGGGGAAGAAGAGTTTTGGGGGGGGGGGGGGGGGAGGAGTGGTGTTTGGGTTAATTAAAAAAAAGGTTTTAAATGTATTTTTGATTTATTTAAATAAAGTTACTTTTTAAAAAAATATTTGAATTCAAATGCCACATGTAATTATTTAATTCGTCACTTTGCCATGTCACCGACGAGTGTCTACACGCATTACACACATTTTGCTACCTCAGCAAAAAGTGTTAAAGTGGTTCAAATTCGGAATGATTTAGGTGTCAAAATTGAACAAGCGTCAGTTTAGGTGGCCATGAGGAATCTCACGACAAATTTAGGGGGCTCCTTATGACTTTGGCCAAAAAAGAAGTTAGCTATTATGGGCTATATAGGGAAGTTGCACAATATCACTAAGCTACACTCTCTCTTTCTCTTTCATTACGGCACGTTCTCCTTTTTAATCTGTCCAAATAAAAGATACTTAACCTTCTCATTTTATTCTTAATGAAATAACTTATAATTAAATTAATATTGACGATTTATAGGATGACCCTTGCAGGATGTGTTTACTATACATGGCAGGAGAGGAATCAAAGGCTATTTCAAAGCAAACAAAGGACAGAGAAAAGCATACTGAGGCAGCTAATACAAGACATCCACTGTAGAGGAGCAAGATTACCTAGACTAGCTAAACAACTTGATGTACTTAATTTCTATCCTTAAGCAGAATGCATAGGCTCAGGTAGAGAGGAACTTGAAGCAAGTAGCACACGATTGGAAGTTAGAAGCACTAGAACTGGGGCCATTTGTCCAGTATCTAGGAATACAGCATTGAACATTGTAATTATTTCCCTGGTAATACAACAACTCAGTTACCAAAAAAATATTGACGATTTATTTAAAACCATAAAAGTTTAAAAACTATTTTTCTTTGTTAAAATCGCAGCTTGATCAAATACTGTCACATAATATGAGATGGAGGGAGTAGCCATTTAGTCATCGTAAGCAAGGGAGAATTTATGTGTATTTTTGGGGCACATGAACCCATGATTTTTTCGCAAAATTGGATATTTTATATACATATTTTTGTAAAATTGATGTAATATTATTTGCCGGCACTCATGCTACAAAAAAAAGTGCACATAGTTAAAAACTTAACTATTTATCAAGAGAAACGAGGATCAATCCACGCCGCAAGTTTTTGTAGTGAAATATGAAACCACGTTGGCTATATAGGCATAGCTTAGTCAAACTGTCGGCAAGTTGATTACAAAAGAAAATCTAGATATTTATATTGAACCAAGGCGTATATCATGGGATTCGACAACTGATTAAACATTATCCACTCCAGAGAAAACCTAGATTTTTATATTGAACCAAGGCATCTATATTCCATGGGATTTTGATATATTTGGTTGTCTATTTAATGTCAAGAATAACTACTACTCCATTTCATATCTTCTAGGTATATCACTTTATCATTTATGATAATAACGACTACTCGGTCTGCAGAATCATTATCAAAAAGTTTTTTGAAAGAAGAAGCATAGTCATTGAAATTTGCTTGGATTACCTTTTTTTTTTTTTAAAATAATCTTCATGTACGAGGGTATCCTCCACCATCATGGAAGGGACAAGCCACAATTTGAACGGCAGAAGGAAGATCAGATGATTGCAAGAAAACAACATGCATCAAAACCAAAATAAAAAGACAAAGGAAGAAGTAGAAGAAACACATGTTTTCCTTAAAATATGCCCCAAAATATTACTTAAATAGAATTGTAGAATTTTCTTGTATAAAGTAAAATTTTAATTGATTTAGAAGTATTAAATATTAGGACTTCTTCCCTAGTTCAAATAGGATAGATTAAAGAAGCAACATTTTAGTTGTTTCCAAAATCCTAAATATTAGGTAGATAATTAAATGTCTTTTTTTTCTAATGTGAAATTAACGATAGCTTTCCTGAAACTCCTAAATATTATTATTAAATGATGTATTTATCCCATATGAAATCTGGTGTTAAAGACCTAAACAAATTTTAGAATAAATTAAATCACAAATATAAGTATACACGACATATTTAAATAGTTTAATTCTAAGCATTGTCAGAGTACTTTTTTTTTCCTTCTACAAATTACTAAGTTAACTAATTAATTAAGGTTATGTGATTTTGCTTTGGAGCTACAAAACGTTCAGATGACTAATTAGGTTTTTCTTTTGCCAAAAATAAGGCAGTTTTTATTTTGCCAAAAGTAAAGCAGTTTTATTTTGAAAGGAAATATATATTATTATTGTATTATAGCGATAATTAAATAATAATTTGAGGAGAATAGTAAATGACAATTTTGTCTATTATGAAGTCTTTTAATAAAAAGAAAAAAATTTAATTAACATTTTTAAGGCCCTTCGTGCTTTTAATATAGTATTAGTCTCTACGAACGTGCCCCGCACATTATCCCCTGTCAATCATAACAAATGCGTTAGGTAATGTTAGTTGAAGTTACATATAATTTATCCCATAAAAAGTATTAATTGATTGTATACTTCCCATTAAAATGTTATTTTTGATATATATTCTTTATGCTTTTACCTATGTGAAAAAATATGTTATGATTGAAGTAATCCAACATTAGGATTTGAGATAGCGACCATCTATTATATTTATTTTCATTATATACTCAAAATCACAGTCGACATACAAATGCAACAATCATTTAAATGTTGAAAACCAATAATGTTATTACATCACATAATTTTTTAACTCAAAATGATTGAACATCATTTGAATCTGCAAGGTGATCAATTTAGTTAAGTTAGTTAGACGATATTAAAAATACACCTACGTATCTCATTACACTCGCTCCAATATTCGTTTGGCTTTTATAATCACTGGTTGTTATACATCTACAACAGTATGTAACATTTAAATATGATTTATTGTTATAGACAAAAAAAATTTAAAAAATAAAATTTTAATGTTATAAAAGATAAGAAAATTAATTTAATTTAAATCTCAAAATATACACATATTTCAATAATTAAAAGTTAATACATTATTAATGAATCCATAACTATATATATATATATATATATATATATATATATATATATATATATATATATATATATATATATATATATATATATATATATATATATATATATATATATATATATATATATATATATAAAGATTTAAGTTTTACTGCACACATTTTAAAGCTACTTGAAAGTTAAATTCTTTCAAGAATAATGTAAGATTTCAAGATCAGTGTACTCAAATTAATATGAACACTTGGTAAGCTGAAAAGCGTAAAGGAAAAGATTAGGCCTCATCACGTGATTTAAGCTCCAGTAGTCATAGGATTAGCTTTTAGTGGTTGTTTGGTACGTAAACAAAATTATCCCAGAATTATAATTCTGAGACTAATTTATCCCATCTGTTGGGACAAATTAGATGGGATAAAATAATCCCAGGATTAATGGGATAAGATGAGATATCCCATCTTTAAGTTTGGGATGCACTTTATACTTTGTTTGGTACAGAATTAATCCCACAGTTAGCTGGGATATCCCAGCTAATACCATGTACCGGACGACCCCTTAGTTTTTTATTTCTGCAATCAATAATTGATCATGAAGCTTCGTGTGTAATTGTAGTAAAAGAAATAATATTACAAAAAGAAGATCATTACTCAAATTAATATGAACACTTGGTAAGCTAAAAGGAGATCATTGTTCTCAAATTAATATGAAGACTTGGTAACCTGAAAAACGTAAAGGAATTGATTAGGCCTTATCACGTGATTTAAGTTCTAGTAGTAATAGGATTAAAACTTTTAGTTTTTTTAGGTTTAAGAAGTATGTTACAAAAGAAATAGGTTTAGAGTAGTAAATTAATATTACTACTATATATAAGGTAGATTTCCCATTTTTTGTAGTCCTCGCATGATTTTTTATCCCTTTTTATCCTTATTTGAAATTTTTATGACTTTATAATTTGTCACACATTTTAGTTAATTTTAAGAACTTTTAGGGCTTTTTTTTAATGCCACTAAAAAAGATGATGTCATGGAAAATGATATAGTGGCCCTTACAAAGCATACTCATACATATTTGAGTTTTTTATGTGAAAATATTATTAAACTTTTTTCAATATATCATTGTTAAATACTTTTAAAATTTATCAGAAATGTAACTAATAGCCCTTCCGTTTCAATCAAAAAATGAAATCCGAAGTATGGTAGTTAATTAATCAAATTTTACGTGCGCATACTTTTAACATAAAATTATCTAATAAATTACTATATTAAAAGAGGAACTACATTATTTTTATACATATTCCAAAAATGTTTGAAAAACATTGTATTTAAAGAAATATAATTTCGATACAATAATAATACTAGACAATTGCAAAAAGTATATTTTTTACTATTAAAATATTTTGTAATAAACCGGATAATATATTTTATATAATTTAGGAGTAAGAATTTTTTTCATTTTAAAATTAACTATTTTGTCCTAAATTATACTCCCTTCGTCCTAAAAAGATTGTCTTACTTTCTTTATTAGTTTGTCCCAAAAAGATTGACACATTTCTATATTTAGAAACAATTTAACTTTATAAGATGATTTACAGCCACACAAATATTTAAGGTTTGTTTTGGACCACACCTTTCAAAAGTCTTCATTTATTTCTTAAACTCCGTGGCAAGTCAAACTAAGACAATCTTTTTGGGACAGAGGGTGTATAACACATTAATTATCCGGTATTTTGCAAAATATTTTTGGTAAAAAATAAGTTAGCCAATATGAGTTCAATTCAAGAACTCAAATGAAATTAATTTAACAAATGAAATGCTCAATTTGGATCATCGGAGACTTAATCTCAAAAAATTAAATTAGAAGAGCTTCAATTATTGATTTTTTTCCTAAAAAAAAAAAAATCTAATATATAAACAAAGAAAAATGTTTTCCGTTAACATGCATTTTTATACCTTAATATTTTAAAAGTCTTTCTAAAACGTCAAACTAATGTTACAAAAATAAAGAATTAAGAGCAAATGTTTTAAAAAAAGTATCTGTAAATTAAATTTTTAATGTCTGTTTGAATCCGAACTTAGCACGGGTCATGTTACACTAGTAGATAGATCTACATAATAATATCGACTACTCGGTCTGCAGAATAATAATCAAAAAGTTTTTCAAAAGAAGAAGCATAATCATTGAAATATGCTTGGATTACTTTATACACGTTTTTTTTGTTTGTTAATTATCGACACCGTACGAGGTGTCCCCCACCATCATGGAAGGGACAACAGCCACAATTTGAATAGCAGAATCACAAAGACAAAATATTGCAGCTCTGTGGTGCTATTGTTGCCTATAATAATGTTTGGTTTTAATTTGGCACGTGTTTAAGAAAATAAAGAAATTTTTGATTTTTGTGATCGTTAATTAAAGATATATAGAATGTACTAAAATATTCTTTAATTTTATGGTCTTAAACATGTTATATGAAAAGTTAAAATTAAAAAATTATCAAAAAAGACATTTTTTTTGTAAACTTAAAAGGAAAGTAAGATAAATATTTTGGAACGGAGGCATTCGTTGTGGCATCACCGTCATTGGTATTTTAGTGGTTTAAGACTCCAATATCCACGAGAACGCCTTAGACGTAATGATTGAAAGCACGTCATGTCTAAATGATTATTTGGGAAATGGGAAATTTATTTTGAATGAATAATTCAAAACAAGAAAAGTTGAAATGTAAGGATTCGCGAACTTCAATTCTGAAGATTATAATTAATAATTTATCCACTTAATTAATAGTTAAAGAAATCTCAAGTGGTCTACGGACTCACCTCAGGTTGGAAAGACCATAAATAATTGGTTTAATATTTATGGTGCAATTTGGAAAACATTCTGAGGTAATGAGAGTGGACCTAAGAACGAAATGTAGAACAAGAAACCAAGTAAAGAGTTACAGGGATTGACGCTAGGCTTGATGCTTCACATCTCCACGGCGTCCAAAGTGGTTAGAACTCAAGCAGGGAGGCAACGAATTATCTCCATCGCCATTGCATCTGGACATAGAAGGGGGAATTAAGGGTGGACGCTTCGCGTTCGAGCTAGTTTCCGAAGAAAACAAATTCGGGAACAGAGGTGTTACACCTCGTAGTTTTACACATTTAGATTCGTCGTACGTTAGTTGTCTCAATATTGGACACCGGGATTGTCTTCGACGTTATATGAAGTTGGACATGTCTATTTTATGTTTATAAGGGTTTAAGTTCATGTTTGGCAAGTATGGAAGGATTAGAGAATAAGAGAATCGAAGAGAATACGTTTCTATAAAAGTTGGTTTTGGAAATGTGGAATACGGATCGTATTTATAAGATATGGTCCGTATTTTGAGATATGAACCATATTTAAGGATTTGAAAAATTTACAGAGAAGGCAAAATTTTGAGTTGGTAAAATACGGACCAATTATACGGTCCGTATAAAATTATACGGACAGCATGTTGGTTGTATAATTTTATACAACCAGTATATACGGTACATATTTCCTGAGTCGGTGGATTTTCTTTGATTTTATATATTACCACCCATCTTCATTTTTAAGCCATTTTAAACCCAACCCAAGTCCATAAAAGCTCTAAAAACCTCTCCTATTATATTCAATCACTCCCCAAACATATAATCAAAGATTAAAGTGAGAATCAAAGTGCCTAGGGTTTTCAAAGTGTTGTTGAAACTTGTTTCCTCTTCTTGTCGAAGATTTGGAGGGTATTTCAAGGTGAAGTGATCTTGGAATGGAAGTGTTCTTAAGTTCTTGAGGTAAGATTTCATCTTATTTCCATGTTTATGAGTTTATGTGGTAATTATGTTAAGGTTTGAGGGAAGGAAATTGGAGGAAAGGTTCAAACATGAACTTGATGATATTTTGAGTTATAATTTAACTTAATCAATGATTGTTAGTGTGTTTTGAGAAAAAAATCTTGCTATGAGGGATGATAGTTAATGTTGAGGAAGTGTTGCATACAAGTGTGTATGCGGCTGCTCAATGGTATATCTTTAAATGATGTGAATATGAATTCATAGGAGATCATATGAGGTTGTTATTGTTAGTTGTGGATTTTGTGTTGATGATTAAGAAATAGGGGAAAGGCTATCCATTTCACTTTAGAATAGAGTTATCGTTGATATACGTAATATACAAGCGCCATCTAAGTTGTATATGTATTCCTTTGTTATAGAAACGGCGCTCTAGTGGTGACAAGCTTGTTGTTGGGTTATTTGGACAACTTAAGGCCGGGTACGATACTATGATAATGATAGCCCAATAGTGTGGCTATATATATATATATATATATATATATATATATATATATATATATATATATATATATATATTTTAAAGAAATCATGCATGTCATCCTCTAACGGGCACTCGGATGTACGGGTTGACTCTCTTTTATCTCATGTTATTTTCATGTCTTTAGTATGTTACTCTTTCATGCCTTTCATGCCCGAAGGTACATATAGACAGTTTGGTGATCCGCCCGCATAGGTTGCTGTTTAGCTGACATTAGAGCACTCCTTTCATTCCGGAGTTACCATTGTACTTTCGGTATGTTATTCTTTTGTGTATATATGGGTATGTCGAGGCCCTGTCCCCACCTCTTTATGTCAGATACTTCAGTAGAGGCTTGTAGACAATCATTGTCTAGCTAGGTTTTATATGGTCCCTTCGGCCTATATTTTCATTGTATAGTACTTCTCAGTGGCCTTGTCGTCTTGCTCAATTTTTGACCAGTATAGTTGTATAGTATCTTCTTGGGATCATCTATTTCTCAATATATTTCTCACATGATTTAGCAGAATTTTATCTGGTGACGCCCGAGGTCCACTCCTGCTCATGATTATGATAGAAATGTATGATTAGCAGTGCTCGGCAGGTAGGGCCCGGGTGCCCTTCATGGCCTCCAGTTTGGGTCGTGACAAACTTGACATCAGAGCAGTTGCGTCCTAGGGTTATCTACAAGCCGTGTCTAGCAGAGTCTTGTTTATGGTGTGTTGTGCACCACACTTATAAACAGGAGGCTGCAAGACATTTAGGAAGATTGTCCTTCTTTCTTATCTTAGATCGTGCGATAGAGCCGTACCATCAGGATTTCTTTTCTAATATTGTATTATGATTAAAGCGATGTCTGTGACGAGGAGAGCTTCAACCAGCTAGAGAGGAAAGGCTGTGACTGATGAAGGTACAAGTAGAGTGCCACCAGCAGCTGGGGGCCAGGGGGAGTCTCAGAGTGAGGCCCCATCTCAGTCTTCTCAGAGCCCTTCTGTCCCAGCAGATCCTAGAAGGGCTGCAGCTACAGTACCTCCAGTTCCTCCATCTGATACATCAGGCCAGGAGATGCTAGAGGTTATTCAATTGTTAAATCAGTTAGTAGCCGCTCAGACCCAGCGTCAGGGTATGGGTATTGGTTATGGTGATTGGGCTATCAGTGCTAGGGTTCGAGACTTCATCAATTTGGACCCTCCAGAATTCTTTGGATCAAAACCTGATGAAGACCCGCATGATTTTATAGATCAGATGGTGAGGACATTGAGGGTAATGCATGCTTCTGACACTGAGTCAGTAGGCTCTATAATTTATCATTCATGGACGTTGATAAAATCCATCAATTTTGCAACACCTTAGGATGACATAACCTTAAAAGTGAAGGGCGAGGTTCAAACGAGGAAAGGCTCATGGTGGATACCTAGGCACCCAGAGATGAGGAAGGGCGTAGTAATCAACGAAATGCTTCGGGGAGTTGAAAATAAGCATTGCGAGATGTTGCGATCCATTGGTACGAGAATTGGGTGTCATTGACAAGGGCTAATACACCTCCACCCGAGTGGTAGGAGTTCACAAATGCCTTCCTTTGGCATTATTTGCTGCCAGAAATTTGACGGGCCCGAGCTGATAGGTTCCTGAACCTTAGACAGTGGAACATGAGTGTTTGGGAGTACAACCTTCGCTTTAATTCATTGGCTAGATGTGCTCCAGCTTAGCTGAGATGGAGGATTAGGTTCACCGGTTCGTGATCGGTTTGGGACCGCACTTGATTGATGCTTGCACGACAGCCTCACTTCAGATAGGCATGGATATTTCCCGCATCCAAGCGCACTCCTAGATCCTTGAAGAGCGTAAGCAGCAGTGGAGGGCTGAGCGTGAGCATGATAGGGGTCAGAGTAAGAGGGCTAGATCTTCAGGCTCTGTCAGTGAGTTCAGAGGTGGTCAGAGGCAGCAGTATCCTAGGCATTTAGCCTATTCGGCTGCTAATGCACCTCCACAGTTCACATATCAGAGATTTGATATATCTAATTATTCAGGACTAGGTTAGTGTTCCAGAGCCTTAGGTTTTCGGTATAAAGATGAGTTAGGCTAGATGAGGCCACCTATACCACGATATACTCAGTGTGGCAAGTTATATACTGGACAGTGTCGCTTGGGTTCAGATGTTTGTTATGTTTGCAGTCAGCCAGGCCATATCATGTATGAGTGTCCATCGAGAGGTGGTAGGGGTATAGTTCAGTCCACAGGATCAGCAGTTGGTTCGTTATCATCTGTACACCCTCCAAGGCAAGGCTCTCAGTTATTAGCAGGCTGTGGTAGAGGAAGAGGGGGAGCATCTAGCTCGTGCGGTCCTCAGAACCATATTTATGCATTAGCTGGTCGACAGGATCTTGAGTCTTCGCTTGATGTTATTATAGGTATACTATCAGTCTCCTTCCGTAATGCATTTGCATTGATAGATCCAGGTTATATGTTGTCATATGTTACTCCTCTTATCGCTGGTAAGTTTAGGATGGAACCCGAGTCGATTAGACCTTTTGAGGTGTCTATACCTGTTGGTGATCCTGTTATACCTAGATGAGTATACAGAGGGTGTATAGTTATAGTATGTAATCGTCATACCGTAGTTGACTTGATTGAGTTATATATGGTTTACTTCGATGTTATTATGGGTTTGGATTAGCTAGCTTCTTGTTATGCTAATGTTGATTGCAGAACGAAGGTGGTTCGATTTCAGTTTCCAGGAGAGCCAGTTCTAGAGCGGAAGGGTATTGCAGCTTCACCGAGAGGTAGGTTTATTTCCTATCTTAAGGAAAAGAAGATGATCACAAAAGGTTGTATTTATCATGATTCGAGTTCAAAATGTAAAAGCACAGTCACTGCTATTTAGTCTATTCCAGTAGTTAATGAGTTTCCCGATGTGTTTCCAGATGAGCTTCCGGGTCTTCCGTCAGAGTGGGAAATTAACTTTGCTATCGATGTTTTACCAGATACTAAGCCAATATCTATTCCTCCTTATAGAATGACACCTGCTGAGTTGAGGGAGTTGAAGGAGCAGTTGAATGACTTGCTTGAGAAAGGATTTATTAGGCATAGTACATTGCCATGGAGAGCGCCTGTGTTGTTTCTAAGAAAGAAAGATGGATCGTTACGGATGTGTATAGACTATAGACAGCTGAATAAGGTGACGATAAAGAATAAATACCCACTTCTGAGGATTGATGATTTATTTGACCAATTGCAGGGTGCCAGATGTTTCTTGAAAATAAATCTGAGGTCAGGTTACCAACAAGTTAGGGTCAAAGAGAAGGACATTCCTAACACAGCTTTCAGGACCAGATATGGCCATTTTAAGTTTCGTGTGATGTCATTGGGCTTGACTAATGCTCCAGTAATATTTATAGATTGGATGAACTGTGTATTTAGACCTTTCTTGGATCAGTTTATGATTGTATTCATTGACGATATTCTAGTCTACTCTTGATTAAGGCTGAGCATGCGGATCATTTGCACGGGGTACTCGAAGTCCTTCAGGATCAAAAGCTATATGAAAATTTCTCTAAATGTGAGTTCTGGATGAACTCTGTGGCTTTCCTGGGGCACATTATATCAGAAGAGGGCATTAGGATTGATACACAGAAGATAGAAGCAGTGAAGAATTGGGCTAGATCCACGACACTGACAGAGGTTCGAAGTTTTCTGGGTTTGGCTGGTTATTATAAGAGGTTTGTAGAGGTTTTCTCCTCCCATTCTGCACTTCTGATGAAGTTGACTCAGAAGGCAGTTAAATTCCAGTGGACCGACGCTTGTGAGTAGAGTTTTCAAGAACTGAAGGACAGACTGCTTTCAGCGCTATCACTTCTATAAGGACTAGAGGGTTACGTTATTTATTGTGACACTTCATGCGTTGGATTGGGTTGTGTGTTGATGCATCACGGTAAGGTTATAGCTTATGCTTCAAAAAAGCTGAGGAAGCACGAGAATAATTATCTGAACCATGATTTAGAGTTAGATGCAGCGATTCATGCAATGAAAATTTACACCCAGGTACTGTTGTGGCTTCTCAGTTTCAGGGTTTTCCAGTTCCAAGTATTGTTATTCGCCTAGTTACCCAGCCTACCATGACCGTTGAGGAGCAGAAAAGGTGGGATAAGTTTGAGAAGATGAAGCGACTAAAGTATGATGGGCATCCTGATGATGATGTCTATGGGTTTTTGGTTAGTTGACCTGAGCGTCTGCATAATTTGGGGTTGGTTGAGTCCAACAGAGTTTATTTTGTAGCAATGCAGATGGTTGGCCCCGCCAAGCAGTGGTGGAGGGTTGTTGTTGAGACTAGGCCAGCTGGGTCGCCTCCAATTACTTGGGTTGAGTTTTCTCGTGTGTTCTTGGAGAAGTCGATTCCCCATAGTTTGAAAGACGAGAGGCGTGAGCAGTTTGAAAAGTTGGATCAGGAGGGGATGACTGTAACTGAGTACAAGATGAGGTTCCATTCCTTTTCTCGCCATCCTTTGACTATTCTACTCGATGAGACAGAGAGGATTAGGAAGATTGTGAGAGGACTGACCTATCCCTTTCGAGTTGCAGTGACACAGGCGGTAACTTTAGGAGGTAGCTTTCAGGCCGTGGTGGATGCCGCTAGAAGTGCTCAGTCTATCAGGCATCAGGAGTTTAGCAAAACTGAGCAAGAAGGCCCACAATTTTGGCAGTTATGGTAGCACCTCATTTGGATGTTGGGACTATCATAGTAGGGGTTCCATCCTCAGTTCAATAGTCCCCGATTCATGCAGTGATTTAGACTTCATGGTTGGTTCTTCAGGCTGTGTTGCTCATAGTTCGGGACAGGGTTCTTATTCCCAACCCGAAAGTCGAGGTGACCATTTAAGTTATTTCGGTTCTTCTCAGTAGCCCGTGACTCACCGTGGGTGTTATAACTGTGAAGACTTAAGGCATTTCGTGAGGGACTACCCCAGACTTAGGCAGAGTGGGCCACACTCCAATCCTTAGGGTTCAGCATCTAGAGTTGTGGCATAGCCAGCTAAAAGGAGTACACAGAGTGGTAGATGTGGTTCTTCTGGTAAAGGTGGTGCTCAGATAGGCCGCGTTAGTAGTCATGGAGGTTCTCAGGCCGAGGGTGGTCGTGCTCATTTCTATGCATTTCCAGGTAGACCAAAGGTAGAGACTTTGGATGCGGTTATTACAGGTACTATCTCAGTTTGTCGTTGGTCGTTCATGGTATTAGTTAACTAGGCTCTACATATTCCTATGTCTCTACTTATTTTTCTTCGAGTTTTGATATGATGTGTGAGTCGCTTAATTTCTCTATTAGTGTTTCTACTCCAATTGGGGATTCTGTAGTAATGGATCGGGTATATTGATCTTGTCTTGTGACTTTGATGGTATATGATACTTGAGTGGATTTGATAATTTTAGATATTGTAGATTTTTATATTATTCTTGGTATGAATTAGTTGACGCCTTATCATGCGATCTTGGATAGTCATGCCAAGACAGTTATGTTAGCTACGGGAATTTCCAGCTTGGAATAGAAAGGTGCTATTAGTTATGCGCCGAAGAAAGTGATATCGTTCCTTAAGGAACCATAGATGGTTGAGAATAGGTGTTTGGCTTATTTGGCATATGCTCGGGATATTAGTGCTAACAGTCCTCCTCTTGAGTCGATACCAGTAGTGAAGGAGTTTCTCGAGGTGTTTCCGACAGATTTACCAGGTGTTTCACTGGATCGTGAGTTTGACTTTTGTATTGACTTAGAGTTGCGCACCAAGCCCATTTCCATTTCTCCATATCGTATGGCACCAAAAGAGTTGAAAGAATAGTTGCAAGACATGTTGAGTAAGGGTTTCATTAGACTTAGGTATTTTCCCGTGGGTCACTCCAGTGTTGTTTGTGAATAAGAAGGATAAGTCTACGCGCATGTGTATCGACTATTGATGGTTAAATAAGGTTAACATCAAGAATAAGCATTCCATTCCTCCAAGGTGTATCGGTCTTCTACAAGATCGATTTGAGGTTCGGTTATCACTAATTGAATATTAGGGCGGAGGATATCCCTAAGTGATATGTCATGACAAGTTTTGATGATTTGACAAACCTTACTCAAAGAACCAGAATACTACTCTGTATCTCGAGGTCTGAGTCTCAGGGGGGAACAAATGAGGTATCTGGGTAAGGGATCTAGTCCTTAGAAGGAATACAAAGGATGTCGCTTTGTCATCATCAAAAAGGGGAAAATTGATAAGAAATGATATGTTTTGATGACATGACAACCCCTAAGTAACCAGATACAATTAGGTTCACCTGTCTGAACTTGGTTAACCTTATGATATCTCATATGCTGCTATTTTAACATGCTCCTTGAAGGATCAGATGCCTGCAAGATTTGCTCATGTATGAGAGACCAGAAATGTTGATTCAGAAAGACTAGATGGAAATAGATCTCCTCTCTCTCTCTCTCTCTCTCTCTCTCTC
This sequence comes from Lycium ferocissimum, assembly GCF_029784015.1. Lineage (NCBI taxonomy): Eukaryota > Viridiplantae > Streptophyta > Magnoliopsida > Solanales > Solanaceae > Lycium > Lycium ferocissimum. The sequence goes on along the minus strand of NC_081345.1, from coordinate 49,915,142 downwards.
TCTCTCTCTCTATAGAGGGGGGGGGTGTGGCCAGTACTTACAACTTGTTCAAAGAACAGATAAGAGACCAAGTTCCTCCAGATAAATGTCCTGGTCACTGAAGCGTTGAAAGTCCAAATCCACAGCTGTAAAGTGTGCAACTGAAAAGTACAATGTAGTTGTACAACAATACCTCAATAAGGTCGATTGATTAATGGTCGCATTTCATGAGTGGTCACCTCTACTCTCTCTCTTCTTACATATAAAGACATCTTTTAAGAGAAGAACTGCTCTTGCACAAAAATGTAGATCTCAAGTGCAAGTCTCCACTATCCAAAAGGTGTACAAGAACAAGGTGTAGCAGATCCAAGTATCTGTTCTCTGGAACTGAAGATATGTTGAGTTCTAGGATTGTTAGGTCTTTTGTGCTCAAACTGTAAACCTACCCTTCCTTAAAAAGAAGTTAATTGTAGGTGTTTTGAAGTCTCAAAAGTTGCTTGTTGGAAGTGTGTTTCCTCAAGCCTTTGACTGGTACACTAGGCTAGAGTTAGCTTAGTTATATTAGTGTATGGGTGGCTAGTGTTAGTAACTGTGGTGAATTCTTAAGGGATGTCTTTGAGTGGTACACTAGGCTAGAGTTATTCTAGGCGTATTATTTGAATTCTCAAAGGTTGCTTGTTGGAAGAGTGTCTTCACAAGAACTTTGAGTGGTACACTAGACTAAAGCTACTCTAGGTGTATTAGTGTGCTTGGCTAAGGGTAGTCAAGTGTGAAGGTTGCATAAGCTTTATTGTAAGGGTGAGGGGTTATGAGAGTTAAATTCTAGCTTGTAATAGAGTTGTAACCTGAGTTTGCTCGGTTAGTGGAGTTGAAATCCTACTAGGGTAGGCCGTGATTTGTAATCCCTTGAGCAAGGAGTTTTTCACGTAAAAATCTTATGCTGATTCTCGTACTGCATTGCATAAGGAAACTGGTGCACAACCAGGTCCCTCCATATACTGTGTTTGGTGGACGCATAGCCTGCAATAATTGGTATTAGAGCAGGTTCTTTCTAAAAAGTTAACACCTAGAAAGGATCTCCATCACGGTTATTTCACCAAATCTGAAGAAAAGAGAATCTATCACAAGACCACCAAGATCCAACAGAGAATATCATGGATGGTGGAAGGGGAGAAGGCCTTTTCATGGCTGAGGATCTAAGCTATGGGACATTATTTGTGATGGACCTTATGTTCCTACGAAAAGTTGCGAGGCTAAATCTGGGACTGGTCAAAATATTGAGAAGAAGCCAAGAGTTGACCGACCCAATTTCCAGAAAAGGAAGAAGGTGCTACCTGCATGGACAAAAAGAAGCTTAAACTCACCAGTTCTATCATTGTATGAGACCCAAGTTACCTTGGGTTCCAAGATCAAATGAGTGAATCTAGTTGCAGGCTTGAGTGAGAAGAGGCAATCAAAAAGTTACATGAAAGGAGACTGCTCAAAGCATATAACTGAGAGAATGGATGATTCCCCTCATTCAAGGACCTTCAAGTGGGAGTGTGTTCTTTTGAAATGACGCTGAACAGGAAGCACTTTGGAAGATAGGAGATGGGTTTGATCGAGCTCAACTTATTGCCTTTCCTCAAATTTCCTCATACTTGGCTATGTTAAGAGGAAAGGTACAATGTTAAAAGGTGTTTTTCCGTGGCATCTAACTCACTCTTGTACCGTTACGCGTGGCTGGGTCAGGACAACACAAGCATAAGTGACATTGCGCATCTCAGAGCTCTTACCTCGTCTTCAAAATTGTCAAGGGACCTGGTCATATGGCTCGGGTTAGTAGTCTTTTCGATTCGCTAATATGTCTCGAGCGCTGCTAGAACGCCACGTCATTAAGACTCTTCCTTCCTATTCC
>NC_081345.1:49898608-49913166 GCF_029784015.1 Lycium ferocissimum | reverse complement strand
TTTTAGTCATTATTTTGAGTTTTTGAATTCTAAATTAATAATTTACATATCTTAAAATGATTCTCAAGACAGAATCAAAATTACTGATTCTATCAAACCAACTTCATACGCTCTAGCTCTACCCCTGCTTGACCTTGATGTGTACTTGATACGTCAGCTACCACTATCTCTCCAACAGTACCTAGAGGTTGGATAGATTCTACTATAAATAGAGGGTGTTCAATGATATTTCTTCAAATTGATATATACCACAAAAAAATTACAGTAAACTATCTTTCATGGCAATGTCTAGAGCTCTCTCCCCTTCACAATACCTCTGCATGCACATAACCAGCACTGGCCAAAATGTAAGCAGCAGAAATATTCAAGTTTCATGCAGAAGCTCTAACAAATGGTCTGTTCAAGAAGATCTTCTCAGAGCAAACTCGAGTTACAATCAAGTAAGGTTTTAATTTTTATACACTGGCGATGTAAAATAGTTTTATGCTACTAACATCACCTTGAGAGAAGGTTATACATACTTCATAAAGTAAAAAGAATTATAAATCATAGTAATAGTTAACAATTAAAAATATTTAAAAGGCATATGAAAAAATCGTGGTTAAAGAACAACTTGTTTAACTCCAGAAACCCGAATACTGCCTCATAAATTTGGAGGGATGGAGTATAAGGAAGTAAATGCATGAAAAAGCCAAGGAGATTCAACATGTGATGTACATACATTAAAAAAGAATTGATCACTTATCTACACAATGTAATTTCCAGACAAAACAGCGTAAATCTCTATTGTCTTGGATAAGGATAGCTCCACTGTTCCCTTGCACCGTGTAAGTTATATCAATCAAATAATTCAGCACAAAACATGAAGAGTTCAAATTCCATTTTTTTTTAAAACATTTTAATAATTATGTTCGGATTCTTGTTTTTCTAACTAATGAAATGCTTACTACTGCAGGATCGATTAAATACGAAATATGCCCGGTTAGTTAAGGATGTAAAGTATGCACTAAGGACCGAAGGAAATAATAATCGTTTGGATAATCTTGCTTCAGTGGATTCCCTTCAACGTATGGGAATTGAATACCACTTTCAAGAAGAGATTGAATCAATTTTACAAAAGGAGTACAAGGAAAGTGCTTGTTTTCTCAAGTATCAAACCCCTTTTGAGGTTTCTCTTTGTTTCAGACTTTTGAGACAAGAAGGTTACCCCGTGCCAGCAGGTAATTGGTTTTTCAGTGAAGACAAAAAGCGTGTTCTCTAATATCTTAAACCTTTAAATGAGATGATAACAAATTTCAATATGATATTAGAACATGCAAAGGTGTTGAACTCGAGTCTTACTATCTTCCATTATTATAAGAAATATTTTCACGCGGTTGACTCATGAAAATTTGAAAAGAATCAATCCTGCTCGTGAGGGGCGTGTCAAGGACATATAAAGAAAATAAAAGTATTCTCTCTAACAACTTAAGCTTTTAAATAACATGATCACAGTTTGTTTTAGACCCCTTCCTAGTAAATTATATAAACAAAGAGTACATTAAGGGTGTTGAAAATATAATTTTGAATATTATAAATTCATGCACTTTGATGTTATCAATGTGGCTTTTAGGATATCTATGTTAAATTGTTAGTTGCATAGCATTTAAATTATCTAGATACACTGTTGTGTTTTCAAGGAGGCCAAATTCATAGTGATGGTGTCAAAATGTTTAGTAGTATGAGTTTAGAATTATCTATGGATACCTATAAAATTAATAACCCCTCTTGCGACCTTGAATTGTAAGAGTGAATTTTTTCTAATGATATAATTGAGCTTAATGTCTCCCTCCCTCTTTCATCCTCTTTGTTCCCCATGATAATATCAAGGGCCGCCTTATATATTTTCATCAAAGTGGACATAAACCAATAACTTCAAAATTACGTACAAAAATACAAGCACCTTTCAAAAATAACATTGGTCACACGGTTCAACTATCAATGTATTTTACCCTATTTTAGAAGGCATCTTGTCTTGTTTTTCTTTTATTAGGAACGGCTACCTATAGTTTTCTTTTAATTAGATGACCCGATAATGTAAAAATCTTCTATAAGCTGCCATTGTATAAAAATTAAACCCAATTTGAAATAAACACCTAATAACCTTCTATTGCCTTGAGCAGATGTATTTAAAAAATTCAAGAACAATGATGGTGGGAAATTTGGATTAAACCTGAGCCAAGATATTAGTGGATTAATTGGTCTATATGAAGCAGCACAAGTTGGTGTAGAAGGTGAACACATACTTGATGAAGTTGCAAATTTCAGTGGTTCTCACCTAAATGCATGTCTTGCAAAGAATGGCTCATGTGTTCAAGCTAGAATCATTAAAGAAACATTGAAGTATCCATACCACAAAAGCTTAGCAAGTTACAAGGCCAAAAGCTTCATTAGTAACTTTAAAGGAATTAATGGATGGGGAAGAAGCACCTTGCAAGAATTGGCGAATATTGGCCACTTCTTAACCCAAGAGATACATCGACATGAATTGTCTCAAGTTTCCGGGTAAATTAGTTGAGTTATACTTTTTGCAATGATAGTGTGAACTTTTTTTTTACAACATCAGGTCAACTAAAACTAAGGATTTAACTTATTTATACTAGAGTAATTTGAATAATATACATCATTAGTGTAAATAACTTTTCGCCCGCTATCAGCTCACTGAAAGGATATTTAGCCTCTTTAACATGTTTTGTAATCTAGAAATTATATTATTTGCTACAACATGTAAATGCATGTGACCATATGATGTAAAAATTCTTCAAACTAATAGTGTATATAACCTAAACTCTTTAGAGTAACAATGTGTAAGAGTTTCATGCCATCAATGTATTTTAACTTGTTTTAGCATATAATCCATCTTACTTTTTAGGTTATTAATCCCCATTTTTATTAGCAAATTATCTGCAGTTATTATTTAAGGCGACTTGATAGTGTAAAATTAAATTCTTTTACTATCTTTATATATACATGTTAAACTCGAAGGCTACTTATAATTTTTTTTTAAAAGTCAAATTAATAACTTGAAAAATAGGATAGATTGTTTGTGCTGCAAAAACGTTAAGAACGCTGATCACAAGGGGCTATAAGGTCTCGATCGAATTTTAGAATTATTTCTCACTATCCAAATTAGTGGAGCTTTTAAATCAACATCGTTCTTTTTCATTTTTGATGGTATAATTTTTGTAACATTGTCAGTATATGTAAATTAAGTTTAAATTAGTGATATATGGCTTCCGTATCAAAAACAGTTTAATTATTAAGAATTTCTAATGATTTAGGTGGTGGAGAAGTCTCGGTTTAGCTGAAGATTTGAAGCTTTTGAGAGACCAACCATTAAAATGGTATGCTTGGCCAATGGCAATGCTTGCAGATCCCAAAATGTCACAACAAGGAATTGAGCTAGCAAAATGCATCTCCTTCATTTATGTCATTGATGACATCTTTGATGTTTATGGGACAGTTGAAGAATTAACCCTTTTCACAGAAGCAGTAAATAGGTACCCTTTTTTTTTTTTTTTATCAAATTACCCAGTCTTCCTCTGGGCAGTGTTGTATTAGCAAAATATTACAAGGAGGGGGGCTGGGCCTAACCTCCATTACAACACATTATTTGGTGATCCCATCACCACAAAATACCAGAATAGGCCGAAACAAGAAGGCCACATTCTGGTGTCAAAAGCATTCTAACTAACATAAAAATTAAGTAAATAGGTACCTTATTTGAGCTTTTAATTTGTTTCCTACACAAGAAAATGAAAAAAAAAATGGTCTTTTATATTTGACGTAGATTTAAAATATATATATATATAGTCTCTTAAATATATAAATGACTAGTTTTTAGTCTTTTAAAGCAGCCAAAAGTAAACACTTTTAGATTACATCTAATATTTAATAAATTCAGGTTGTTAGATTAACAGGAATTGTGGAAAATAATTAAACTAGAAATATAAGGAAGGGCAAGTAAGTTCAAGAAATTGCAATATCAGAAACTACATCCAAAAAAAAAAAAAAAAAAAATGTAATAGAAATTGTACCTAAAAAATAAAAAATAATAAAAAAACACACACACACGCACACAAAAAATAGAAACCGCAATAACTACGGGTCCAAATTTGGGAATTCGTCAATTTTTTTTCATGATTCATATTAAATCTAACAACCAAACTTTACTAATATTCGATAGAGATTAAAAGTGCTGTTCACAAAAACTGCTTTAAAATAGTATTTAAGAGATTATTTTATGTAGGGGACCATTTTTTATCTATTTTTCTTTCTTTTAGTATGCCTCCTTGAATCTTGGTGGTCCATAAGTTTAAAAGCTACCCAATTATTTCAGGTGGGAACTGGATGCCGTGGCGGACTTACCAGAATACATGAGATCACCTTATAAGGCTCTTTATGATACCATTAATTCCATTGGCTACAATATCTACAAAATCTATGGATGGAACCCCATTAAAAACCTGCGGATGACGGTATTATTCACGATTTTTTTGCGAACTGTTACATCTACCAAGCAATATGTTGATATTGACTGCACACGAAACTTTAATGAAAAGACTTTTAGTACTTACCAAAACTATCCTTGAAACTCTTGGACCTAATATCTTTAGGACAATTCTAAGTTGTTAATATCTCAACACTTTATAATTATTAGTTATACTTGTTTTTGGATTTCAGTGGGCAAGCCTATGCAATGCATTTCTAAAAGAAGCAAAATGGTTTGCCTCGGGGGTGATACCAACAGCAGATGAGTACCTCAAAAATGGGCTTGTTAGTTCTGGAGTTCATGTTGTCTCAATTCACATGTTCTATCTCTTAGGTCTTGGTCTAACCAATGAGAGCTCTGTTCATTTGGAAGATGCATCAGCCATGTCCTCTTCCGTGGCTATGATTCTTCGTCTTTGGGATGATCTTGGAACCGCAAAGGTAACAAAATGTTCATTTCACGGCCTCTGTTTCATTTTATATGATACACTTTTCTATCTTTATGTTTGATTGAGCATGAAATTTAAGAAAAAAGAAAGGTTTTCGAAACTTGTTATCAAAACAAGTAAAAATAAAAATTTTAAAGTTAAATTATTTTAAATATAGAAAGGAAAGTGCGCCACATGAGTTTAGAGGTGGGGCTAGGACTTAAATTTTTCGGGTTCAAGATTCTAGACCTTTTGTGTTACTGGGTTCTATATTAATAATTTGTAAATATTCAATAAATTTCTTAATAAAAATACAAGGTTCGAACCAAAATTACTCGGTTCTACATAATAATTTGAACATACTCAAAGAACCTTAAGACAAATACAAGTTTTGATACAAAGTTACTGGTTTTGACTTAACATGCAACGTACTAGCTCCATCCCTGCATAAATTTGGAAAGAAGGGGTAATATCTTTCTTTATGTAGAAATATTTTAACTTTCAACTTCTCATTCTTACCTTTAATGACATGATTTTATAGTCATATAAATGTTTATGACATATTGTAGATAACAAGTTTTAAAATTTTCTTTTATCTTTCGTAAACTCCATTTTATGCCCAATCAAACTCCGTTACACAAATTAGGGAAAAGGGCGGAGTAAGAAATTTGTAGCTAAATTGAACTTTTTGTAATGTTTGTAATTTTAGCATAATATAGTTAGCATGGGTGCAGGATGAAAATCAAGAAGGAAATGATGGTTCATACATAGAATGTTACATGAAGGGACACAAAGATGCTTCCATTGAATTGGCAAGAGAACATGTGGCTAAACTAATAGAAGATGAATGGAAGAAACTTAACAAGGAACATCTTCGTTTGATGAGTCCATCTTCAGGATCATTTTCAAAAGCTTCTCTTAATTTTGCAAGGATGGTCCCTCTTACGTATAGTTATGATGATAACCAGTCCCTCCCTGCCCTCCAAGAATATATCAACTCTATGTTGTATGATGATTTATCCAAGTCAATAAAGTAGATGATTCAATATCTTATTTGTAGTACACCTACTTTTTCCTTCCAACTGGGTTGATTGTTAGTACATTATGTGTGCTCCTTCAATAATAATATGAATATTTATGAAACTTACCTCTTCCTGGCCTCATATCCTTTGGCTCCCCCGGGAATCCTCTTTGAAACGCAACTCTTGATGCTAATTCTTTCTATGGCGTGTTATTTTATTTTAAAATCTATAATATAATTTTAACATTGCAAATAATGACAAAGTTTATGGAAAAATATCTCTCTACGCATTGAAAAGAAAAGGTGCATAAGCCGTAATCCAAATACAATCTGCAAAACATTTTATACGTTGTAAGCTTGACGTCCTGACCTGCTAATGTACTCTTCTTATATGCTGCTACTTACTGTCCCATTCATTGCAATATGCTCAAATAGTGTTTATAACTAAACTTCAAGCGCTGCCGCAACACTCACTTTTACTACTACTATTCTCTCTTTGCAATGGTCACGAGTCACGAGTGGCGGAAAGAAGTGGACTTTCTACTCCTGCAAACACTCACTTTTACTACTACTACTACTCTCTCTTTGCAAGGGTCACGAGTGGCGGAAAGAAGTGGACTTTTTGCTCCTGCAATGCATCATAAAAATTCAAATATTATTATATATATGAAGAAGCTATATATCTATATCTAGAAAACTTACATTTCTGGAAGCTATATATCTCAAGGACCTGGAAGGTCTCGAAAGGGTCTGGACTTGTCTTGATGTCTTCTAAAGGAGAATAATCAAAGGCACCAAAAGCCATGCCATTACAACATAATTTCCGCAACCACAATCTCCAAACTTAACTTAAAATAATTTTTTCAGAATAAACAAAATAGAATATTTCAGTGTAGTATGAAAGTTAAGGAATTCACTAACCCTTACCGGAGTTCTTGAACTACGCACACCAACTTCTGAGTTTGTTTGTTTGTTTAATTGTGATTTATTTATTGTTTCACTATCATTGGGGAAATAGGAACGTACAGATGTGGGTTAGTTTAGGTTAGTTTTTTTCTCCTAATATTGTATTTGAAATTTGAAAGGGCGCGAAGAGCAGTTTTATGCAAATAACGTGCTTTCAGTTCCGACCTTTTTCTTACCCACTTTCTTTCTTCCTTATTTTCTTCCTAAACCACCTTCTCTTATTTTTTTTTTTTTTTTTTTCATTTGTTTTTTCCTTTTTCTAACGTGGAAGTTGTAAGTTGTAAGTTGATCTGGAAGTTTTTTTTATTTTTTTCATTTTTTTTCTATTTTAAATCTTCTCAGATAGTAATTTTTAAATTTGAATTCTATAATAATAACTAATAACTAATTGTAAACTAATTAACTAATGTGTGTCCTAAAACTGCCACTTGGCATAATCCTGCGCTGCCACTTGTCACAATCCTATGGCAAACTATCCTCCTTTTAATAATATATAGATTGGATGGTATTATTAAAATGCTTTAACTTTTTTTTCCAAAAACTATCATGTGGCTTTTTCTAACGCATCACTGGACTTAATAATTTAATATCCAAGCTTACCAAGAGAAGATAAATTGCTTTTAATAAATTTATACCAACTGAAATCTCAAAATAGTATGACGACATAATTTTTTGAATTGGAAAAATAATGTATAGGATTTTAAGATCATATCATTCTCTTACACTTCAAAGATATGATTTTCTAGATAAGCCTAGCAAAAAATTGAATGACATTTTTTATCAATAATTAACTTGTACAACGCTTAGTATATTTCTTTCCATATCAAGTTGCATTGAGTATGTTGACAAAAGGATAACTGTATATTTAAGGTTTCATGTCTACTATGATTCAATATCTTATTTGCAGTACACCTACTTTTCCTTCCAACTAGGTTGATTGTTAGTACATTATGTGTGCTTCTTCAATAATAATATGAATTTTCATGAAACTTACCTCTTCCTGGCCTCATATCCTTTGGCTTCCCCGGGAATCCTCTTTGAAACGCAACTCTTGATGCTAATTCTTTCTATGGCGTGTTATTTTATTTTAAAATTTATAATATAATTTTAACATTGCAGCGAATGACAGGTTTATGGAAAAATATCTCCTGCATTGAAAAGAAAAGGTGCATAAGCCGTAATCCAAATACAATCTGCAAAACATTTTATACGTTGTAAGCTTGACGTCTTGACCTGCTAATGTACTCTTCTTATATGCTGCTACTTACTGTCCCATTCATTGCAATATGCTCAAATAGTGTTTATAAGTAAACTTCAATGCAGCACCGCTGCTGCCGCAACACTCACTTTTACTACTACTATTCTCTCTTTGCAATGGTCACGAGTCACGAGTGGCGGAAAGAAGTGGACTTTCTGCTCCTGCAAACACTCACTTTTACTACTACTACTACTACTCTCTCTTTGCAAGGGTCACGAGTGGCGGAAAGAAGTGAACTTTTTGCTCCTGCAATGCATCATAAAAATTCAAATATTATTATATATATGAAGAAGCTATATATCTGTATCTAGAAAAGATACATTTCCGGAAGCTATATATCTCAAGGACACCGGAAGGTCTCGAAAGAATGGTCCGGACTTGTCTTGATGTCTTCTAAAGGAGAATAATCAAAGGCACCAAAAGCCATGCCATTACAACATAATTTCCGCAACCACAATCTCCAAACTTAACTTAAAATAATTTTTTCAGAATAAACAAAACAAAATATTTCAGTGTAGTATGAAAGTTAAGGAATTCACTAACCCTTATCGGAGTTCTTGAACTACGCACCCCACAAACGCTCTTACCGCAACCAACTTCTGAGTTTATTTGTTTGTTTAATTGTGATTTATTTATTGTTTCACTATCATTGGGGAAATAGGAACGTGCAGATGTGGGTTAGTTTAGGTTAGTTTTTTTTTCTCCTAATATTGTATTTGAAATTTAAAAGGGCGTGAAGAGCAGTTTTATGTAAATAACGTGCTTTCGGTTCCGACCTTTTTCTTACCCACTTTCTTTCTTCCTTATTTTCTTCCGAAACCGCTTTCTCTTATTTCTTTTCTCTTTTTTTTTTCATTTATTTTTTCCTTTTTCTAACGTGGAATTTGTAAGTTGTAAGTTGATCTGGAAGTTTTTTTATTTTTGTCATTTTTTTTTTCTATTTTAAATCTTCTCAGATAGTAATTTTTAAATTTGAATTCTATAATAATAACTAATAACTAATTGTAAACTAATTAACTAATGTGTGTCCTAAAACTGTCACTTGGCATAATCCTGCGCTGCCACTTGTCACAATCCTATGGCAAACTATCCTCCTTTTTTAATAATATATAGATTATATAACACCCCTATAGGGTTACAAAGGGTTACGACATTGTTCAGTGTCAGGTGAGACACTTTGGTTGCTAAGACTAGCTAAAGTATTATAGTTAGCTTCCATAACTGTCCTAGTAGCGAAAGTTGTACCATATATTGCATTGGATCTTTACACATGTGGACATTACAATTTTAATTTTAAAATTTATGTTAAGAATTTTGATATAAAATTCTGTGGGTTAACATATTGATACCTAGTCAAGATAGCTAAATCAACTTTTTTATCGTTCTTCTGAATTTATTACCATAGCGCGCCTTGTGACCGTTATAATTGTGTTGTTGAAATGCATCTATTTATTTATTTTTCATATTCATATTTCAAGATAAATTAAAATCTTATGTCTTCTTCAAATTTGAGATGGTTTATTATCGGTAATTTTGAAGTTAAATAAAGTTTATCATTTTTTGGGTTTTATATTGACTTTTGCACATAATTATATTAAAATTTGGTTAAATTTGAATGCATACATCATTAATGAAAAATTATTATTAGACTAACAAAATATCTATATGTGTTTAATAGATCATAATTTGTAAATTATAACTAGCCATACTGATTTATCAAAACTTTATCTATAACTCCAATAAAATAATATTAAAATTATATTCATGTAACAAATAATAGGGAAAAGCCGACAATATCGAACCGATCAAACCAATGTAATTGGTTTGGCTTGATTTTGTTAAAAAAAGGAACCAAAAAAACTCATGTACACCCTAAATTCTAGTATATATTTTATAATTTATTTGCATTTGAGTCCCATTGTTAAATTAATGGTGACTTAATTAGCTAAAATTTGGAGAAAAAATAATATAAAATCAATCACTTGGGGTCAAATGAAGTTTTAGTTTTCCGTTGCACAAGTTGGTGGCATATTACTTTTATTAACATTTTAGTGTTAGTGGAAGATCATGATTAGTATTAGTGGGTACCCCCCCCCCCCCCCCCAAAAAAAAAAAAAGTGAGAAAAAGTATAGCGTGAGGGAGAAATCAATGTATTAGAAGTTAACCGTACCCACTTCTCCTCTTCCTAATTTTTTTTTGGATTATCCAGCACGATTTTTGAGCAGTAAATTTTTTTCTTTTTAAAAACTGTCTTTTGGCGCATAATTTTTAGGTATTTGGCTTAAATTTCAGGATGACTACCATATAATATATATATATATATAGTGAAGCATCCTACTTTAAGTTTGAATAAGATTAATAGATATTAATTATTTGAGAAGATCATATATATATATATATATAGTGAAGCATCCTACTTTAAGTTTGAATAAGATTAATAGATATTAATTATTTGAGAAGATCATATATGGAATGACTAATCCATTGATTACTTTCTGCTTCACATCTTATGGAAGTAGGTACATGTTGGGTATCAAATAGTCTCCTAATGTAGAATTTGAGTTTCTTTTCTTATTTTGGTATGAAGATATTGAGTTTCTGAAGAAGGGAAAACCTATTAAGTGAGTTTGTTTTGTATGTGAATCAAGAAATTCATATTTCAAAAATAATAACTAAGTTCTACGTGTAATTGCCAATTCAAAGTCCCTTTTAGCACTTAATAAGTTGGTACCATGATTTACAGTCTTTTTTAGCACTTTGGATATATTAAACTTCATATTATTTTCTTCTCATTTAGTTTCTTTCCCAAAATTCTATTACTCATTTTCACCATTTAAAACTCTATGTTTAACAAGAGCTTGTGGTTTACCAATTGTATTTTGTTTAGATCATAAAATCAAATCTTAATTTTCTTTTCTTGTCTTTAACACAGATATATGAAGCTGAGAATCAAATCAAGAATAACTTCAAGCTAAGGTTCAATGTATTGGTACTTCAAGAAGCAGCATCCACTTTCATATTGAATTGATTTTACTAGTTTTTTTTTTTTTTTTTTTTTTTTTTTTACTTTTACTGCCGGAGCTTGTAATGAGAAATGTATTATCTTAAAAAAAAAAAAAAGATATGTATTATCTCAATAAAACTTTGGTTCTTAGTTGTCTGGGTGAAAACTTTTACTTTTTTATCGCATTTTTTATTATGTTATTTCTAATCTGTATAATGCAAGTGCAATTGTGAGCTGTCTTCACAAAACTTTTACAATAACGATTTATTTCATCTTTAAATATGAAAAAACTTGTCATCCGATATATATTTCAAATTTATGGGAAATGATTAAATACAAATTACACATTATACCACTATAAAATTAAACGCATCAGATGTAATTAGCTACATTTAGTGACAAAATAACTTTTTTTCCCCTAATCGCCTTCTTATTGACCACGGATTAAGTTTGTATTTTATGACAATTATAATCGGAAAAGGGTCAGATTTGCCCTTATACTCTCGCAAATAAGTTATATTTGCCCTTCGTTATACTTTTTTGATATATTTGCCCTTGTCATCCAACTTTAGGGTCATATTTGACCTTGTACTCTATTTTTGGGTCATATTTACCCTCCATCTATTAAATCCCTTGTCCCCACCTTTGTTTTTCTACATGGCGCCTACGTGGATTTTTTGCCTGCCAATTAAAATCCAGTCACAACCCAACTGCCCCCGACCCCCACACACCATGCCCCCACCCCTAGCAGTTATCTTCTCTGCCACACCTGCATCCACCACTTTAGGAATAGTAATTTTAACATATAAAACTGCCTACAACAACCAATATTGAGAACACGGTAGGGATTTTAAAAAGTAGATCACAAAAAAAAAAAATTAAAAACCGATAATTCTACACATCAAACATTAGTAATGTTACTGTATACGGGTAGAACCGAGGATACGGATATCCTCGGTTTCCCGATATGAACATTATGGAAATTATGCTCGGCCAGGATGAGACCGGTTTTATCAAGGCTCGGGCTCCAAGCTCGATCTGGAACGAGACATCAAGGTAGAATGAAGAGGCGGTTAATCACCATGATGAGAAGACCGGAATATTTGCTATCAGTCGGATATTTCGGCACCGATCACGTCAACAGCTGTCATCAGATTCTGTTCCATATTTAGGATTGTACTAAGGTTAAGACTCCTCTACTATATAAAGCGAAGTCCCCCCTTTATTTTGGGAGACGTTTTTGACAACAGAGAAGCATATTCATATATCAAGCAAGTAATAAAATCACCAGTAACTGTTCATCTTCTTAATCCTTATTTCACTGTTCTAATTTTGTCATTTGGCCCCGAGCATCAACCCCGACCCCCGGTATTCAAGGTCAATTGGCGTTCATAATAGTTAGATCTGTCACCTTGCTTCATTTTATTATCTGTTATAGAATCTGACATTGTATTAAATTAAACCGCGTATCCTTGGCTTCACTTACAAATTTAATTGTTATCCAGTTTTAGGGTAAATAGTTACATTACGCAAAGTAACCATTTTCAAACCCAAGTTGAAGTCTAAGTCTTCTGATTTCAATGTCCAACATACATAGAGGATATCTAACTCGTTCTTCAGCATACCTAAAAATATTGTCGACGGTTTATGATACCAATGCAACTTCTTTGGTGGACATACTCCTGCTTCTTCGAATTTTATCAACATTACTATCACCTATTAAAACTCTAAGTATGCATTGACACTTCATAAATATATTTCGACATCCATCGTACTGATGTTTCAATCAACTAGTGGGGGTTGCGTCTTCTCTGTCATTGAAACAGAGTGGTTTCCCTTTGAGGAGGATTCTAGCAATAAATAAAAGAGGATTTTATTGAAATTGGGAGATGCTGTTCAATAATATAAAAATCTGGCATGGCGGAGAAGACCGGGGGGAGGGGGGTGGGGGCAGGGGGGTAGTTGGGTTTATGACTAGATTTAAATTGGAAGGAAAAAACTCCACGTAGGCGCCATGTAGAAAAATAAAGGTGGGGACAAGGGATTTAATGGACGGAGGATAAATATGACCCAAAAATAAAGTACAAGGGTAAATATGGCCCTAAAGTTGGACGGTAAGGGAAAATATATCAAAAAAGTATAACGAAGGGCAAATATAGCTTATTTGTGAGAGTACAAGGGAAATTTGACCCTCTTCCACAATTATAATTGTCTCTAATCATGTGTAAATTCTTTTGTCGGTAAAAGCAACATTTTTAGTGACGAGATAGTAGTTTTAGCTACAAAATTGTAAGTCATTTTCATAAAAGTAAAATTGTAGCTAATTTATACATTTAGGGACGAAACATTTTTTGTATATAAAAAAACAATTTTAGTGACGAAACTATAATCGTTCAACTACGAAATATACATAGCTTTTAGTGACAATGTAATTTAACTAATAGTTAGTGATAAGGTAATTTTGTCGGTATTAATAACCTTTTTAATGACAAAAACATACAATCAACTACAAAATTTTACACTTTTTATGACAAACAAGTTCGTCACAAATACTACGTATTTGGGGATGAAAAAAGATTTCGTAGTTAATATAACTTTATTTAGCGACGAAATACTAACTTGTCTTTGAATACTTTTAGTGACCCCTCTTTAGAGACAACAGGTTGATGAAATTTTTTTCATCACACAAGTTTTTTTATTTTGTGACGAAATATGATTTACACGTGACGAAATCATTTTTCACTGATAATCGAATTTGTTGTAGTGAGATGTCTTAAGTCCTTAGGTTGTTGAGTCTTTGTTATTTTGTTCTTCATTTGTAATCCTACACTACTTTCAAGAAGTGTTATAGTAGGAAGAAGATTTCAACCATTTTGTTATTTTGGGTTCTTGGCTAGAGTTAGTCAAGTTTGTTTGGGTTCTTGGCTAGAGTTAATCAAGGTTTGTTTTTTGCAATAGAGTTATTAGAAGGCCTTGCAATGGAATTATTATAAGGGGTGAAGGATTAAGAGTTTAATTCCTAGGTTGCAATAAGTTGTAATATGAAATTGCTCAGTTTAGTGAAGTTGGAAATCCTACTGGGTTAGGTCGTGGTTTTTAATCCCTTAAGCAAGGAGTTTTCCACGTAAATATCTTGAGTTATTTAATTTCTATCGTACTCAGGGGAACTGTAACGACCCATTTGGTCGTTTAGCACTTTTAGGCATAATATTCCTAAAACACCCTTTTCGTGGTCAAATCTTTGTCCGTCTATAGTCCGATAACGGGTGATTCGGTTATTTAATTGATTAGTTTTAGTCCTCATTTGACATGCGAGGACGAATGTTCTAAAGGAGGGGAGAATGTCACAC
>NC_081345.1:49873432-49898508 GCF_029784015.1 Lycium ferocissimum | reverse complement strand
CATTTCTCAAGTGATGAATCTTGTGATTAATGTGAGAGATTGGGTGTTAGATTTTGATGCTACTAAGCAAATTTGTGCTAATAAAATAATTTTGTTTCACTCAAGTTGTAAAAGAAGAATAATGATTTATTTATGTTGGTGATTCAAGAATTACTCAAGTTCTTTGAATGGAAAAGTTCTTCTTGAAATCACTTTTGGAAATTTTTTGACATTAGCTAGTGTGATCCATGTCCATGGTTTTAATATTCGGGTCAATTTGATTATGTAGAATTGTTGGTTTTGGAAAAAGTTGGAATGAAGATTTATTTGAATATGATAAAGTTGCATCAACTTAAATAGCATATTTAAGAGAGATGAATATTATAACCATG
Organism: Lycium ferocissimum; assembly: GCF_029784015.1. Taxonomy (NCBI): domain Eukaryota; kingdom Viridiplantae; phylum Streptophyta; class Magnoliopsida; order Solanales; family Solanaceae; genus Lycium; species Lycium ferocissimum. The sequence goes on along the minus strand of NC_081345.1, from coordinate 49,898,137 downwards.
ATTTATTTGTGCTCACTATTTTTTATAAATAAATATCTTATGATAAATTAATAATAGTTCTTATGAGTTATCAAAATATTAGTCTCCTATCTTAAATTTTTTGAAATTGTGGGGGTTATGGTGTCTTATGAGTTATGGATGGAAATATTATTCCCCTATCTTAAAATTTTTGAAAATATGGGGGTTATGTGTCTTACTAGAATTATGTTGAGTGAATTTTTTAAAAGTGATAATATTTTACTTGGTATTATAATTCAAAGGGTTTTGAAAATAATGTTTTGAAAAGAAGCCATTGATGATGAGATCAATTCTATTTTTGAAAAAATAATATTTGAGAGGTACCATGAATCATGGTATTAAATGGATTTTCTGTTGTATTAGAGAGATACAATGATGATATGGATCTTTGATTCAGATGAGACAAAATTCACTAGAAACTATGTGTTCACCTTTCGTGGAGGTGCAATAACCAAACAAAGCATAATTACTATATATATATATATATAGATAATGATATCTAAATTGAGGCTTTGGAGTTGGTTGGTTATGAGGCTGAGTAGTTAAGAAACTATTAGCATGTATTATGGAACAAAGTCAATATTATTTATGTCTATATAATGTGATAAAGCAGCTGCTAAAAGATAAGTCTATAAATTATGTGAAGTCTAAGGTGAATTTGGTTGATTCGCTGGACTAAAAGAAACATCGAGGGGAATGAAACTTTTGTCAATTGAGAAGATCAACAATGATGTTAACCCAACCTATGTGATTGGAGATCTCATGAATTAGGTTCATATGAGTAATAACAAGTCATTAGTTGATCAAAATGCACTATTAAATTATGTTCCTTCCAATGGTGTGTGAATATAGTGCAGTTCTACAAGGCAAAGTGATCGAGGTTGAGTTATGAATTCTTAATCCATTACCACATCCTTTATAGGTGGTGTATTGCTCTGCAGAGTACACTTGATGGGTGGACCTATATGAGTGTGAAGTGGTGCCGCTCCTATGAAATTGTGACGGATTTCTAGAGCACTTATGAATACCAGGACACGCGCATAGCCTCTTAGCACAAAACCGCGATAACGACAAAGATTGTGCGAGTATAATGTGATAGAATAAGACGCTGAACTTACAAAAGAATTCTTGGTTCATGGAAATTCTAAACTTCACCAATTATTCTGTAAGTATAATCTTATTTTACTAGACTGGTTCATAGTCTACGCGACACCAAATTCGATGCATTATACTCATATGTAAAATCCAGCTATTTATTTTATTTTATTTTAATCTTTTTGAGATACGCGGGGGATTGATGTAAAAATAATTTAATATCTCAAAAAGAATATTGTATAAATTCATTCTCGTTACACCAATTTAATGAGTCTTTAATATGATGATTGTCATAACTATCCCAACGTCTATTTTGTGTTGTAACAGACAACTGGTCACTTTTAATACCCTTGAATATCATCCGTTATCATCATCATTAGAGATGTTAATTGCCTTTATTGCTTTTATTTCTTTACATCTTTACTGCCAACGTTGGACTATATCCTTGAGCCACCTGATGAGATGGTATTTCCTATCCATATAAAGTCTATGTCTTCTTCTTTCACGTGGTCCGGAGCCAAAATGGCTTCTTTTTACAGCCATTACACCAAAATGGTATGCCTTTTTTTTTTTTAAAACCAAAATGGGTATTTCGTTGGATAACCAACGAAATACCCGCATCTATCTTACTGTTCATACCCGAATTATTTCAGTCAAATTATTATTATTATTATTTTTTTTTGCATTTCGTGCAATGTTGCACGAAATGCAACAAAATTTCTTTTTTTGTTTTATTTCATTTTTCATAGAAAAAACGAAATAAAAAAAAATAAAATTTGTTGCATTTCGTGAAAAACGAAATAAAAAAAAAGAAGAAATTTTGTTGCATTTCGTGCACTGTCCACGAAAAACGAAAAATTCTTTTTTTTTTATTTCGTTTACACAAAAACGAAATAGGAAAATATAATAATATTTGTTTTTTTTTTGTTTTTGTATTTCGTGATACTACTAACGAAATAGCATTAATTTTTTTTTTTTATTTGGTTCATACAAAAAACGAAATTAAAAAAAAAAAAAATTATCCTATTTCGTTGGTAGTCCAACGAAATAGGACAAATTTTTTTTTAATTATTTTAAACGAAATAAAAAAAAATTATTTCGTTTACACAAAACGAAATAGGAAAATATAATAATATTTGTTTTTTTTTATTATGTATTTCGTGATACTACTAACGAAATAGCATTAAATTTTTTTTTTCGGCGGATGATTTTAAAAAAAACATAAAGCGAGAGGGAGTTGGACTACGACACTGTGAACTGTGAGGCTTGAACTACGACGCTCTCGGATGGGAGGGGGGAAATCGCTCACTCGATAATGAAGATGGACGAGATGGAGAGGAAGATGAAGATGAAGATGAAGATGAAGATGAAGACGATAGCATTAGCGTCATTCCTGAGACTGACGAATATTAGAATATTTACATTAATAAGATATCGTTTATATTTTTAATGAAGTCGGATTTATTTAGTTGAAATTCAAATTGAAATAACATTGAAAAATGAAAAAGGTACAAATACAACACTTAACTAGCCGACATAACAACGAGAAAATGCTTATGGAAAATCATCTTCATCGGACATTTCGCGATGAGTTCCAATCGGGGGTAACATATAACCCCAATCAGTGTCCCTCTAAACGCAACCATCGCAAACGCATCCTATTATTTTCTTCGCGAATGCGGTTCAAAGCAAGATTCAATTCTTGGGGTGATGTGAGTGGCATACCTATTGCACGGCGTTTTGGACGATGTAGGCCACGACTTCTTAAATCGGTCTCGATATTATGAGCTTCATCCGGGCGGTAGTTCCATTCTCTCCTCATCTTGCTAATGTATTGTCTATTGTAGCGCTCGCTCGGATTAAGCGAGTACTCAAATTCACGTTCCAAAACCCATTTCCTACCCATTGACTCAAAAATGTCACCTGGGTGATACGTCATGGGGCCGCGTTGCCAGAAGAATGGATTCCACGATGACATTTTGAAAGAGTTTGTTTTAGCGTGGTGAGATGAATGAGGTATTATGGAAGACTATTTATAGAAAAATACATGGTGCGAAAAAGGTCTAAACCCCACATGCAATTTTCGTATTTATTAAATATTTTTGTTCATTTCTATTGGTTCAATCGGTTTTCGGACGAGTATTGAATAGTTGTCAAAATAATATCTTTTACATTTCGTGACTTAATTTGTGAAATTTTTACTTTTCTCCGCTTATAAATATTGTCCTATCTTTACCTATGGTATATCCTTCGTCTTTCAATTTTTATTTTATCCATCTCATATCTTTCATCTATTGTTTTTTCTCTTATCTGTTTCATATCCTTCAACTTTTATTTTTTCTCTCATATATTTCATAAAAGATGACGGAAACTCATGTTAAAGTGTATTTATTTTGGGGTGGTGAAGTTGTGTATGAAGCAGGTTCGGTTAGATACAACCGTGGTCTGAAATAGGGCAAAGGTTTCCAATTTCCCTAAAATATGATCGTACGCAACGCGTCTTAAGGAGTAAAATATTCGTAAATGATCTGAATTGTCGGTGGTTATAACCGGACGATGTCCAAGTTCATTTACAGATAGATGGTTCACCAATTTATGGTGAGATGCCAATTACGGACGATGAATCTTTATCGTCATTTCTTCGTTGTCCTGAGATTTTTAAAAATCACATATGCATAGCGGCGCTTGACATGTATGCTACAGTTCAACGCTCTACCCAGGTCGAAGTACCGACCAACAATGAGTTCGATTTTGGAGGTACTACCTATCTCCCAAGTTTGAATATTGGTTTTTCAAGGGGTGTAGTTCAACAACAAACAATTGTAGGATTTGGTAGTCAGTCAAATGATACAACTAATTATGTAGAACGATATGATGGTATGGCTTCACGCACGATCATAACTTTGATTGGAGTGGACGAGAATTGTGAGACGGGTGGACCAAATAATACTACTACGCGATTCCGTAATTTGAATTGTAATGTACGACACCCTTCACATCTGGCCCAAGCGAATTGGACGGTGATAGGTAAATATAATCATATTTTATTCACTTTATTCATGGATTGTATAATTGTATTTGACTTGTAAATTCTATGAATTTTTCTTATTTATAGGCATAACAATTTTGAAGATAACCCCGCATTGACTCAGCTCACACAAATTGTGAGCAATAACGATTTAGCTAATGATATAATAAATGAGTCGGATAGTGATAGTCCATTAGATCATGAAGGGACGGACGATGATCAATCGTCTGCTGACGGTGACGATTCTGATGAAGATGTTGCGGCCCCCGATAATGTTAGGTGTAAATTATCATTCAAATGTGATCCCATATTTGGATAATACGGAAAAGTAGAACCGGAAGATTTTGCATACATGAGAGATAACGGGTTCATTCGGTACACACTTTGGAATTCCGTAGAATCTAAAGTTATCAAATCGAGTTAGTTTGGTGCGACTAATTTTTTTAATAATATATTATTTTTGAATTTTGTGATTTTAATTGGTGTAATTAAGAATTGATATTTTTTCTTGTACATGCAAATAGGTATGTTATTTCACAACAAGAAGCAAATGAAAGGTGCGGTGAGACTCTATAATATAGCCCACAAAAAAGAATATAAAACGGATCAAGCCAAAAGGTACATTTTGGAAGGTTATTTGCAAGCGGCATGAGGAAGGTTGTAGTTGGATGATCCGTTTTTCGTTGATCGGAAGTGGTATGTGGAAAAGCGGGAAAAATGATTGAGCCACGTAATTGTGATACGGATGATTATACGGAGGATCATTTCAATTTGAATAGCAACATCATTGCTACTTCGTTGATACCATATGTTATGATCAATGCACAAATCGGTATTAAGTTTGTTCGGGAAACTATAAAAGGCATTCATCACTATACTCTCTAGTTATAGAAAAGCGCAAAAAGGGCGTAAGAAAGCTTTTGAGATGGTGTATGGTGATTTCGAAGGTTCTTTTAGGGCATTGCCTCGATACATGGCTGCCCTAGAACATTTCAATCCGGGCACTATTGTTGAGTGGACACACGAGTCAACTACAATGCAAGGCGAACACATCTTCAAGTATCTTTTACGGGCCTTTAAACCAAGTATCGATGGATTCAAAAGTTGCAGGCCGGTCATCTCAATAGATGGCACCCATGTCTATGGTAAGTATGAGATGAAATTGTTGATTGTTGTTGGCATTGATGCAAACGGAAATATTTTTCCACTTGCATATGCTATAGTTGCACGTGAGAGCTATGAGTCATGGACTTGGTTTCTCGATTTATTATGGAGACATGTTGTTTGTGATAGAAAAGGCATTGGACTAATTTCTGACCGTCACCAAGGGATCTTGCAATGTGTAATGACACATGAATGGTTACGACCACCCACCACACATCATAAATTTTGTGTTCGACATTTAAAAAGCAACTTTAACAAAAAAGTTTCTTAACTCTGATCTTGAGAAGCTAATGTGGTTGGCTGCTACAGAGCACCAGAATAAGAAATACCAAATGAGGATGCAACAAATCAAAACCTTGTCACTGCCCCGGCGCATATGTGGTTAAGCGAGCTTTCGAAGGAAAAATGGACATTGTATAAGGACGGTGGTTATAGGTGGGGGGCTATGACGACAAATGTCTACGAGTCTTACAATGGTTTATTGAAGAAAGCCCGTGGATTGCTGTTCTTGCCATGGTTCGCTTGACCTTTAAAAATCTTGTTGATCATTTTGTTAAAAGAAGCGCCCTTCTTTTGCTTTCTGCTAATGGTAAATAAGAAGACTTGGCCGCCGGTGTTGATAAGAAGTTCCATGAATATTGGGATAGGGCCTCCATGCACCTTTGATATGATGAACTACAACATTGTATTTGGGGTCTTGAGATTCGACATTTGCACACGAAGGTAAGGGTGGAAATGTCCATAAAGTCTCTAAGAGAATGGAAAAAAATGTTCGTGTGGGAAATGGAAAAACTACCACGTATGCCATGTTCCCATGCAATTAAATTACATCGGATCCGTAAAATTCAGCCTAAGGACTATGTTAGCAAGTACTACGGTTGTAGGTATTACAAGCAAACATACGGTGGAAAGTTTTCTCCCTTGGGTGATGAGGCATATTGGCACAAGTCCCTTACATTTAATTGCAAACACTTGCATACGAGCGAACTTACGGAGCCCGTAGAACAACTAGAAGGAGGAATGAAATGGATATTGCTCACTGCTCGCATGGCGAGGAGGTGTGGAACTTGCGAGCAAACCGGTCATAACAAAAATCGTTGTCCCAATCGTACTCAGTAGTTGTTGTTGCTTGTTTACTGTTAAGTTTTTTCATGAGTTCTATGTTATTGTTATTTTATGTAATCTTTGTTATCTTATGTAATCTTCAATAATATGTTGTCGTCCTTCAATAATATGTTGTCGTCCTTACTTTAAAATATAAACGGTTCGTATTGTATAGTTTAATTTTGTCTTTAATTTAACAGTTATTGTTGGATAGAACTTACACAACACTTTATTGAATGAACATAAAATTACATTATAATTGAAAATTAAAAAACATAACACATAGTTGTTCTAAGAGAGTTCGTTAGGCATGTCATCATCCGATTTGTAAAGTTCGTGTGCTAAAACACTTGCTCTTTCATGTTACGGTAGCGTGCGATTTGTTGCTGCACTTGTTCTTCGGCGAGCTTAAGGATATAGTACCTACAACGTCTCACCAACATCCTATTATTCTCCTTTCGAATTTGTTTCACAGCTATCTCATATTCTACCATATCCTGCGTTCCATCCACACGAGAGAATCGACGTGGCTTGGGTGCCCCCGATTGCTCAAGCTCATTCATGAGCATATTTGACTCATGGTACCTATGCTCCCATTCACGGCGTAATCCGCGGTAGTACTCACATGGATCTGATTTTTTCGGCATCCGAAAATCATCCTCTCGTTCGTCGAAGCATGTGCGGGTTGTACATGTCCATCTCAAAATCATATGGATCCCATGTTCCCCGATCGGCCCCATTGGGTGACTACGAACTTGAGCTATCATTTACGTTTTCAAGGGAATGCCCAAGCAAAAGGTGAGGAAGAGCTTCCAGGAGTGTTCTCTTTTTTGTTCGTCATTGTTTGGATAGTAAATAGATTTTTTAAGTCTCAGTCGAAGATTTTGGATAATTTGCGAAATGCAAAATAAAAAATTGGAGTACTCCAAGTTTATAAATAACTTTTCGTCATGTTGTTATATATCTTGTCCAAGCATTATTGCATACGTTAAAAAGAAGCTAAAAAGGAAGCTAGTTAGTAGGTTTCAATTCATTTTAAGAATCTTGGCAGAAGCATTGTACACTTATTTAATTTTCTCCAAGCATTATTGCATACGTTAAGAAGAAGCTAAAAAGGAAGCTAATTAGTAGGTTTCAATTCATTTTAAGAATCTTGGCAGAAGCATTGTACACTTATCTTTTCCAAGCATTGTTGCATACTTTAAGAATCATTGTTGTTATATATCTTTTATATTTCGTTGCATACTTTGCGAAATGCAGGCACAACTTTTTTAGCATGGACAAGTCAAATCCCAATTTTTTTTCCACGGATTCCTTGGTCTTGGTACATTGAAAGAGCTAACATTTTCTTACAATTGCATTCAATAGCTTGTACAAGTCAAAAGCTAAAAAAAAAAGCTAGTTAGTAGGTTTCAATTCATTTTAAGATTCTTGGCAGAAGCATTGTACACTTATTTAATCTTCTTCAAGCATTATTGCATACGTTAGGAAGAAGCTAAAAAGGAAACTAGTTAGTAGGTTGCATTATTGCATAAGTTAAGAAGAAGCTAAAAAGGAAAAAGCATTGTTGCAGAAGCTAAAAAGGAAAAAGCATTGTTGCATACTTTAAGAATCATTGTTGTGATTCAGAAACATTGTCAATAGTTTTCCTTCTCTTTTTTTTTTTTTTTTTTTTACACTTGGAAATGTATTCCTTTTATTTTTACATGGACAAGTCAAATCCAATTTTTTTTAAGAATCTTGTCAGAATTTATATTTCGTTGCATACTTTGCGAAATGCAAAGCTAAAAAATTTGACAAGTTAGAAGCTAAAAAAGAAGCTAGTCAATAGCTTTCAATTCATTTTAAGAATCTTGGCTTTTTATATAGAGCATTATTGCATATATATATATTATTTAATCTTCTCCAAGCATTATTGCATACGTTAAAATGTAAAATAAAAAGGAAACTAGTTAGTAGGTTGCATTATTGCATAAGTTAAGAAGAAGCTAAAAAGGAAAAAGCATTGTTGCAGCATAAGCTAAAAAGGAAAAAGCATTGTTGCATACTTTAAGAATCATTGTTGTGCTTCAAGCACAACAAAAAGTGTCAATAGTTTTCCTTCTCTTTTTTTTTTTTTTTTTTTTTTTTACTTGGAATTGTATTCCTTTTATTTTTACCTGGACAAATCAAAGAAATTAACAAATCAATATTCTGGAAATCCAATTTTTTTAAGAATCTTGTCGAAATTTATATTTCGTTATATATATATACTATATTGCGAATATATATAAGGCAAAGCTAAAAAATTTGACAAGTTAGAAGTATTATTGCACTTATCTTTTGCAAGCATTCTTGCATACTTTACGAATCTTGCCGGCAAATCAAATCCAATTTTGATTGTTAAAGTTTTTACATGTACAAGTCAAAAGCTAACAAAGAAGCTACTCAATAGCTTTCAGTTCATTTTAACAATCTTGGCAGAAGCTTGTTAACATTTTCTTACAATTGCATTTATCCAATTTATAAATAATCGGACTACTTCAACAAAAAAAAATCGTATTCGATTATCTATATCTCAATCTAACTAACTTCATTAATGTCTAAAAAACCTTTTTTCCGCGGATGGTTTTAAAAAAAATATATAAAGGAGAGGGGAGTTGGATTATAGCGCTATGAAACTTGTGGGGCTTGGACTACGACGCTCTCGGATGGGAGGGGAAATCGCTAACTCGATAATTCATATTGACGAAATACACCATAATTCATATTGACGAAATATATGTCGCTATAATAAGTCATATATAAGTCTAAATAGCCATAGATACACAATAAATTTTCAAAATAAGTTGTTAAAGCTCCTCATGCATCCCTACTTGTGCATCTTTTCCTCCCACCAGTGCCACATTGTGTTGGACGGCGATCACTACGAGATCTGCGCGGACGAGCAGCCTCATGCATCCCTTCCGCACCCTATAAATATCATACAACATAAAAGTTACTTTTTAATGCGACACTTAAATTATATATATAAAAATTTAAATTCAAGATGAACCTGTGCCTCTAAGTCACGAACGTACGGCGTAGGTGCATATGCATCATTAAAGCGAGCCTCCTTCCATCATAGGGAAAATTAGTTGGAGGTCGAGATGAGGTACTAGTCTCAGGAACTTGGAAAAGGAGGTTGTCCAAAGCCTGTTGGCTCCAAGGTTGTGAGGAACTGCTAAATTGGGTGAAACCTTGTAATGTTGACGGAGCTTGTGGAGTGACCATATTAGATGAGTTATATGGAGTCTCCGACTGAATCATAGATGGGCCAGGAAATTCCATCGATGGATAATAAGGGCTAGGTAAATTCGTATGTGGTTCATGTGGACAGGATGGGTGATATGAGGTGGGTAAATTCGTAGGTGGATGATAGGAAGCAGTCGTAGATGGGCCGACATTACAACAGAATGAATGAGCCGGGTCCAGGTGTGGCGCTAGATCGTCAACTTGATCGTCATCAATAAGGTGGTTCGCCACCGACCTCGACCCGTGGGTTACCGGCCACGACGTACATTTGCACGATCCCGATGACTAGTTGGCAACTTAGGCGGTGCCACATAAACTATTGGTGGTATGTAATCGGGATCAAATGTCAACCTCGTCCCCATTGCAGCAGCATTCAGACACTCAGTCGACATGTTAATAAACCTTTGCATCAATGCATTCATACCACCGAGAATCGAAGGCCACTCGACGGAGCTTCACGAAACACTGTAAGCCAAATGTCTAACTTTATGAATTCCACGCGCCTACAAAAAAATATAACAAACAGTGACGTAAGAAAGCCATTTATTGGCAAAAAGAAATTAATATGTATCAAGATATATTAATTAGTAGTAGCAGTAATTTTGTTTCTACTCAAATGTTAGAAAACTATATAGTACATCATTAACTGTCTATTTAACTTGATATGCACCAAAAGTTACATACCAGTGCTTCATGCCTCCCTGCGAGGTGTTGGTATCCCCATCCACGGTATGTTACGGATTTCCTATCGAGTGCGAGAGTACCTCCGGTACCAATGAAAATATTCGGAATTCGGTCCGGGAGCTACGGTAGCATATGGTGCTTCAACTATTAGTTCCCGACGGCGTTCCCACCAATATTCGACTGCCTCAAAACTTTCCCTTATCTCCGACTTACCGTAAATCGCTTATCCAGTGAAAAGTGAAATGGTCTATGTGGGGGGAGTGATCGGGAACAGACTGCTCCCTACCAAATTGTCGGTTGACCCGACCCACCATGTGCCACTCTCGGTAAATTCCACAAATGAGTGCCAACTGCGCCATCCAAATGTCTTGACCACGTCGGCACCACTCCCGGAAGTCCATCATTGATGGCCTCGTATAAGGCTCCCACACAAACTATGATAGCAAAAATATTATACAGTCATTTATAATTTATAAGACAAATTATACATTTTGTCATTACAACAAACATCCATTTTGCATTTTCAGTTAAGTAAAAATTAGAACATTCAAGCAATTTCCTTCCTTCCAAATACACAAAATTTCATCATTTCCAAATCGTGCAAATGACGAATCAAAAATACTCAATAGTAGAAAGCGTATCATGACCAAATCCTTGCTAGAAGCACTTTCTTTTTATTCAGTTCCAAAGCATAACAAGAACATGCTACAATGGATTTTGATGGAAATAAAAATAAAATAAAATAGTTTAGTAACCTTCTAGCCATTAAAACAAACCTAGACAAAATACTAATTATGCTAAAAGAAGAAAAGCTAATAAAAAATATCACAACCAGTAGCAAGTTGTAGCAAATTAGCTATAACAAATTAAAACAAAATCAACCCATTATCACGGTACGAGTTAGCAAAAAATGAATAAATCTATAAAAACTCTATTGTTGTTATATTTTTCACATTTCTTATCAAAAAAAAAATTTAAAAGGAAAAATACACATCATCAGTTAGGTTGTCTAAAACATCTCTACAAATTACTAGCACAGCTCGTGCCTCGCTTTCACGAGCTCCACGCCGAGTCCACTTCTGTGCAAATACAATATCTCGTTCGTTTACTCTTCGAGGACGAAGTAATGGCTGCATCGGGATTATTCGCTCCCAAGCCCAAACCTGTATAAGTAAATTTAAATATATAAACATTTTTTTTTAATTAAATAAAATAACCCAAAAATACACATGAAAATTGTGTTGTTATGGTTGGGTTAGATAATGCTCTAATATTGTCGTCTAATATTGTCGTGCAAGTCATTCGACAATATTATAATTTTTAATGATTTATTATACAAATTATAACACTAGGAAATCTAAAATATTATTTAAAAGATAGCGAGAGAAGTTGACTATATAAACGTGTATCAAGCAATACTTTTAAATTGTTAGCGTGATAACTCAAGGAAATATGGTTAGTCGACATTTATATATGTACACAAATATTAATAATCAGTTGCATTATATATAGTGGTACATTTAGTGTTTCTAATAAAGCTCAACTTTCGGTTCCTAATTTCATTTTTCAAAATTTGGGTAATGGTGGTTATAAGAATGTTTGCTTGATCTCTTATTTCTATAACACTAGGAAATCTGAAGTAGAGCAATATAATATTGCAATTCACGTACCGTAACAAAGCAATAAATCCACAAACATCACGGCTATTAGACATCGAAGCACGGCATAGACAAGCGTACAAGTATGATAATGCAAATTGTATGATAATGCTTTGCCCCAAGCTTTACCGCCTATTGTATCAAGGTCGCTATGTCAAGCAAAAAGTGTAAACTAAGCCTTGAACCCCGAATTATCGGGGAATATACACCACCAATCAACCAAAGCGGTACAACGACCTCTTTTGTACCTCGGCCTCATCGGTGTGTTCATCAATAATATCATTCCCGGCAATCAAGGTTTCCAAATGATTAGATAATTGTGTTATTACCAACAAGCTATTACCTATAATTGCTTCTTCTCCGGGCAACCAACCAGTAAGGTCGTACATCAATTCCCGCCACGCTGATTTAGTTATATTTTTAACATTACTCTGCACCAATGGTTGGCCATCCACGGAATGCCATATAACACCTCGACATCCTGCCGGTGTGATGGTACATTCGCCGGTCCGCATATGAAATGTATGCGTCTCGGGACGCCTCTCTCAATAAGTGCGGTGATGATTCCTTCATCATCCGCACATTACCTACGCCAAAACTCCCCCAAATCCACACCTCTCAAAGTAATTGAGGATGCGATTATGTAAAGGGTATTGCCTTACGTGATTCCGGTAATTCATGATCCGCACGACGTATAAATAAACACGCGTTCGTCCGTCAATGTTCCATCCCACACGGCTCGGGATCGATGTTGTTCTTTGGAGTGTTAATAAATCATAGTTTTACTGACACGGATGTACGGTGACTCGGGGCGATCCATATCTATAACATTGCAACACCAAGCCACCGCATTAGAATAATTGACAACACCTTACACAATTGTTTACTATATATTCAATAGGAAAGTCAACAAAGGTCAAACTATAAGATATATTATCACGTGAGAAAAGAAAAAAAATTAATAAGAGTACAACCGTCAAAAAATAATTGCGGTTCCTATGGGGTCAACGAAATGTAATTAAACTTTTGGTTAAACTCATAATTAATTGCCATAATAGTATTCATCTTACATATAACTACTTCTTTTCTATTTAAAACAAACCATATGATCGGAGAGGGGATGCAAGGTCAACCAATTTTTTTTTACCGGATCGTAAAGATTTCGTTAGTTATCCAACGAAATACCCATTTTGGTATTAAAAAAAAAAAAGGTCATGCTATTTTTCTCTATTATCTTCATAAACAAGTCCAACTTCCTCACAGTTTCTTGATCTTATACTTTTAATTTGAAAAGTAAAAATTCTTCATGCTTATCAACAACAAATAATCTCCAACGACTAGTCACAATTTGAACATAGAAAATGACCCAACAAATGATACAAATATCTTTATGTTATGTTTAACAATCTTACTTTCCTCACAATTTCTTCATCTTTTTTTTAAATGTTGTTCTATGAAAATGACTAACTAAAAGAACATTTTATAATATAAATTTATACCTTTTTAATCAGTAACTTCGACGATCTTTTTAGTATTTTAATTGTAGTTCGTTGAGCAATAAACTCTACTAACATTTTTTAAAGCTTTTTTAATTGAAGCAACGGCCGAAATTACCAATTATTGATTAACTAAACTTGTAACTTTTGTTTTCTTTATTATAGTCTACTACACTAAGTACTAAATCAAAAAATATATGTAAAAACTTATAAAATTAAGAAATTACCTCAATTTGAAGAAGATTATAGGGCAAAAGTTGAGGAATCCTTGTGATAGGATTAGTAGAAAAAGAAGAAAAGAATGAAGAACGGAAGAAGAGAAATAATGGAGGAAGAGGAAGAAGGGAGAATGGAGAATGGAGAATGGAGAAGGTCAAACAAAATATAAAAAACCTTAGCTTCCGTATGCAATGTATACAAAAGTGCAAAGTATGCAACGAAATATATGCAACGAAATATAAAAGAAAAAAATCAATTTTTTAGCTTTGCATTTCGCAAAGTATGCAACGAAATATTAAAGTGCAACAATGCTTCTTCCAAGTCAAAAAAAAATTGAAAGCTATTCACTAGCTTCTTTTTTAGCTTCTGACTTGGAAGCAATTCTTCTGACAAGATTCTTAAAAATAATTGAAAGCTATTGTCCCTATAAAAAACAGTGAACAATGGAATCCGTTTCCACCAATTTTTTTAACTTTGCATTTCGCAAAGTATGCGTGAAATATCAAAGTACAACAATGCTTCTTCTAAGTTAAAAAAAAAATTTAAAGTTAGTTAGTTTGAGATTTAGATAATCGAATACGATGAATATAAACGAAATGCAAAAAAAAAAAAAATTATTTTCCTATTTCCTTTTTATATAAACGAAATACAAAAAAAAAAAATTATATTTTCCTATTTCATTTTTGTATAAATGAAATAAAAAATTTAATGCTATTTCGTTAGTAGTATCACGAAATACAAAAAAAAAAAATATTATTATATTTTCCTATTTCGTTTTTGTGTAAACGAAATAAAAAAAAAAAAAGAATTTTTCGTTTTTCATATAAAAAACGAAATAAAACAAAAAAAAAAAATTTGTTGCATTTCGTGCAATGTCCAACGAAATGCAACAAATTTTATTTTTTATTTTTATTTCGTTTTTAATATAAAAAACGAAATTAAAAAAAAAAAAAAAGAAATTTTGTTGCATTTTTTTATTGCAATGTTAAAACGAAATGCAAAAAAAAAATTTTTTTTTTTTTTTTTTTTTAATTTCGTTTTTAATATGAAAAACGAAATAAAAAAAAAAAAGAAATTTTGTTGCATTTCGTTGGACAGTGCACAAAATGCAACAATTTTTTTTTATTTCGTTTTTTATATGAAAAACGAAATAAAACAAAAAAAGAAATTTTGTTGCATTTCGTGCAACATTGCACAAAATGAAAAAAAAAAAAAAAAAAAAAAAAATAATTTGACTGAAATAATTCGGGTATGAACAGTAAGATGCGGGTATTTCGTTGGTTATCCAACGAAATACCCATTTTGGTTTAAAAAAAAAAAAGGCATGCCATTTTTGTGTAATGGCTGTAAAAAGAAGCCATTTTGGCTCCGACTCGAAATAAACCAATACAAAATTCTCCTACTCTATTATATTGTACTGGATTTTCGTGTTTAATCTTTGTTAGATTTTGGCTCATAGTTTTATACTAGAAGAGCTTGTTGAATTTTAGAGATACACCTATACCGGGTGAAATATCCTTAAGGACAGTGTCTTAATTGACATGCCTCAAGCTTTTGAGAATTTCTTGTAAGGTTTGTGATCAAGACAAAGGTGTCAAGTGGGCCGGGCCAGGCCATATAAATGGGGGGTCACATGGGGCCGGGCCATAGTTAGTGGGCCGGGTTGGAGGAGGGAAAGGGTTGTCCGGCCCAGCCCCCTACCCGGGTAGGGGTACGTAGTGGGCTAAGTGGGCCGGGATTTTTTTTTTTTTAAAGTTCTAATACAAAAATAGACATTTACATTTACTACTAATAATAAAATTAACATTTACAATTAATGATAAAATTGCTAAATTAAAAAAAGTTTAGTCGTCGTCAAATTCAAAAAGCTAGCCATTGTAAATTTAAAAAACTAGTCGTTGCTAATTTTATTTGAACCCCTAAATTTATGAATAACTGCCCTTTGGTCATATTTTCAAACTATAAATACCCCTCCATTCTTCTTCATTTTCACACAATTCTTCCACAATTCTCTTTTTATCTAAATTTGCTATTCAACTAGTGTACATTACTTCACCTCCACCTTCTCCTCGAGTTCAAGATCAACTTCAAGTGCGGTGGATGCATTTTCACGAGTAAATGAGGAACATGTTAAATGTCAACATTGTGGTGACATATATCTCCACAAGTCCGAGCGTCGGGTATTAGCCTATTAGGGGGGGGGGGTGGAGGGGGTACCGGTGTGTTGCGTAGACACTTGTGAAAAGGCATGAAATTGAACTGAATGATTTATCAAAGGTATATTTGTTGAGATAATTACTATCACAATCTAATATAAACTATATACTGAAAATGTATCAAAGGTATATTTGTTGAGAAAACAAGATTGTCTAGCTTTAAAAGACAATTTTAAAGAAAACTAAAGTGCTCCATAACAAGAGACTCCTAATTTATTGGGATACAATGATTTTAAAATACTTATTATTAGTAATAAATGTAGTACTTATCTTGTTTTTTTTTTTTTTTTATTTGAAGTGGGCCGAGGCGGGCGCCCACGATGGGCCATCACCCGGCCACTCTTGGTGGGCGGGGGCCGTGTGGTGTGCCTTGTTCGGCTCAAACCCTAATAAATCCCACCTAGCCCAGCCCCTTATACCTCTTAGTGGGTCTGGGCCAGGCCGGTGGTGGGCCGGCTTTACTGGGCCAGGTTCGGGCTGGCCCGGCCCACTTGACAGGCTTAGATCAAGTATCCTCCGACAAGGTTCCTGTTCAAGTATTTTCCGTAGGATTTCCAACAAGTCAGCTCTCTAATTCTCTATACCCTCTCAAAAGTCAAAATATACATAGAACTAAAATAATTCAAGATTCTGAATGGCAACCAAAGTCTACATTGTGTATGTGTTCCCCTTGTTCTTTTTCAGTTTCTTGATATGTATATCAAATGTATATTTATCTCTATGTGTGTGAGTCATCTTTTATTCTGTCTTCTGCAAATCAAATCAATTTTGTTTGAAATTTTAGAGTGGAAAGGAATGTGCGTTTTATTCATTTTTAGTTTCTTTGATATACTTCATGAATTCTTCTATTATTATTTGTTATCCTTTGTGAATTCTTTATGTTGGTTTTGTTCATCTTCATTCATCAAGTTCTGTTAATTTGGGTTTGATCGTGTAACTAATTCTTCATGACATGCTTTATGTTAAAACTTATATGGAGTACTTGAATAGTTTGGAGTTCAGGAGTATCGTGTTCAAGCCTTAAAAATGAAAAATTCCTGGTAAGAAGTGCTCTTCCTTTTAAAGGCCCTACATGGTGCGAACTTCTAGTACTTAGGCCGTTGGGTGCTAGACACCAGATGGTTACACAAAAGAAAGAATAGTTTGAAGTTTGTAAAAATATTTTGATTAATAATTTTGTTTATTAAAGCTGTGTAAATTTGTAAATTGCTCTGTCAATAGCTGTCTTATAAAGTACAAGACTTGTGAATTTTTTCAAGTGCCTTAAACAGTATAGAATAATCTATTTGTTGACGATTTCCGATTATTGATTGCTCTCTGACTACTGTTTATAACTTATACATTGTCCTGTTTTCGTTTGTAGAAGCATTTTATGAAATTGGATTGTCATGCTTATGTGCTATTCCAAATGTCCACGTGGACTTTCTACATCTTTTCAAACTGTAAACTAAAGTCAAAGTTGTGGGCCTGTACATTTAATTTTATTCTTGGATTAAAAAACTAATGAACATGTCCATTAAATTTTGGGCAGCTACTATTCAATGTATGGACATGTTGAGAAGCTGGTACAAGAGATAAAGAAAGGTGCTGCATCAGTTGAGGGTGTTGAACCTAAGCTATGGCAGGTCCGTTAACGACATATCACACCATCTTGTAGAGTTTTTCAGATTTATGCACTGACTTTGTGGAGATCTTTTACACTATCATATTTAGTTGACCTACGGCAATAGATCACTTTATAATAAGTCCAATAAAAGTAACTGTTAACAAACAAGAAAATCTTTGACCGGAATTTATTCGTGTAGCCTTTAAATATTTTAAACTTTAATTATTAATATGACTTATAGTATTTTTTATGTAGTTTCTAATTATATACATTATTTTTCAAAAATCTTAAAGATTGTATGTCCGAATTCACAAATTTGACTCTCGAAATTCGAACTTTATAACATAAATTGGGACATAGGAAGTAGTTAAATAACATTGTTGTATCTAGTTATATATTGTCAGTATATATAATTTAAATTTGTTTGTTTCTTTAATCTTATATGCCAATGTATATATGGTACAGGTACCAGAGATTCTATCAGAAGAAATTCTTGCAAAGATGAGTGCACCTCAGAAAGGTGATGCACCAGTGATTATACCAGATGATCTTGCTGAGGCTGATGGCTTTATATTTGGTTTTCCAACAAGGTTTGGGATGATGCCTGCTCAATTTAAGACTTTTCTTGATGCAACTGGTGGTCTCTGGGAAACTCAAGCTCTAGCTGGCAAACCTGCTGGCATTTTCTATAGCACTGGTTCTCAAGGAGGCCAAGAAACTACCGCGTTAGTCCTTTTCTTTTCCTTGAATGTCTTCAATTTTGTGTGTATTTTTAGCTATGTTATATGACTCCTTCGCTAATAGGCATGACAAGGGTGTGGATACAATGCATTGGATGCCTATACTTATTGTATATGGAAGTTTTCACAAACTACTTCAACATTTAAAGAAGTGAACAAATCAGCTACATCATATTAAGAAAAACACAATTCCAGTACATTACTGCAACATAGTTGTCCTCGGTAATTTTTCATTTTTCCAAATGTATTCATAGTGATTTATTAAAAAACAGTACTAAATACTTCTTTCTTTTATATACGGCATCAAACAACCGCTGGCCTCTAATAGGCAAATGAGGCTAGGAAGCATTGATTGTCACGTGGTGTCCTTTTATTTTTTTTATCTATATCCTATGTATATTTGGTAAAATTTTCGATGAAATAATATGAATGTTGACAGCAATTACACAACTTGTTCACCATGGAAAGATTTGTCGTTCCAATTGGCTACACGTTTGGAGCTAGCATGTTTGAGATGGAGAAAATCAAAGGTGGAAGTCCATATGGTGCTGGTACTTTTGCTGGTGATGACTCTAAACAGCCTACAGAGCTTGAATTGGAGCAAGCTTTTCATCAGGGGAAATACATTGGCAACATCTTTTTGTGCCCAAAATCACTGGATGTTACACCAGGTGTACTTATTGAGAAACAACTAGCTATATATCTTCAACACATAATAACTAGCACTTGCATCACAATGCATAAACTTGACAATCAGTTTATAAGGGAGTTGCAAAGATTAATCTTTACCCATTGATCAATTTTATCTTTTCTCTACTCTTCAACTGGAACATTATCTTTTGTTCTAATTATATTTTCGAGGTTGATACTAAATGAGAAAAGAAATCTGTTGTTTCCATAGAGATACATGCATCAATCCCGCAATGACAAACCCAGCGAAGCTTGATGCATAGTCCGGATTAAACAGAAAGGAGGGAAAAACATATGCAATCTAAGAAGGAAAAGTATACAACCAAATCCAGTTTCTTATTTCAGCGATTCCAACTTGATAATTCTGACTAATTTTTGAAAAAGCAACCACCACAAAACATCACAGCGTGCATGTTTTTGAATCAGTAGATTCGAATATTTAGCCAAAATTGTCTCTTATCTTTGGGATAGGCTCAATTTTATCCTCTAAATATAATCCTGAGCACCATTTATCCTCTAAGTTTGCAAAAATTGAGCAGTTTTAGTCCAATTAACGACACATGGCTAAACCATTTAAAAAACTAAACGGAACACATGCTACTCACATGACAAGATAAAAAGAAATTGAAATCTTACACAAATGCAACTTTTTAAAAAGGTATTTAAAAAAGTTACAACTACTTTCAGAAAATTACATAAATATAATTTATTCTAATTTTTAACTTTTTAATTACATTGTGTACAACTTTTCATATATCCCTTAAATATCTCTATGAAATGCATTAAAATGGAAAACTTGGCTTCCCTAAAATTCTAATTATGTATGGATTACCGCTAAAATAGGATCTTAATTAATAATTGATTCCCCATCACATAAAACTTGGCTTACTTTCTGCCATCACATATTTATTATTCAATTTTTCTCTCTCTTCCATGAAATAGGAAAATTAACTCTGTTAAATTATTTGTATATATTTAATAGAGTATACAATGTATGCCTAATATATGAATATTCTAGTGTGGTTCTTCAATATACCTGATATATGAATGCAATAGTATATGCACTCAAATATATATATATATATATATATATATATATATATGATAATACCTTTTGTGTAATATACATAAGAAATAAAATCATATAGTATATAGTAATAGTTATATACATAACAAATAATATTATATATAGTATAATAGTGAAATATACGTAATATATAAGTACAATAATATATATTAGGGTGAAAATCTTTTTCACCCCCCAACTTTGCTTTAGGAATCAAACTCCCCACTCAACTATGAACAATATACATTCTACCCCCTTTATCCTATGTAATGTCTAATTTACCCTTGACATTTTCAATACTCCATCTATGTAATACCTTCTTATACTATATAAAATATTTTTTTTAACCTAGGTATTTATAGATTTTTATTTAAATTCATATTATAAGTAGAATAATCCTTTTATGAATTTATCACAAAATCTAATGTTACTTTTTATGATTGATATTTTAATATTACATGCATTAAGTATATATTATGCATATGTGTGTGTGTCTATATCTATATATCTATCTATCTATATATATATATATATATGTATGTATGTATATATTTAAGTTTCACTTCTCTCTTATTCTTTATTGTTAATATATAAACAAGTTTTGGTTGTCATTAACGGAACATTTAAAATTATAATTTATAATTTATTTATAATAGAATAGATAATTTTTTAGGAATTTGTTATAGAGTATACCTCTATTTTTATTAATTATTTTGTATTACTTGCATTGAAATATATTTATAAAGCTATTATTACCTATTAGTTTTTACTTGTATAAATAAGTATCAGAGTTTTGGTTATTATTAATAATAAAATACTTATTCTTCTCATTTATTTCATTATAGAACGACATTAAGTAATATACTTAACTAGTATTTCTCACTTTTCTTTTTCCCTCTCGAAAATAATATTTATTTTCTTATAGGAAATTTGATACATAGCTTAAAGAGATAAAAAAAATCATCATTTTAAAGAAGTAAAAAAAAAAAAAAAAAAAAAAAAAAAACAAGTTGATAATGTAAGGGTCATATAAACAGTAATGTACTTGTTTATGGATTAGATCAGTGGCAGAGCTAGGATTTCCACCGAGGGGGTTCAAAATATAAAAAAGTAAACATACGAAGAAGCCTAAGGGGGTTCAACATCTACTATATATGCATAAAAAAAAAATTTAACCTTGTAAAGATAGTGTTTTTTTCCTCCGAGGGGGTTCGGATGAACACCCTCGGCTCTATGTGGCTCCGCCACTGGATTAGATAGCTAAGTAAGTTAGAGATTTTTAGAAAAGCAATTAATGTGTTTTGATATGTATTTAATTTGGTTATCATGAACATATGAAGCTCCTTATTTTTAGCCTTTTATTCATAGCAACATCTTTATTTATGGTATAAAATCATATATACCCTATGTATATAGTATATTTTGTACATTATGTAATCTAATTAATAGTTGTAGATTATGAAATATTATATTCAATAACTAGTATTTATGTAACTTCCCAAAAAAGGGAGTCGTCGCCCTGGTCTTCTTCCCCAATGCTCCATTTCCCACGTTCCATGTCTTACTTTGGAATTTTTTTTCCTCATTCGGTGTTCGGTTTTCGCATTGGAGTTCAACTATATCCGAATTTGCGCCGCGTAGGGTTTCATTTGGCCCGGAAGCGATCCCTACCAAGAATTTTTTCATACCCAGACTCGAACCCGAGACCTCTGATTAAGGGAGGAGCAACATCTTTTGATGGTACTTTGGAACCTCGTTCCAACAGTAAAAAGAAAATCTCCTTGGCATCTTCATAAATCGAGTATGAAAATCTAATTTTGTCTTACATTTGATGTGATACTTGTTGGGCTCAACCAACCCCCATATTCGCTTCGTACTCAATCCTAAAACCTGTGAGGAAATCTAAGAAAATAATAAATCTTACAAGGTAGTCTACATATAGAGTTATTCCTTACTGTAGATATGTATGACCAAGAGACATAATTTGAACCACAAAATCTAACTGCCAGGAGAGGCTATTGTTGCCTAAGGCCTAATTATATGTTCTTCCTCCATTGAAGTTAAAGGCCATTATTGTCTATTTAAAAGAAGAAAAAGAAGAACCAGCAGCAACGGCTGATTTGAATCAACGCATTACCTAGCACTAGTGTAGTTGATAGAGTTGTAACTAGAATGTAAAGGGAAAAAAAAAAAGTTAAAAGATCAGGATGTCATTAAATAGTGTTAGTTAGAAAAGGAGGATAGCTAGGAATATGAACAAAGCTTGAGTTCAAGTTACGAGAGGGTGATAAAAACTCAGCAATGTTGGCAATAATCCTTTATATATTTGCGTTAAGAAATCCACATAATAATAAATATAAATAATTCATCATGACCTTGTAAGTTATCTTTGCTAAAGGGGAAAATGTGCAAATATACCCCTCAACTTTGTGATATCTAGAGCAGATATACCCTCTGTTATAAAAGTGGTGTAAATATACCCCTGTCGTTGCAAAATGGTGCATGCAAAATAGTGCAAATATACCCTTGTTGCTGACGGATTTTTGTTTAAAAATCATTTAGTTTATTTTTTAATTAAAAAAATATCACGTGGCTTTAAAAAAATGTCTACCCATTTTTTTTGAGTAGACATATTTTTCTAAAGCCACATGATAGTGGACCGGGTATGGTTCGTTAAAAAAATGGGTAGAATTTTTTTTTTAAAGCCACTGAGATATTTTTTTAAACTACCAGAGATCCACCGGAATTTTTTTTTTACCATGTGGCGTTAGAAAAATATGTCTTCTCAAAAAAAAAAAAAGAGTAGACTTTTTTTTAAAGCCACATGGTATTTTTTTAATTAAAAAATAAGGTAAATGATTAAAAAAAAAAAATCCCGTTAGCGAAAAGAGTATATTTGCACTATTTGTGTGAGGGCAGAGGTATATTTGCACCATTTTGTAACGACAAGGGTATAGAGGCACCACTTTTTTAACGGGAAGTATATCTGCTTTAAATCGCAAAGTTGAGGGGTATATTTGCACTTTTGCCCTTGCTAAAATTCAAAGCCCACAAACTCAAAATTTTGGATTCGCACATATTTTGTCAACAATGCAGCAGACAAATAAGGATTCTTTTTTTCTTGTTTATGTAGCGGATAGTCCTAGGAACTTAGTGAACGCTTCTGGCCCTAAGCATACCAGAAACGAAGTCACACTAAATGGGAGCCCCCTCCTAGGGGCCATTTCAAGCTCAATATTGATGGAGCTGCTAACTCTAATAATGGTATTGGGGGATCAGGGGCATCATTAGAAACTCTAGTGGGGATTGGGTCATGGGTTTCCTGAAAAGCTCCTTAAGTATGACCAACAGCATGAATGAAATCCTGGCCCTTCGTCAAGGACTGCAAATGGCAGTGAATAATAATCTCATGCCATTAAGGGTAGAAGTTGACTCAAGTGAGACAATCAATATGCTCAATAATGGACATGAATTTTTAACCCTATTATTTTTTAATGCAGGTCACTGCTAATGAAGCTGAGGAAGCCTCTGGTGCAACACATATACCGGGAACAAAATAGAGTGGCAGATGCCTTAGCAAAGCAAAGAATGAAGGATGAAGTTATTTGACAACCCGAAATTTTTGTTAGTTCCTCTAATGTTTGCAAACGAAATATTTTGGGCAGACATTTTAGAAACTACTTTTAAACGTTTTATTCTGGATTGTAATACTTTTGTGAAACTTGTAAACTATAATGCTACATGGTGTATCACAAATGGTGCAAGTGCCACTGACTATGCTAACTAGCTTTTATTAATATGAAATATCGTTTATTGATTAAACCAAAAAAAAAAAAAAAAACCTTAGTGATCGCTCTATTCCAGAACGCTTACATATATATTGTTCATAGTGACCTTGTATTTTTTTTTTTTGTTTATATGCATAAGTCATAACTATTAATAAAGTAAGCCTAAAAATTAAATAAACATCTTATTTTAGATGAAAAAGTTAAATAAATTTATGTGTGACAAATATAACTCCTAATTCATTGGTAGCAGAACTCTTTGATAGTTCGACCCTTATCCCCGTCTAACTCAACTTTTCGACCGTACGACTATTGTGATTGCGAGAGAAAGGAGGGAAGGCGCCTTCCTTTACCATCTGGCGGTTGAAAACAATATATATATATATATATAAGAGAAATAAACCAACTCGATAAAGGACTTTTCATTATCAAGTGGAAAGGACTTTTCATCACCTATGAGGGACATTTTGCATTCATGAGGACAAAAAGACAAGTGAGAGACAAAATAACACATAAGGAACTTTAACTTTGCATTACCAACAAGGAATTACTCTTCATAATACTCACAATTTTTACTAAAAAGTAGATATATATATGAGAAATAAACCAACCCGATAAAGGACTTTTCATTATAAAGTGGAAAGGACTTTTCACCACCTATGAGGGACATCTTGCATTCATGAGGACAAAAAGACAAGTGAGAGACAAAATAACACATAAGGAACTTTAACTTTGCATTGCCAACAAAGAATTACTCTTCATAATTGTTACTAAGAAGTAGTGCAATACTGATACAAACCAGAAAGTCACTACAACACAAGACATATATTGCTACAAAATACATTGTAGCTAAATATAAAAAT